>NC_069501.1:1049369453-1049969453 GCF_027579735.1 Bombina bombina | reverse complement strand
TCCAGTGTTGTTGTATTCAATGCTCATCAGATGTATGTGCAAGATGTATGGCAAGTATTCAAACCCCTCATTCTCAGCTCATTGTAAAGTTTAATGAATAAGTGCTGGTAACTAAAAGTAATCTTATAAACAGGGGCACTTTTATTTATTAAACTTTACAATGACGCTTATTTTTTAAAATGCTTACCTTTGTGTTATGGTAAACATAATGCTGATCCTCTGCCCGCAGCTCATGCTTTCATTAGCATATCAATGACAATCTGGCTTCCTCCAATCATTGCATGCCTCACGAGCTGGATGCCAAAGGGGGCACACAACCATTGGAGAAAGCTGGATTCATCATCGATCTGCTAAAGAAAGCAGGAGCTGAAGGCGGAGGATTGTAAGATATTTACCAGAAACCTACAAAACCATTGTCTGAAAGGCAAATTTCTGCTCTTTCAAACGTTGTGTGTCTTGGAGGTTTAAAGTAGAAGCACGATATAAAAAACATATAATGAGAAAGACACACATGTATATGCACTCTTAACA
This sequence comes from Bombina bombina, assembly GCF_027579735.1. Classification (NCBI taxonomy): domain Eukaryota; kingdom Metazoa; phylum Chordata; class Amphibia; order Anura; family Bombinatoridae; genus Bombina; species Bombina bombina. The sequence continues at coordinate 1,049,968,922 of NC_069501.1, read as the reverse complement.
ACACACGTATAACAGGCCATCAAAAAAAATGGAGACCCCCAAGCCTCCCTGTTCTATAGCTCAGAAGCCCCTCTTTAAAATTAAGCCCCTATATAAGTATTAATAGCCAGGTGATCACTGTGGTAATAGAGGTCACCTTTCCATTTATTTGTATAGAGCCCCTATGTGCAGATCAAGGTTACGTAATGCCCTCATTTATTATGGATACGAAGATACCTCATTCTTTTTAATATAGAGGTTAGGAAAAAAAACACTTTGGTTTATAACCTTTTTTTATTCAAATTTATTTAAAAAATACATTTTTCCCCACACTGTTTGTGGCAAGTTTCTCATATGTCATGGTGTATACATAAAATATTGGGGTAGTTTGAATCATCTGGGTCTCCAGAAACAAAAAAAATATATATATATGTGTGTGTTTCTCACTGAAAAATGGCCAACAGTAGGGTCTAGATGTAAACAGCAATGAAAAACAGCAAAACACCTCAACACAGTAGTGTAAATGGATAAGAAGTTAAATGGTTAAGGGATATAGCAAAATGTAAAGCTTTTCAAATTTAATGTTTTAATTAATTAAATACTGGATTACATCAACGGATGTCACCTGGTGCTTTATTCATTTCCTTTTAGAATGTGCATTTGTATAAATATATTGGTAGTGTGCTTTAATTGTCTCTAAACCATTATGGGACTTGGGGGGGCTGATTCACTAAAGCTCTCTGGTCTGGCAAGATTATCTAAGAATGCTTAGTAGTACTGCAAGGCCCCTTTGTTGAATAGCAGGTAGGTTTGCTCAGAGACACAATTGTGTTTGGAGTAATATATAGCAGCAGTTTTGCAAAAAAAAAGCGGTGCAAATGCTGCTCATATTAAAAGCCATATGGTGTACCAGACATGTGCACACTACCTTTTTAGGTATGCTGTTCAACAAAGAATACCATGAAAACAAAGTAAATAGGATTTTTTTTTTTTTTTTAAATTGTATGCCCTATCTGAATCATTAAAGTGATGGTCAACTTAACCTTTTGCATACACAGATCAAGAAAATTAGCAATCTTTTAGATGGAGTTTAATTCATCAGTTAAAATGAAGATGTGCTGTAACTTACTTTTTAATGTAGTGCTGAAATTAAAATACCCTGTGCTCTGGCCGCTCACTTCAAAAGTAATTTTTATTGGTGAGCGAACAGTTTGAACTGTTCTCCAATCGGCACTGTAGCCATACAGCACTCACACATTCTTATTTATTTTTTGTAGCTAGAGCGGCGATTGGAGAACAGTTCAAACCGTTAGCTCACCAATAAAAATTACTTTTGAAGTGGGCGGCCAGAGCGCAAGGTTTTAAATTTCATATCTACATTAAAAAGTAAGCTAATGCGTATCTTCATTACAACTGGTGAATTAAACCCCAACTAAACTACCACTAACAGTTCCTATCTGTTTATACAAAGGGGAAAGTTTACAATTACATTAAGCCTTCAAGAACTTGCAGGTCTCCTCTTCAGATGTAATATTTTGTTTCAAGACATTAAAAAAAAAGTTACAACAGTGACCTTCAGGGCAGAAATCTCTACTGATATGAGCCACTTCCTTCTTGATCATTTTGATCATTTTCCGAGATGCCAGCTGTAACTGTCAACTATTCTGCATTAGTCAATTATTATCATTGTTTTTATTATTTCTTTTTTTTTTCTTTACCAACAGTCTTCATAAACTCTAGCTCAGTTTGTCTGCTGAAAGTCAGAAGAATTCCATTAAAATGCCACTTTTAGAGTGAGATCTTCACTTTCAGTGATTTGTGTTGTTTTAGATTGGCATGTCTGACTTTTACAGTATAGGAGATTTAAAGTTCCTAGCATTGCCTGTAGCAGGAAGACAGACTACACTTACTTGCACTACCAGAGAGTGCAGAGATTTCAATAACAAATAATGCCCGTGGGTGGCACATATAAAAGTGTAATTGCTTCCTGCACATTAAGGGACATTAAAGGGATAGTAAACCCCCAAATTTTATTTTATGATTCAGATAGAACATACAATTTTAAACAACTTTCCAATTTAATTCTATTATCAGATTTTCTTCATTCTCTTTAATCCATTGCTGAAGGGACAGCATTGCACTACTGACAGGAATCTGGAAATATCTATTTAGCCAATTACAAGAGAAAAATGTGTGCAGGCTCCAATAAGCAGCAGCTCCCACTAGTGTATGAAATGTGCATATTCATTTTTTAACAAGGGATACTAAGAGAACGAAGCACATTTGAAAATAGAAGTAAATTTAAAAGTGACTTAAAATGACATGCTCTATCTGAATCATGCAAGTTTAATTTTGACATTCCTATCCCTTTAAGGATATCTTAATTCTGTAAATTTTTTTAATTTTAGCTCAGTTCATTAATACATTTTAAACAGACAGATTTAGCCTTTGTAGGTTCCTGTGATACATAGAGCCAGTTTAAAATAGTACCGTTATTTAAAAAAAGCAGCTACACCAGTCTCACTCATTTAGAAATAATCGACTAGATTACGAGTTGTGCGTTAAGGTAAAAAAGCAGCGTTAAGAGGTCCTAACGCTGCTTTTTTACGCCCACTGCTATTACGCGTCTTGCAGGTTTAGGGGCACCGCACACTTCTTTGTCCTTACCGCAAAACGACTTACGTAAACTTCGTAAAGTCTTTTTTCTATGGGACTTCCATAGCGCTGATATTTACGAGTCTGTCCTGGGAGGCCAAAAAGTGAGCGGTACACCCTATCCCGTCAAAAGTCCTAACGCATTTAAGGTTAGGTGTTATTGTAACTTAGGTTAGGTTTTATTTTACAGGTACTTTTGTATTTATTTTAGCTAGGTAGTTATTAAATAGTTAATAACTATTTAATAACTATTCTATCTAGTTAAATACAAACTTGCCTGTAAAATAAAAATAAACCCTAAGCTAGCTACAATGTAACTATTAGTTATATTGTAGCTAGCTTAGGGTTTATTTTATAGGTAAGTAGTTTTAAATAGGAATTATTTAGTTAATGATAAGATTTTTTAATTAGATTTATTGTAATTATATTTAAGTTAGGGGGTGTTAGGGTTAGACTTAGGTTTAGGGGTTAATACATTTAGTATAGTGGCGGTGACGCTGAGGGAGGCAGATTAGGGGTTAATAAATGTAGGTAGGTGGCGGCGATGTTAGGGATGGCAGATTAGGGGTTAATTATATTTAACTAATGTTTGCGAGGCGGGAGTGCAGAGGTTAGGGGTTAATATGTTTATTATAGTGGTGGCGACGTTGGGGGCAGCAGATTAGGGGTTAATAAGTGTAGGTAGGTTGCGGCGACATTGGGGGTGGCAGATTAGGGGTTAATAAATATAATGTAGGTGTCGGTGATGTTGGGGCAGCAGATTAGGGGTTCATAAGTATAATGTAGTTGGCGGCGGTGTCCGAAGCGGCAGATTAGGGGTTAATAAGAATAATGTAGATGTCGGCTGCGGCAGATTAGAGGTTAATAAGTGTAAGATTAGGGGTGTTTAGACTAGGGGTTCATGTTAGGGTGTTAGGTGTAGACATAAATTTTATTTCCCCATAGGAATCAATGGGGCTGCGTTACTGAGTTTTATGATGCTTTTTTGCAAGTGTTAGACTTTTTCTGAGCCGGCTCTCCCCGTTGATTCCTATGGGGAAATCGTGCACGAGCACGTACGACCAGCTCACCACTGACTTAAGCAGCGCTGGAATTGGAGTGCGTTAAGGAGCAAAATTTTGCTCAACGCTCACTTCTTGCCTTTTAACGCCAGGTTTGTAAAAACCTGTAATACCAGCGCTGTAGGTAAGTGAGCGGTGAGAGAAAACTGCTCGTTAGCACCGCACAGCCTCTAACTCAAAACTCGTAATCTGGCCGAATGTGACTAATAGAAACATTTATCAAGCAGCTTTTTGAGGCTATGTAGGCTCATAACCACAAATGTAAGAAGTAGAAACTGCTTCTTTAGGCAAGATAAACCACCCCAACACTCGCTTGTTCAGGGTGATTAATATGCCATGCTCTCATGCAATTGGTAGAGCATGGGGTGGCATTGCACAAAACAGCTCTTGTGCAATGTTAGATTTTGCTACAAGATGCTGCATTGCAAATGGCGATTACAGGCAAACAGGTTCTCCACTGTATATTCTAAAAAAAACCCATAGAAGCAGATAAGCATTTTTTTTGCAGATAAGAACACATATATTATTATTTTCAATGGCTTGACAATGTGTTTAGCTAGCTCCCAGTAGTGCATTGATGTTACTTCAATAAAGGATACCAAAAGAATGAAAGAAAATTGAGAAAAGAAGTAAATTAGAAAGTTGTTTAAAAATGCAAGTTTTATCTGATTCATAAAAGAAAAAAATGGGTTTCATGTTAGGGATGGGCGACTGGGTTCTAAAAATTAGAAATTTAAAATGAATTTTGATACATTCGTTCATTCGAATTGAATTTCGAATGTTTATATAACATTCTAACATTCTATTTTCGAATTTTCATTTTCGAATTTTTCATCAACATTCGAAAATATTCGTTCGAATAATAGAATGTATTTTATATCACATTCAATTTAAAAATGTAATATTCGAATTTGAATGTCACATTCGAATTCAAATGTCACATTCAAATTCGAAATAGTATTTCTAGTCTACAACTGTGATTTATAAATGTAATATTCAAATTCGAATGTCACATTCGAATTCAAATGTGAAATTCGAAAACTGTAAATAACATTCGATAATAGAATTTTTATGAATATTCGTTCTTATCAACATTCGATTATGTAAATCGAATTTCTACAATAACATTCGTTCTAACATTTGAATTTGAATATAAATACATTCGCCCATCCCTATTTCATGTCTCTTTAATAATTTCTTCCTGTGTGAAGATTAGGGGATTTGTTACTGTATGTGACTGCCTGAAAGGGGTTAATCACTTATACGTATGCTGTGCCTTAAAAAGTAATATCATTGCTCTTCATGTGGCTTCCTGAAAGGGCTTGATCAGGGATCTATATGTGGTTGCATGGAAAGAGTTAATAACTTCTCCATATGAAACATCAGCCATTGATCTATAGGTATGTGGTTAGAAGTGGTTAATAAGTAACTTTTTATCTGTGTCATATTTATGAGTTAAATATGACATTAAATGAGTGTGTCTGTATGTGAGGTGATGACAGATTGTGCAGTGCCTAGAGCAGCACTAAACCTAATTAAATCAGAGATATATAGGGCCAGATTACAAGTGGAGTGCTATCTAGCTCTCCAGCTTGAGCATTAACTGCAAAAGAAGTAAGCTTTTAGCACGCTTCGAGTTGTGCTCATAATACAAGTTGAAAGTAAACAGTTTTCACTCGCGCATTAACCCGACGAGTGTAAAGAGCCGAACTTACAATACCACACACACGATTCCCCCATAGAAGTCAAAGGAAAAAAAAAGTGGAAAAGCCTAACACCCTACTCGCGCGCAAATCGATTGCATATTCTCAAGTGAGCTAACCCGACATGAAAATATGAATATTTCACATTCCAATGTTCTTCACATAGCAGAATATGTTCTATTTATTCATAAATACATACTTCTATATAAATATGATGGTATTTTTGTAAAATATATATTCATACCCATATATATATAAATCTATTTATAAATACTTAGAACATATTCCCCTATGTGCAGAACATTGGACTGTGAAATATTTACAGTAAATACATAGTTAAAACCTTTATTAAATATGAATATTGCATAAATATGATTTTACATGTTTTCATCTACTTAACTGCAACTCCATTGCACTTATAATATGTGTACAGACTACACAGAATGTTCCCCTAGTATAATGTATAGCGTAAGGTCAAGGAAATCGCAAGTTCAACTCGAGTGAGGTACGGTCACAAAATCACAGAAATATGATCCAGTCAGCTGCACAGTCTACACAAGTTAAAAGCAGCTTACCTCACTGCTATATACAACATGTGAAGGTGCAGTATTTAGTGGGCTCACTTGATCTATACCGCTTCTTCCAGCATCGAGTGCCCACAGGTACGCCGTGAGAATCCTACTCACCAACGCGTTCTCAACCGCCACCTCTCGTGTTCTCACAGAGGGTGTGTCCTGCTCTTTCCTCTGTGTTAGAATTCACATAGGATCTGCTCCTCCCCTCAGTAAACACCAGCAAATGGAAAGCCGTCCAATACTGACATCATCAGAGGTGTGTGGGGCCAGCACCTCTGTGATAGGACCAGTACCGGGTCGGCTCCTACTAGAAGTTTCTGTGGAGCAATTTCGGGTAAGAAAAGCTCTGGCTTTGCTGCACTAGTTTGGGTCAGTCCATAGTAGAAACACAGCACAAGAAAGACGGAGCACCAGCCGGTAGTTTAAAACGTCCAAATTTATTAATTTTCATTAAAAAAAACAGGATACCCAAGTACAAACAAGTTTAGGAAGTCAGCTAGACATAGCTGACACGTTTCGGCTTTAAGCCATAATCAAAGCTGATAACCTTAAAATTCTAAAACCGCCATTTATGGCAACAGACCGATTCCTATTGGTCAAATAGTTGACTAACACCTAATGACTCCAATTGTTATGGTTAACTCAAAGGTACAGTTTACATACGATGACCAATTTTAAATTGTAGGCTCCACCACTGTTTACAAAAAAACCTATTTCAGGCAACACCCTTTTGCATGCTTCTAGTTGCCACCCAGGGAGCGTGTTTAAGGGCATTGCCAAAGGACAGTTTATTTGCTTAAAGTGAAACTGTTCAGATGAGGATAAATTCCAACAGGAATCAGAGAAGCTGACAAAAAGTCTGATTAAAAGAGGTTATTGCAAGAACACAATTAGTTCAGCTGTGAAATCAGTTAAGAAACTAAACAGAAATTATCTGTTAAAACCCAAAGATCCACCAGCCCAGAATAGGCAAATTGGGGGAGATAATGTCCTGTTCATTACTGATTACTCTGAACAGTATAACCAAATTTGTGATGTAAAAAAAGCAAAACATTTTTCGATCCTAAGGGCAGATGATGGACTGGTGAACTTGACTCTAAAGAATTGTAAATTTGCATACAAACGTCAAAAGACCACAGGAAATATGGTTGCTCCGACTAAACTCTCCTCGAAAATACGAAGGGAATCCTCTTGGCTAACTTTGACAGGAATGTATAAATGCCATAATAGTACTTGTGTAGCATGTGAGAAGGTAGAAACAGGAGCAAGGTTCTGGTCATCGGTGACAGGACAGACTTTTCAAAAATGTTCTTGTTTAAATTGCAGGTCCACCTTTGTTGTCTATCTGATCTTGTACAGTGAAAAAAGTGTGAAAAACAATACGTAGGTTTCACTACTCGTGAAGTGAGGTCAGGGAACACCTGTCCAGTATTAAAAGTGGTATTGCTAGCACTCCATTGGTACAGTATTTTGCCCAGACACATGGCATGAATGGACTCTTTTAGGTGGACATGTATTGAAAGGGTCATGGTCCCGTGGAGGGGAGGGAACAGGAAAAAGCTTCTGGCTTCAAATTGAAAACCAGATGCCCGGAAGGGCTTAACTCTGATTATGACCTGATAAACTTTTGACAGTAGTTTTGACCCTGTTGTCTCCTCTTTCTGTGGTATCGTGGCCATTAAAATTATATACACCGGTTGATATGGTTTGATTGAAGAGTTGACACCATATGTTAAGAATATTGAATTTCTCTGTGAAAGAGCAGGTAAAGAAAGAATACACAAGTCACAGTAAATTAATAATTATTTTAAGCTTCCAGGCTATAGTAATCGACCATACTGAATCTATATTCTTATATCCATCGGCTCTGCAAAGCCTTCTTGTGTTTATATCATATGTAAACTGTACCAGAAAGAGTTATTTTGTCCTTTTTTTTATTTCTACAGACATTTAAAATTGGTCATCGTATGTAAACTGTACCGGAAAGAGTTACTATGTCTCCTTTGATTATTTTGGCCGGAAAGAGTTATTTTGGCCGGAAAATAGGTTATTATTTTTATTGTAAGCACCATATATCTTAAATGAATTACCCTGCTATCAAAACACTGTTATGTAACTATTCATCAAAGTGGTAGATTTTGTTTAAAATGAACAAAGTATTGGCATTCCTGAGTATGAGGCATTTAAATAAGGTTTGTTGTTTGATCACAATTGGGTCTACATACTGTACCTTTAAGTTAACCATAACAATGGGAGTCATTAGGTGTTAATCAACTATTTGACCAATAGGAATCAGCCTGTTGCCATAAATGGCGGTTTTAGAATTTTAAGGTTATCAGCTTCGATTACGGCTTAAAGCCGAAATGCGCCAGCTGTGTCTAGCTGACTTCCTAAACTTGTGTTTGTACTTGGGTATCCTGTTTGTTTTTTTAACGAAAATTAATAAATTTGGACGTTTTAAACTACCGGCTGGTGCTCCGTCTTTCTTGTGCTGTGTTTCTACTATTTATGTGTTTATATGTGTATATATGCCTGTAAATATATATATATATATATATATATATATAAATACATAAATAGATATGGACACATATATATATACATATTTAGACATTTTTATAACACCTGAGACCTCATATATTTGAGCTTTTATAACGTTTGTGTGCAATATTATTTTAAAATAATTGTATTAGATGGTGTTATTATGAGTGTAACTGTACTTTGTAATGTATTTTGATGTGTTTTGTGAGAATTTTTTTTGTGAAGCAGTTAAGCAAAGCTCTGCGGTTGCGCTAACCAGACATGCATTAACTTCAATTGCATTTACTTTCAAAACCTGATGCGCACAAACCGCTGTGATAAACCCCTTTTTGCTTGTGCACAAGTTAGTGCGCCAATCGTAATCGAGGCCATAATGTTTAATCTTATCTTTTTACACACTAAAATCCAGGTAACTGGTTAAGTACATGCAAGGACACTTACTGAATAAATTGTTATCAAAGCTAAGAAATACATTTTTTATAGTTTATTTTAGTTTTTTGCTTCTTTTATTATTTATGTTATATTATGTTATGCTTGTGTCTCCTAGTAATTTAATTTTCAATTATATTTAGAGATCTAAATAAATACAATTGTTATTATGATTATTAATTATAATAATTTTCTATTTAGCAACAGACATGATAAAATTAATTGTTTCGGAATTAACCCAAGTAAGCATCAATAGTATTTTAAAAAAACAGTTTTATAAAAAAAAATACTATGTACAATAGGGCTGATGTAACAAATGTCTGTCCGACATGATCTGTTCAGCGGATCATGTCCGACAGACATTGCTGAATGCTGACAGCAATGCCGCCCCCTGCAGATTTGCAGTCAATCGGCCGCTAGCAGGGGTTGTCAATCAGCCCGATTGTATCTGATCTGGTTGATTGCTGTCTGCCGCTTGGAGCAGGCAGACAAGTTAAGGAGCAGCAGTCTTAAGACCGCTGCTTCTTAACTCCTGTTTCTGGCGAGCCTAAAGGCTCACGTGGGAACAGGGGCCATTCGGCCCTTGTTAAATTGGCCCCTATGAGTTAAAGAGCTTCACATATTTCATTGATATTGCTCCTACAAAAAAGAAATCCTGCAATTTATTTGGATTCCATAACTGTTTAAAGGCACAGTAAAGTCAAAATTAAACATTCATGATTCAGATAGAAAAGGCAATTTTAAACCACTTTCTAATTTATTTCTTTTATAAAATTTACTTTGCTTTCTTGGTTAAAGCGCAGGCTCAGGACTAGCAATGCACTACTGGTTTAATTTTGACTTTACTGTTTCTTTAAGGGCACCTGATTTGTGATGTTTCAGTGAGAGCAATGTGATATATTTGGAAACTCTTTTACATAAATATTAGTCTCAAATCACGTTATAACTTTTCCACAAAGGAGAAATGTATCTACCAACATTTTTAAGGAATAAGCATCCCTATCCTTTCATGAATCATGTTGCACTCTCCAAAATAAAGGCCTAGTTTATATTGAAGTGGTAAAGTTTGGTAACTGATGCTGGTAATGAAAAATTATCTATAGACTTTAATGAAGATATATGTTTTAAGCACTAGTTTCAAAAATTTACCACATCAATGGAAACTAGGACAAACTTTACAAAGCTGAGGTAAACTGGTGTTGAATGCATATAAAGCAATCTTTTTATCATTACTAATCCTGCCTTCTGAAGTTCCAAAACAATCCACTTGAGGGCAACAAAAGTCAATTATTCCTGCATCCTTTATATCACAAATATAAAAACCACAGGTCAAGAACACAATTTAGCCAAACTATGACTGATAGTGAGACTTATCAAGGATGTCAGTTTACAGCTGTAGAAACAAAAAACAATTAAAGCTGTAAGACAAACATATTCCCATATTTCCTTCCATATTTGTTTAGGTCAAAATGTTTGTTAAAATGAAAAATAAAAATTATATTATTATTGTAGTAAAACTACTACTACTAATTACTACTACTATTAACAATGATAATAATAATAGAAAAAATATGTATGTAACTAATTTAGCCTAGTGTAAATTTTAGCTGTAAACTGGAAACAAAAATGATATTAAAGCCTCTATCTAACCATGACACATCTGTTTCCTATGGCTTGTTACAAAGGACAGTCATTAACCCTATTGCTGCCAGTGATACACAGAATCATGATGACATAAACACTTTACTTCCTCTAAGTTAGTGATGTATAGCCAATACAGCCATATATCTACTCAGTGCTAATTCTGCCATACAATTCTCTAAAATTCCCTACTACTGCTGAGAAAGTGAGAAAGTAGATTGCTGTTCTGTACCTCCAACCTGACAAAAATATAACAACCAGCCAATGTCAATTCACAAGTATGCATAAAAAACTATGTTATCCTCAACATAGCATGATTGTTGAGATTTCTTTAAGCATAATCAAGTTGAAATATTTTTTTTTGTGTTATATTAACCATATACATTCACATGAATTATGGAGATAATATGATTTGATTCCTAAGCAACATAGGTTGGGAGTCTGCTAGATTTAAAGGGACAGTCTAGGCCAAAATAGACTTTCATGATTCAGATAGAGCATGTAATTTTAAACAATTTTCCAATTTACTTTTATCACCAATTTTGCTTTGTTTAAATCAAACACTGAATTCAGCATCTTATTAAATAGAAAGGAGAATTTTACCTTTAACCCCAAAACCCTCTTCTATGTTTTCAAATGGCACATTAAGGTATTTTGTATATGCATTGCATTTACATACAGGAACATCTATTTTACAGAAAACAAAAACACTTCAATACATTTTAAAATTCTCTATTAAAAAGACTTTAATGTTTCTTTAAATTAATAAGCCTAATTTATCTTCAATGCTTCACACCTTTAATAGGTACTATTATGGTAGGGTCATTTTATATTTTTACATAAAGTATCTCTCTGGCTGCCACCCTGATGGTAAAAATAGTGATTGTAGTAATTAGTACAAAAGCACACATATTGACCTAAACTGTTAAAGGGACTGTCAAGTCCAAAAAAAAAATTGGACATGTAATTTTAAACAACTTTCCAATTTACTTTTATCACCAATTTTGCTTTGTTCTCTTGGTATTCTTAGTTGAAAGCTAAACCTAGGAGGTTCATATGCTAATTTCTTAGACCTTGAAGGCCGCCTTTAATCTAAATGCATTTTGATAGTTTTTCACCACTAGAGGGCATTAGTTCACGTGTTTCATATAGATAACATTGAGCTCATGCACGTGAATTTACCATGGAGACAACTCTGATTGGCTAAAATGCAAGTCTGTCAAAAGAACTGAAATAAGGGGGCAGTCTGCTGAGGCTTAGATACAAGGTAATTACAGAGGTAAAACGTGTATAATTATAACTGTGTTGGTTATGCAAAACTGGGGAATTGGTAATTAAGGGATTATCTATCTTTTAAAACAACACAAATTCATGGTGTTGACTGTCCCTTTAATATTAATGAATGATCTTTGTTTAAAAAATAATGGATTTTTTTCATAACAGAAACTTAAGTTGTATATTTTATATTGCCTACATTGGCTTTAGCTTTAAAAACACCATCTGTTCATGTGTAAAATACTGCCTGGTTAGCTCCAAGTGAAGAAGAAAGGAACTGAGACAGTGGAAAAGGGAAAAGAAAACTGAAAGATTAAAGTCAGAAGGATAAAGCATTAAGAGAGATGCGACAGGCAAACAGAAAAACAGAGAAAAAGAGAGAGAGAGGGAGGTGATGAGATAAAAAGAAAATAATTAAATTTAAAAGGACAGTAAATGTAAATGTTTTTTATATAATTGTGCAGTATATTTATAATTAATAAGACAAATGACACGCTTATCTTTTGCAAATAACTTGACAGTTTTATTCAGGGCACGGTCGAGCGGGTTGTTGTTTGAGAATGACCCTGTGACATGTTTAGATGTAAGGAAGATTGTTAAATCGAGAACCTGATGACATTTTGGGGCACTACATATAGAGGAATAGTCTCATTGTTTAGTGTAAATCTATGAAACCACATCGTCATCCTTGACCTCAGCAATGCCACCGGTAATTCTGGTGAAAACCGTAATTATGAAGCCATAGCAGGATGTGTGTGTATGTGTGTGTATATGTGTGTATGTATGTATGTGTGTAGTGTGCGTGTATGTGTATGTATGTGTGTGTATGTATGTGTGTGTATGTGTGTGTATATGTGTGTATGTATGTATGTGTGTAGTGTGCGTGTATGTGTATGTATGTGTGTGTATGTGTATGTATGTATGTGTGTAGTGTGCGTGTATGTGTATGTATGTGTGTGTATGTGTATGTTTGTGAGAATGTATGTGTGTGAATGCGTATTTATGTGCGTGTGTGTGTGTATGTGCATATGTATGTGTGTTTATGTGTGTGTATGTATGTATGTATGTGTGTGTTTGTATGTGTTTGCGTATGTGTGTGTATGTATTTGTGTGCGTATGTAAGTGTGTGTGTGTGTATGTATGTGCGTGTGCGTATATATGTGTGTATGTGCGTATGTGAGTGTGTGTGTGTGTGTGTATGTATGTGCGTATGTATGTGCGTGTGTGTGTGCGTATGCATGTGCTTGTGTATGTGCATGTGTGTGTGTAAGTATGTGTGTGCAAGTATGTGTGTGCGTGCGTACGTATGTGTGTGCGCGTGCGTATGTGCGTGTGTGTGCGTATGTATGTGCGTGTGTGTGCTTATGTATGTGTGTGTGCATATGTATGTGCGTGTGTGTGCTTATGTATGTGTGTGTGCATATGTATGTGCGTGTGCGTATGAATGTGGATGTGTGTGCGTATGTATGTGTGTGCGAATGTATGTGTGTGCGCATGTATGTGTGTGTATGTTTGTGCATGCGTCAGGACTGCAGAACATGACTGTGCTTATAACTGCTGTTCTCCTCTAACTAGACAATAAATTGCAAAAATATTCAGACTCTAACAATTCTCAAATTTCACCAAAAAACAGTCTATAAGTTGATCTTTTGTGCAATACTTTATATGAAAACATTTAATTTTCAAATAATAATAATTATTTAAGGTGACATATTTTTTTATGTTGAAAAATATTTTGAAAGAAATTAAAATGCAGTGTGCAAAAATATTCAACCCCTGTGCTCTGGATGTTCTGTGTTTACACAGCTTAAACAAATTGCCCTAATAGCAATACAGTTACCTTACAATTGGCCTCTACCTGTGAGACAAATTAATGACCTTTTGTTCTGGATAAAAGTCCTACTCTGAATAAGGATCGTTAGTCAGGCTGCAGATCTGAAAGAAAGATGTAAAATAAAGAACATTCTACAGCAGTAAAAATAAAACTCAAACTGCATCAGTTAGAAAAATGGTATAAAGTAATATCAAAGTGTTTAAAATGTAACTAAGCACCATTGGATCAATTATTTGAAAGTTGAAGCTACATCATTTTTTTAAAGTTTCATTAGTTGTTTAAATATTGACAACATAAGTGTAAAGTTTTAGTGTCTTTAAAACAATGGGAGCTGCCATGTTGTAACTTAGGTTACCTCCTCTGCTGTGGCCAATTAGGGAGAGTTATAAATAGGTCACTAGAGTGTGCAGCCAATAGCTGTGTGGAAAATAACAGTGTTCTGCACTTCCATTTCTAAAAGAAACTAAAAAGCTCATAATTTCAGAATGAAATTACAGGAAAAGGGGACAAAATAAATAATAAAAGTATATTGAAGACTTTTATATATATATATATATATATATATATATATATATATATATATATAATATATATATATATATATATATATATATACACAAAGATGATGCACTCTCAGGCTTTTCACAAATAAGTGTCAAATTTATTAGATGACGTTTCAGATCTACATAAGACCTTTCATCAGATCAAACAGTGCAAAGTATACAAACACAGCACAATATATAGTGTCACAAATAAGTGTTAAACCACAAACATAATGCTGCACCCAGGTGGCTGACCCAGGACGGAGGATTTGTTTTTCTACAGTATATATATATATATATATATATATATATATATATATATATATATATATATATATATATATATACTGTATATATATATATATATATATATATATATGATTTATCATTTTATATTACCATCTCAAACTGTTTAATGTCCCTTTAATGCTGTTTTGTGAATGAGTAATTAGATCATTTGACAGCCAAGATCATCAGGTGCAAATCGGACATGCATATTTTTCATTGTTTATCTGTTTTAAAATAATTAAATAAACTAGAATGCTGACTTACAACTATTTTTTAATAAAATGTATATTGGTGCTCTGATTCTTATTGGCAATTAAATTATGTCTCTGTTGTTATGGTCTTTTGCAGTGCTATAGAAGGTGGGGGAGTTATCATAAAATATTAGGTCATTATATATCACTGCAGTGTAAGGAACAGCTGTTGCATGCTAAGTATTACTACTAAACACAACATATCTGCATCCAACTTTCTATTACGGTTGAGAAAGAAAATATCTTAAGAAATGATGCAATAACCCACTACACTGTGTACCTGCAGATAAGCCCTGTCTCCTGCCTTCCTGCCATGTAGTGCTTTTCTATTAGTTTTACCAAGTTTAGAAAGTTACCGTCTGGCTCGGATTGGCCATAGGGCATCCAGGGCAAATTCCTGGTGGGCCGGGCTCTTATGTGGGCCTTGCTGCTATTTAGAGGCCCCACCCTCTCTTAATATGGGTAACAATAGGAAAGCTATTTTGTCTGCCTATTTTGTAAAACAGAAAGTACATTTTCTGTCTGGCTGTTAAAGGGACATTATACACTCATTTTTTCTTTGCATAAATGTTTTGTAGATGATTTATTTATATAGCCCATAAAGTTTTTTTTTTTTTTTAAAAATAAATGTATAGTTTTGTTTATTTTTAAATAACATTGCTCTGATTTTCAGACTCCTAACCAAGCCCCAAAGTTTTGTGTGAATACCGTCAGATACCTACTCCAGCTTGCTCCTGTTTGTGTAAAGGGTCTTTTCACATGCAAAAGAAGGGGGGGGGGGGAGTGTCTTATTTCCCACTTGCAGTGGGCTTCACTACTACCTTTTCAACAGAGCTAAACTGAGAGCTTCTAAGTAAGTTTTCAAACAGTTTTATACTGGATTTTTATATCAGTATCTGTGCATCTGATTCTTTATAGTAGTGTCTATTGCATGCAGTTATATGAAAATGAGTGTATACTGTCCCTTTAAGCAGAGGTGCTGCAGAATGAAAGCTCTTGTGTATTATGGCTATCTAGCTTACAGAAGTCTAACTGATCTGGGCCGCTCTGCCTTTAAATGTCCAGGCCTCTTTTTGTTCCCAGTCCGGTCCTGGTTACCGTAAATTATAAAGCCCTTTAGCTCCAATTTTGATGTGCAGTATGTTAAATATTAATATCAAATTCAATATAATATATTGAATGCACAGTAATGAGGGTTGGGAAAAACACTGACTGCTGAATGAAGCAGAATTAAATAATAGACAAATATACAATTAAAAGACAATCCAATAGCACTTACTTTACATTTGAAATGAGCAGTAGGATAATTTCTGGCAAAAATTTAAAATTAATCCAATTTTCCCTCCCTCTGTATCATGTGACAGCCATCAGCCAATCACCAACATCATACAAATATACACTGTGCACTTTTGCACATGCTCAGTAGGTGCTGGAGCCTCAGAAATTGTGCATAAAAAATAATGTGCACTTTGTGATAATTAAAGTATATTGGAAAGTTTTTTTTTTAATTGCATGCTTTACCTGAATCATGAAGCTTGACTTTAGTGTCCCTTTAAGTCACGTTATATAAAATCATATTAGATACATTTAAGGTAGCACTCAGGGCCAGATTTACAAGGCTGGCAACCATACATAGGTTATCCTGAATCTGCATGCTTTGTTAACCTACTTGTGCCCAGTATTGTCATAACCAGAGTGCACTCACCACTTTACATCCCATAAATATATACTTATATTCTTTATAAGAGCTAATTTTTATTATTTTCAGGCAAATAAATCTCTTTTGAAAGAAAGCATCCCCAGGCAGCTGTATTCATTGCCTAATGAGAAAAGTAATGCTATCAATTGAGTGAGTAATGTAAAATGTCTTTCTGCTATGGAACCTGGCTTGTATTGTGTCAAGATTCTGAGTTTAACCAGATAAAGTGTACATTAAAATATTTATTAAAAAAAATCAATGTCAAATACCTACAAATCCACAGTGCCAACTCATTATGGCATCTTAAAATATGGATTGGAATGTGAGCCCTGAACATACTGCCATACTGCATTTCCTTTGCACCACTTCGGTATTATAGACTTAGATCTGTGAAGCCACTGAAGACCACACCTGGGAACTATAAATTCCAGCATGGCAAATGGCTAGAAGGGTTGGTATGTGTGAACACAGTTACTTGCTAGAACAGAGGGTACCGCTTCAGAATGGAAGCATAAGAAAGTAAGCTGGTAGTTTGGCTTGTGCCTTTAAAGGGACAGTCAAGTCAAAATTAAACTTTCATGAATCAGGCATGCAATTTTAAACAACTTTCCAATTTACGTTTATCATCAAATTTGCTTTTTTCTATTGGTATTCTTTGTTGAAAGCTAAAACTAGGTAGGCAAATATGCTAATTTCTAAGCCCTTAAAGGCCGCCTCTTATCTCAGTGCATTTTGACAGTTCACAGTGCTAGTGCATGTGTGTCATATAGATAAACATTGTGCTCACTCCAGTATAGTTATTTATGAGTCAGTACTGACTGGCTAAAATGCAAGTCTGTCAAAAGAACTGAAATAAGGGGGCAGTCTAAAGAGGCTTAGATATAAGGTAATCACAGAGCTAAAATGTCTATTTATATAACTGTGTTGGTTATCCAAAACTGGGGAATGGGTAATAAAGGGATTGTCTATATTTTTATACAATAAACATTTTCAAGTAGACTGTCGCTTTATCTACATACAGCCAATATAGATGGGAGCAGTCTCATCAGACTGAAGCACAAAGATTTCTTGACTGACATATTTCCAAAGATCTGCAAAAAATTTGAAATTAACAACAAAATATAAGCAATTTTTATGTCTTGGCCCATACCCTGGGTAATACTTACCAGTGAGACCCCCTCTCCTGAGGGGCATGGACAGAGCTATCCACTCCCCTCATTTACATAAAAGCCCTAAGGAGACACTAGCTCATCTTCCTCCTAGAGATGTCCAGCCGAAAATAAGTGAACAGACAATGGGAGGGAGCCTGGTAAGTATTACCAAGGGTATGGGCCAAGATATAGAAATTGCTTATATTTTGCTGTTAATTTCCAATTATCTTGGCCCCCCTGGTAATACTTACCAGTGAGAGAATACAGAGCAATAATAAAAATAAAGGGTGGGAAATAAATGCAAAAATACTCATAAATACTGCAGAAAAATATAAATATTTATTCCATAACAACAGAAGATAATATCTTTCGGCCAAACTTCGCAGCAGCTGATTGATGAACATCCAGCTTATAATGTGAAATAAAAGTGTTATACGATTTCCAAACTGCGGCTTGACAGATTTCTTCTGGAGAAGCATTAGCTTGAAGCGGCCAAGAAGTTGATACAGCCTTTATGGAATTAGCCTTAAGCCCTTCAGGTACCTGTTCCCCTTTTTCTCCATAGGCTCTTGAAATAGCCTGGACAATCCAACGAGAAATTGTTGTTCGTGATGGAGCTTGACCTTGATGAGTACCTTTAGGAACAATGAATAATCTTGCAGTCTTACGAAAATCTTGTGTCCTTGAGATATAAATATGAAGACATCTGACTACATCCGAACGATACAATGGTTTACTTTGAGATTCTGAGTTTTTAGGGCAAAAAGAAGGAAGAACAATATCTTGATGTTGATGAACTTCGGACACAACTTTTAGAAGGAACTCAGGAACAGTACGAAGTACTACTTTGTCTTGATGAAATATAATGTTAAAGTCTTTAACTGATAGAGCTTGAAGTTCAGATACTCGGCGAGCCGATGTTATTTCTACTAGAAAAATGGTTTCCAAGGTGAGAAACCATAAGGAAACTTCACGTAAAGTTTCAAAGGGAGATTCTAGAAGGGAATCCAAAAACAAAGGTAGGTCCCAGGACGGAATTTGTGTTTTGACAAATGGATGGATATGGGCCCACCTAATGCCAGATATTGCAGAAATTTGAACTTTAAGAGTTCTAGCACTGAGGCCTTTAAAAAACCCATCATGAAGGAAATCAAGTAGATAAAATATCTTGATTGTTGCTGTAGAGATATCATGTGAAATCATCCATGATAAGAAGATATCCCAGATACGATAGTATGTTCGAATGTAGTTCCCTTTTGAGCTTGAAGAAGCGTCTGAATGACCGGAGCTGAAACACTCAATTGTTGTAATCTTGAGACCTCAGAAACCAGGCAGTTAACCTGAATTGGTGTGGATTTGGATGAACCACTGGACCTTGACTCAGCATGTCCCAAGAGATTGGAAGATGCCATGGCGGTTGAATTGCTAGTTTGAGTACTAGAGGACAAAAGGAAGGATAACAATGAAGGTAGCTGATTACGAAGAATCCTCTTCATAATCTCGGAATGAGAGGAATGGGAGGGAAGACATATAGAAGGTTGTATGACCAATTGTGGAGAAATGCATCCACCCCTAATGCAAGAGGTGTTGGGTAACGGCTGAAGAACTTCGGAACCTGATGATTCAATGCAGAGGCCATGAGATCGACTTCTGGAAGTCCCCAGAGGCTGGTTTCTCTGAAAAAACCACCTGCTCAGCTGCCATTTATTGGAGAAATTGACTTCTGCTCAAGTAGTCTGCCTTGACATTCTCTATCCCCGGGACATGGACTGCAGAGAGGAACTGAATGTGGCGTTGTGCCCATCTGAAAATTGGAGATACCTCCTTCAATGCATTTAAACTTCTTGTACCCTTGAAACTGGAGATAAGCTGCCTGTTCTGTTGTCAGTTAAGATCTTTACTGCCTTTTCCTTCCAATAGTTGCTGAAATGCAAGGAGAGCCATGAATACTGCCCTGATCTCCAGAAGGTTGATGGAAGAGACTGATGTTATTTCTTCCATGTACCTTGGGCATATTCTGTCTTGGACAATGTGCTCCCCAACCGGTCTTGCAGGCATCTGTTTGCACAATAATCATTTGGCTCCTGAAGAGGAAGTCCCCTGGATAGGTTCTGGAACTGTGACCACAAGAAGAGATATCCTTAGATTTACAGGCATTTGATATGCTGGGACAGTCCTCTGCTTCTGTCAAATTTTTGTAAGAAGTGTGTCTGAAATGGACACATTTTCACCTGGCCCAACTCACCATATGAATCACTGAAGACATGTGACCCAGAGCATCATCCATTGGGGGCCGTAAGGTATTTGACATGCAGAAATGTTGGAATATGTTAGAAGAAATTGACTCGGACATTTGGAAGGATACAATTTCTTTGTGTATTGAAGTGTGTTCCAGAAACACTAGCTTTTGACAGGGTTGAAGCTGACTTTTTTAAAATTTATGTTCCAGCCGTGTTCCTGAAGGAAGTCGAGAAGGATGGACCTGTGAGCAAATGCTTGTTGTTGTGAACTTGCCAGAGAAGAATATCGTCTAGATAATGAATTATGAATAGCCCTTTGACACGTAGTTCCGCTATAAGAGGAACCACACCTTTGTAAAGACCCTTGGAGCGTAGATATTCTGAAGGGAAGAGCTGAAAATGAAAATGGCGGTCTGACCGTGAAACATAGGAACTTCTGTGCCGTTCTGCAATAGGAATATGGAAGTAAGCATCCTTGAGATCTATGAAAGCAGGTAGGCTTTTGGTGGGATAAGATTGATTACAGATAGAACAGATTCATCTTGAAATGCTGAACTTGAGAAAGGTGTTGAGTACCCGAAGATCCAGAACTGGTCTCCAGGAACCATCTTTCTTTTTTACCAGAAAAGAGGTGAATAAAACCCTTTGTCGTGATCTTGGATTGGTATCTGTTGAATGACACTGTTGCACATGAGCTTGCTGATGAACTCTAAAATGGCCTTTAGTTTCACAGGATCCTGGGAGTGGATATTTTACCAAGCAAGGAAGACTTGGCTTCTTCCGGAACTCCAGATGATATCCATGTGAAGAATCCCAGAACCCATTGTCTGATATACTGGATGCCCAGACCTCTCTGAAATTGTGTAACCTTCCTCCAGAGGAAAGGTCTGGGGTGGCACCCATCATTGTTTTTTAGCCTGAAAGGAAGAAAGGACTTACCACGTCCTCTACCTCTAAACTGAAAGTTAGTTTTCCATCTTGATGTTGAAAGAATTCTCTTTTAGAGAAACTTTGAAATTTTGATGCATATTATGCTGTCTGTGGCAAAAGAGTGTCCCCTTCGGCCTCTGGAAACCTGTGGGAGAAAAGGACTCTTACCTCCTGTTCTCTTTGAGATTAAAGTTTCCAATTGCTTACGAACAGCATATCTCCTTCAAAAGGAAGACTCAATAAATTCAGCTTTGAACCTGATCAGCTTCCCAATGTCAGCCATAGGCTCTCTAACAAGGTTGGCAGGAGTCATAGACTTTGCATTAAGCTCCAAAATGTTAGTAGCAGCTGATAAACAAAAAGAAGTTACCATATTAAAATCTGCAAGAAAAGATGTTAATTTTCATTATCTTGAAAAGAATTAGACAGATTAGAAGACCATACTTCAGTAGCTTTTAAGGTTGAAAATAGAGCAAGTAGGGATGAAATAAGCCCCTTGTTGAAGATAAAGTCTCTTTAAATTTTGTTCCATTTTTTTATCCATGACATCCTTAAAAGATCCTGCATCGTCAACAGGGAAAATCATCTTTTTTGAGAGCCAGATGGTACTTGAGACAGTTCATCTTCAATGCCAGGGAACTCTTAATCCCTTTTATAAACTCAGAAATATTTGAAGTGTCAAACACCATAGATAAATCAGACTCTAAATCAGGGGCACACTCAAGGATGTGTAAATTATCCAAAGAACCCACATGTGTCTGAGAAAAGCTTCCACAAGAGCTGCTGGTGCAATGCCGCCCCCTGCAGACTCGCGGCCAATCGGGGGCCAAGGGGGGTGTCAATCAACCCGATCGTACTCGATCGGGTTGATTTCTGGCGATGTCTGTCCGGACAGGTTATGGAGCAGCGGTCTTTGTGACCGCTGCTTCATAAGCTAGTTATCAAGCTTACAGAGCTTGATAACTAGAGGCCATAGGCTCAAGTAAGCCAATAAAAAAATGACACTTACATTGCATTTCCTTTTAGCCCAGAAGGAAAAAAAACCTAACAGGCTGGATAAAACTAAGAGCAGGATGAGCTGGTATCTCCTTAGGGCTTTTATGTTAATGAGGGGAGTAGATAGCTCTGCCCACACCCCTCAGGAGAGGGGGTCTCACTGTAAGTATTACCAGGGGGGGCAAGATAAGTGAATTCACTTTAGAGGTTTACTAAATGTTAACTAAGGTAAATTGTGAAGTTCATCATATATAAAAGCAATGCACTTTTTTTTCTGATGTTGCCATCAGAATGTCAGAAATGTGGTAGGCAGAAGTAAGACTTTGGCATTCACAAAATGTGATATTGTCTACAAGAAACATTATTGCAAAATTGTATTGCAAAAATACTGTGCATATTTAATTTACTTTTAAGTCCCTTTAGTTCTCTATTCAATGCATTATTAAATGGAAAAGTACATTTTGTTACAAAGTGAACAGGCCTTAGGAAAGATTTAGCTCTTTCTCATTTGTTCTTCTGTGCAGGACAACAAAAACAAATAATGTAAGAATATCCACAGAGGAGCATTTCATTAAGCAAGTACTTAAACTGGTAATAAACATTGTTTGCATCTCAACATGATGTATCATTTATCCCAAGCTCTCTACAAGAAATAGATCCCTGTAGCATCTGACATACTGCAGATGAGAGCCAGAGATTATATGTTGTATGGAATGGATTATTATATTGACCAACATTTTTGTGTGCAAAGCATTTTTGACCCGACTCATAAAGAATTAAAGCTAAAACGTGTCAGAAAAATTACTTTAAAGGGACATTAAATAGACATTAAAGGGACATTAAACACTTTGATGGTAATATAAAATGATAAATCATATATATATATATATATATAGTATCCCACAAAAGTGAGTACACCCCTCACATTTTTGTAAATATTTTATTATGTCTTTTCATGTGACAACACTGAAGAAATGACACTTTGCTACAATGTAAAGTAGTGAGTGTACAGCCTGTATAACAGTGTAAATTTGCTGTCCCCTCAAAATAACTCAACACACAGCCATTAATGTCTAAACCGTTGGCAACAAAAGTGAGTACACCCTAAGTGGAAATGTCCAAATTGGCCCAAAGTGTCAATATTTTGTGTGGCCACCATTATTTTCCAGCACTGCCTTAACCTACTTGGGCATGGACTGGAGTTCACCAGAGCTTCACAGGTTGTCATTGGAGTCCTCTTCCACTCCTCCATGACGACATCACGGAGTTGGTGGATGTTAGAGACCTTGCGCTCCCCCACCTTCCAGTTGAGGATGCCCCACAGATGCTCAATAGGGTTTAGGTCACAACGTGGCAGTTCCCACTGTTTTATAGACACTATGGCCTAGATTTAGAGTTCGGCGGTAGCCGTCAAAACCAGCGTTAGAGGCTCCTAACGCTGGTTTTGGGCGCCCGCTGGTATTTGGAGTCAGTGATTAAAGGGTCTAACGCTCACTTTTCAGCCGCGACTTTTCCATACCGCAGATCCCCCTACGCCATTTGCGTAGCCTATCTTTTCAATGGGATCTTTCTAACGCTGGTATTTAGAGTCGTTTCTGCAGTGAGCGTTAGAGCTCTAACGACAAGATTCCAGCCGCCTGAAAATAGCAGGAGTTAAGAGCTTTCTGGCTAACGCCGGTTTATAAAGCTCTTAACTACTGTACCCTAAAGTACACTAACACCCATAAACTACCTATGTACCCCTAAACCGAGGTCCCCCCACATCGCCGCCACTCGATTAAAATTTTTAACCCCTAATCTGCCGACCGCCACCTACGTTATACTTATGTACCCCTAATCTGCTGCCCCTAACACCGCCGACCCCTGTATTATATCTATTAACCCCTAACTTGCCCCCCACAACGTCGCCGCAAGCTACTTAAAATAATTAACCCCTAATCTTCCGACCGCAAATCGCCGCCACCTACGTTATCCCTATGTACCCCTAATCTGCTACCCCTAACATCGCCGACCCCTATGTTATATTTATTAACCCCTAATCTGCCCCCCACAACGTCGCCGACACCTACCTACACTTATTAACCCCTAATCTGCCGAGCGGACCTGAGCGCTACTATAATAAAGTTATTAAGCCCTAATCCGCCTCACTAACCCTATCATAAATAGTATTAACCCCTAATCTGCCCTCCCTAACATCGCCGACACCTACCTTCAATTATTAACCCCTAATCTGCCGACCGGAGCTCACCGCTATTCTAATAAATGTATTAACCCCTAAAGCTAAGTCTAACCCTAACACTAACACCCCCTAAGTTAAATATAATTTTTATCTAACGAAATAAATTAACTCTTATTAAATAATAATTCCTATTTAAAGCTAAATACTTACCTGTAAAATAAATCCTAATATAGCTACAATATAAATTATAATTATTATTATAGCTATTTTAGGATTAATATTTATTTTACAGGCAACTTTGTAATTATTTTAACCAGGTACAATAGCTATTAAATAGTTAAGAACTATTTAATAGTTACCTAGTTAAAATAATTACAAATTTACCTGTAAAATAAATCCTAACCTAAGATATAATTAAACCTAAACACTACCCTATCAATAAAATAATTAAATAAACTACCTACAATTACCTACAATTAACCTAACACTACACTATCAATAAATTAATTAAACACAATTGCTACAAATAAATAACATTAAATAAACTATCTAAAGTACAAAAAATAAAAAAAGAACTAAGTTACAGAAAATAATAAAATATTTACAAACATAAGAAAAATATTACAACAATTTTAAACTAATTACACCCTACTCTAAGCCCCCTAATAAAATAACAAAGCCCCCCAAAATAAAAATTCCCTACCCTATTCTAAAATACAAATATTACAAGCTCTTTTACCTTACCAGCCCTGAACAGGGCCCTTTGCGGGGCATGCCCCAAGAATTTCAGCTCTTTTGCCTGTAAAAAAAAACATACAATACCCCCCCCCCAACATTACAACCCACCACCCACATACCCCTAATCTAACCAAACCCCCTTAAATTAACCTAACCACTACCCCCCTGATGATCTTCCTACCTTGTCTTCACCATGCCAGGTTCACCGATCCGTCCTGGCTCCAAGATCTTCATCCAACCCAAGTGGGGGCTAGACATCCACTGAAGAAGTCCAGAAGAGGGTCCAAAGTCTTCCTCCTATCCGGCAAGAAGAGGACATCCGGACCGGCAAACATCTTCTCCAAGCGCATCTTCTATCTTCTTCCATCCGATGACGGACCGGCTCCATCTTGAAGACCTCCAGCGCGGATCCATCCTCTTCTTCCGACGACTAGACGACGAATGACGGGTTCCTTTAAGGGACGTCATCCAAGATGGCGTCCCTCGAATTCCGATGGCTGATAGGATTCTATCAGCCAATCGGAATTAAGGTAGGAATTTTCTGATTGGCTGATGGAATCAGCCAATCAGAATATAGTTCAATCCGATTGGCTGATCCAATCAGCCAATCAGATTGAGCTCGCATTCTATTGGCTGTTCCGATCAGCCAATAGAATGCGAGCTCAATCTGATTGGCTGATTGGATCAGCCAATCGGATTGAACTATATTCTGATTGGCTGATTCCATCAGCCAATCAGAAAATTCCTACCTTAATTCCGATTGGCTGATAGAATCCTATCAGCCAATCGGAATTCGAGGGACGCCATCTTGGATGACGTCCCTTAAAGGAACCGCCATTCGTCGTCTAGTCGTCGGAAGAAGAGGATGGATCCGCGCTGGAGGTCTTCAAGATGGAGCCGGTCGTCATCGGATGGAAGAAGATAGAAGATGCCGCTTGGAGAAGATGTTTGCCGGTCCCGGATGTCCTCTTCTTGCCGGATAGGAGGAAGACTTTGGACCCTCTTCTGGACTTCTTCAGTGGATGTCTAGCCCCCACTTGGGTTGGATGAAGATCTTGGAGCCAGGACGGATCGGTGAACCTGGCATGGTGAAGACAAGGTAGGAAGATCATCAGGGGGGTAGTGTTAGGTTAATTTAAGGGGGGTTTGGGTTAGATTAGGGGTATGTGGGTGGTGGGTTGTAATGTTGGGGGGGGGTATTGTATGTTTTTTTTTACAGGCAAAAGAGCTGAAATTCTTGGGGCATGCCCCGCAAAGGGCCCTGTTCAGGGCTGGTAAGGTAAAAGAGCTTGTAATATTTGTATTTTAGAATAGGGTAGGGAATTTTTTTATTTGGGGGGCTTTGTTATTTTATTAGGGGGCTTAGAGTAGGTGTAATTAGTTTAAAATTGTTGTAATATTTTTCTTATGTTTGTAAATATTTTTATTATTTTCTGTAACTTAGTTCTTTTTTATTTTTTGTACTTTAGATAGTTATATTTAATGTTATTTATTTGTAGCAATTGTGTTTAATTAATTTATTGATAGTGTAGTGTTAGGTTAATTGTAGGTAATTGTAGGTAGTTTATTTAATTATTTTATTGATAGGGTAGTGTTAGGTTTAATTATATCTTAGGTTAGGATTTATTTTACAGGTAAATTTGTAATTATTTTAACTAGGTAACTATTAAATAGTTCTTAACTATTTAATAGCTATTGTACCTGGTTAAAATAATTACAAAGTTGCCTGTAAAATAAATATTAATCCTAAAATAGGTATAATATAATTATAATTTATATTGTAGCTATATTAGGATTTATTTTACAGGTAAGTATTTAGCTTTAAATAGGAATTATTTATTTAATAAGAGTTAATTTATTTCGTTAGATAAAAATTATATTTAACTTAGGGGGGTGTTAGTGTTAGGGTTAGACTTAGCTTTAGGGGTTAATACATTTATTAGAATAGCGGTGAGCTCCGGTCGGCAGATTAGGGGTTAATAATTGAAGGTAGGTGTCGGCGATGTTAGGGAGGGCAGATTAGGGGTTAATACTATTTATGATAGGGTTAGTGAGGCGGATTAGGGGTTAATAACTTTATTATAGTAGCGCTCAGGTCCGCTCGGCAGATTAGGGGTTAATAAGTGTAGGTAGGTGTCGGCGACGTTGTGGGGGGCAGATTAGGGGTTAATAAATATAACATAGGGGGTCGGCGATGTTAGGGGTAGCAGATTAGGGGTACATAGGGATAACGTAGGTGGCGGCGATTTGCGGTCGGAAGATTAGGGGTTAATTATTTTAAGTAGCTTGCGGCGACGTTGTGGGGGGCAAGTTAGGGGTAATAGATATAATACAGGGGTCGGCCGGTGTTAGGGGCAGCAGATTAGGGGTACATAAGTATAACGTAGGTGGCGGTCGGCAGATTAGGGGTTTAAAAATTTTAATCGAGTGGCGGCGATGTGGGGGGACCTCGGTTTAGGGGTACATAGGTAGTTTATGGGTGTTAGTGTACTTTAGGGTACAGTAGTTAAGAGCTTATAAACCGGCGTTAGCCAGAAAGCTCTTAACTCCTGCTATTTTCAGGCGGCTGGAATCTTGTCGTTAGAGCTCTAACGCTCACTGCAGAAACGACTCTAAATACCAGCGTTAGAAAGATCCCATTGAAAAGATAGGCTACGCAAATGGCGTAGGGGGATCTGCGGTATGGAAAAGTCGCGGCTGAAAAGTGAGCGTTAGACCCTTTAATCACTGACTCCAAATACCAGCGGGCGCCCCAAAACCAGCGTTAGGAGCCTCTAACGCTGGTTTTGACGGCTACCGCCGAACTCTAAATCTAGGCCATAGTGTCTATAAAACAGTGGGAACTGCCACGTTGTGACCTAAACCCTATTGAGCATCTGTGGGGCATCCTCAACTGGAAGGTGGGGAGCGCAAGGTCTCTAACATCCACCAACTCCGTGATGTCGTCATGGAGGAGTGGAAGAGGACTCCAATGACAACCTGTGAAGCTCTGGTGAACTCCAGTCCATGCCCAAGTAGGTTAAGGCAGTGCTGGAAAATAATGGTGGCCACACAAAATATTGACACTTTGGGCCAATTTGGACATTTCCACTTAGGGGTGTACTCACTTTTGTTGCCAACGGTTTAGACATTAATGGCTGTGTGTTGAGTTATTTTGAGGGGACAGCAAATTTACACTGTTATACAGGCTGTACACTCACTACTTTACATTGTAGCAAAGTGTCATTTCTTCAGTGTTGTCACATGAAAAGACCATAATAAAATATTTACAAAAAGTGAGGGGTGTACTCACTTTTGTGGGATACTATATATATATATATATATATATGATTTATCATTTTATATTACCATCTCAAAGTGTTTAATGTCCCTTTAATGTCTATTTAATGTCCCTTTAAAGTAATTTTTCTGACACGTTTTAGCTTTAATTCTTTATGAGTCGGGTCAAAAATGCTTTGCACACAAAAATGTTGGTCAATATAATAATCCATTCCATACAACATATAATCTCTGGCTCCTCATCTGCAGTATGTCAGATGCTACAGGGATCTATTTCTTGTAGAGAGCTTGGGATAAATGATACATCATGTTGAGATGCAAACAATGTTTATTACCAGTTTAAGTACTTGCTTAATGAAATGCTCCTCTGTGGATATTCTTACATTATTTGTTTTTGTTGTCCTGCACAGAAGAACAAATGAGAAAGAGCTAAATCTTTCCTAAGGCCTGTTCACTTTGTAACAAAATGTACTTTTCCATTTAATAATGCATTGAATAGAGAACTAAAGGGACTTAAAAGTAAATTAAATATGCACAGTATTTTTGCAATACAATTTTGCAATAATGTTTCTTGTAGACAATATCACATTTTGTGAATGCCAAAGTCTTACTTCTGCCTACCACATTTCTGACATTCTGATGGCAACATCAGAAAAAAAAGTGCATTGCTTTTTATATATGATGAACTTCACAATTTACCTTAGTTAACATTTAGTAAACCTCTAAAGTGAATTCACTTATCTTGCCCCCCCTGGTAATACTTACAGTGAGACCCCCTCTCCTGAGGGGTGTGGGCAGAGCTATCTACTCCCCTCATTAACATAAAAGCCCTAAGGAGATACCAGCTCATCCTGCTCTTAGTTTTATCCAGCCTGTTAGGTTTTTTTTCCTTCTGGGCTAAAAGGAAATGCAATGTAAGTGTCATTTTTTATTGGCTTACTTGAGCCTATGGCCTCTAGTTATCAAGCTCTGTAAGCTTGATAACTAGCTTATGAAGCAGCGGTCACAAAGACCGCTGCTCCATAACCTGTCCGGACAGACATCGCCAGAAATCAACCCGATCGAGTACGATCGGGTTGATTGACACCCCCCTTGGCCCCCGATTGGCCGCGAGTCTGCAGGGGGCGGCATTGCACCAGCAGCTCTTGTGGAAGCTTTTCTCAGACACATGTGGGTTCTTTGGATAATTTACACATCCTTGAGTGTGCCCCTGATTTAGAGTCTGATTTATCTATGGTGTTTGACACTTCAAATATTTCTGAGTTTATAAAAGGGATTAAGAGTTCCCTGGGCATTGAAGATGAACTGTCTCAAGTACCATCTGGCTCTCAAAAAAGATGATTTTCCCTGTTGACGATGCAGGATCTTTTAAGGATGTCATGGATAAAAAAATGGAACAAAATTTAAAGAGACTTTATCTTCAACAAGGGGCCTTATTTCATCCCCTACTTGCTCTATTTTCAACCTTAAAAGCTACTGAAGTATGGTCTTCTAATCTGTCTAATTCTTTTCAAGATAATGAAAATTTAACATCTTTTCTTGCAGATTTTAATATGGTAACTTCTTTTTGTTTATCAGCTGCTACTAATATTTTGGAGCTTAATGCAAAGTCTATGACTCCTGCCAACCTTGTCAGAAGAGCCCTATGGCTATGACATTGGGAAGCTGATCCAGGTTCAAAGCTGAATTTATTGAGTCTTCATTTTGAAGGAGATATGCTGTCCAGTAAGCAATTGGAAACTTTAATCTCAAAGAGAACAGGAGGTAAGAGTCCTTTTCTCCCACAGGTTTCCAGAGGCCGAAGGGGACACTCTTTTGTCCACAGGCAGCATAATATGCATCAAAATTTCAAAGTTTCCTCTAAAAGAGAATTCTTTCAACATCAAGATGGAAAACCAAACTTTCAGTTTAGAGGTAGAGGTCGTGGTAAGTCCTTTCTTTCCTTTCAGGCTAAAAAACAATGATGGTGTGCCACCCCAGACCTTTCCTCTAGGAGGAAGGTTACACAATTTCAGAGAGGTCTGGGCATCCAGTATATCAGACCAATGGGTTCTGTGGATTCTTCTACATGGATATCATCTGGAGTTCCGGAAGAAGCCAAGTCTTCCTTGCTTGGTAAAATATCCACTCCTCAAGGATCCTGTGAAACTAAAGGCCATTTTAGAGTTCATCAGCAAACTCATGTGCAACAGTGTCATTCAAGAGATACCAATCCAAGATCACGACAAAGGGTTTTATTCACCTCTTTTCTGGTAAAAAAGAAATATGGTTCCTGGAGACTGGTTCTGGATCTTCGACTACTCAACACCTTTCTCAAGGTTCAGCATTTCAAGATTGAATCTGTTCTATCTGTAATCAGTCTTATCCCACCAAAGGCTTACCTACTTTCAATAGATCTCAAGGATGCTTACTTCCATATTCCTATTGCAGAACGACACAGAAAGTTCCTATGTTTCACGGTCAGAGACCGCCATTTTCATTTTACGGCTCTTCCCTTCAGAATATCTACCGCTCCAAGGATCTTTGCAAAGGTGTTGGTTCCTCTTATAGCGGAACTACGTGTCAAAGGGCTATTCATAATTTATTATCTAGACGATATGCTTCTCTTGGCAAGTTCAAGACAACAAGCATTTGCTCACAGGTCCATCCTTCTCGACTTCCTTCAGGAACACGGCTGGAACATAAATTTTTAAAAAAGTCAGCTTCAACCCTGTCAAAAGCAAGTGTTTCTAGGAACACACTTCAATACACCAAAGAAGATTGTATCCCTTCCAAATGTCAAATTCAAAGAGTCAGATTTCTTCTAACATATTTCCAACATTTCTGCCATGTGAAATACCTTACGGCCCCCCAATGGATGAAGCTCCTGGGTCACATGTCTTCAGTGATTCATATGGTGAGATGGGCCAGGTGAAAAATGTGTCCATTTCAGACACACTTCTTACAAAAATTTGACAGAAGCAGAGGACTGTCCCAGCATATCAAAATGCCCGTAAATCTGAGGATATCTCTTCTTGTGGTCACAGTTCCAGAACCTATCCAGGGGACTTCCTCTTCAGGAGCCAAATTGAATTATTGTGCAAACAGATGCCTGCAAGACCGGTTGGGGAGCACATGGCCAAGACAAATATGCCCAAGGTACATGGAAGAAATAACATCAGTCTCTTCCATCACACCTTCTGGAGATCAGAGCAGTATTCATGGCTCTCCTTGCATTTCAGCAACTATTGGAAGGAAAGGCAGTAAAGATCTTAACTGACAACAGAACAATGGCAGCTTATCTCCAGTTCCAAGGTGGTACAAGAAGTTTAAATGCATTGAAGGAGGTATCTTGAATTTTCAGATGGGCACAACGCCACATTCAGTTCCTCTCTGCAGTCCATGTCCCGGGGATAGAGAATGTCAAGGCAGACTACTTGAGCAGAAGTCAAATTTCTCCAATCAAATGGCAGCTGAGCAGGTGGTTTTTTCAGAGGATAACCAGCCTCTGGGGACTTCCAGAAGTCGATCTCATGGCCTCTGCATTGAATCATCAGGTTCCGAAGTTCTTCAGCCGTTACCCAACACCACTTGCATTAGGGGTGGATGCATTTCTCCACAATTGGTCATACAACCTTCTATATGTCTTCCCTCCCATTCCTCTCATTCCGAGATTATGGAAGAGGATTCTTCCGTAATCAGCTACCTTCATTGTTATCCTTTCCTTTTGTCCTCTAGTACTCAAACTAGCAATTCAACCGCCATGGCATCTTCCAATCTCTTGGGACATGCTGAGTCAAGGTCCAGTAGTTCATCCAAATCCACACCAATTCAGGTTAACTGCCTGGTTTCTGAGGTCTCAAGATTACAACAATTGAGTGTTTCAGCTCCGGTCATTCAGACGCTTCTTCAAGCTCAAAAGGGAACTACATTCGGAACATACTATCGTATCTGGGATATCTTCTTATCATGGATGATTTCACATGATATCTCTACAGCAACAATCAAGATATTTTATCTACTTGATTTCCTTCATGATGGGTTTTTTTAAAGGCCTCAGTGCTAGAACTCTTAAAGTTCAAATTTCTGCAATATCTGGCATTAGGTGGGCCCATATCCATCCATTTGTCAAAACACAAATTCCGTCCTGGGACCTACCTTTGTTTTTGGATTCCCTTCTAGAATCTCCCTTTGAAACTTTACGTGAAGTTTCCTTATGGTTTCTCACCTTGGAAACCATTTTTCTAGTAGAAATAACATCGGCTCGCCGAGTATCTGAACTTCAAGCTCTATCAGTTAAAGACTTTAACATTATATTTCATCAAGACAAAGTAGTACTTCGTACTGTTCCTGAGTTCCTTCTAAAAGTTGTGTCCGAAGTTCATCAACATCAAGATATTGTTCTTCCTTCTTTTTGCCCTAAAAACTCAGAATCTCAAAGTAAACCATTGTATCGTTCGGATGTAGTCAGATGTCTTCATATTTATATCTCAAGGACACAAGATTTTCGTAAGACTGCAAGATTATTCATTGTTCCTAAAGGTACTCATCAAGGTCAAGCTCCATCACGAACAACAATTTCTCGTTGGATTGTCCAGGCTATTTCAAGAGCCTATGGAGAAAAAGGGGAACAGGTACCTGAAGGGCTTAAGGCTAATTCCATAAAGGCTGTATCAACTTCTTGGCCGCTTCAAGCTAATGCTTCTCCAGAAGAAATCTGTCAAGCCGCAGTTTGGAAATCGTATAACACTTTTATTTCACATTATAAGCTGGATGTTCATCAATCAGCTGCTGCGAAGTTTGGCCGAAAGATATTATCTTCTGTTGTTATGGAATAAATATTTATATTTTTCTGCAGTATTTATGAGTATTTTTGCATTTATTTCCCACCCTTTATTTTTATTATTGCTCTGTATTCTCTCACTGGTAAGTATTACCAGGGGGGCCAAGATAATTGGAAATTAACAGCAAAATATAAGCAATTTCTATATCTTGGCCCATACCCTTGGTAATACTTACCAGGCTCCCTCCCATTGTCTGTTCACTTATTTTCGGCTGGACATCTCTAGGAGGAAGATGAGCTAGTGTCTCCTTAGGGCTTTTATGTAAATGAGGGGAGTGGATAGCTCTGTCCATGCCCCTCAGGAGAGGGGGTCTCACTGGTAAGTATTACCCAGGGTATGGGCCAAGACATAAAAATTGCTTATATTTTGTTGTTAATTTCAAATTTTTTGCAGATCTTTGGAAATATGTCAGTCAAGAAATCTTTGTGCTTCAGTCTGATGAGACTGCTCCCATCTATATTGGCTGTATGTAGATAAAGCGACAGTCTACTTGAAAATGTTTATTGTATAAAAATATAGACAATCCCTTTATTACCCATTCCCCAGTTTTGGATAACCAACACAGTTATATAAATAGACATTTTAGCTCTGTGATTACCTTATATCTAAGCCTCTTTAGACTGCCCCCTTATTTCAGTTCTTTTGACAGACTTGCATTTTAGCCAGTCAGTACTGACTCATAAATAACTATACTGGAGTGAGCACAATGTTTATCTATATGACACACATGCACTAGCACTGTGAACTGTCAAAATGCACTGAGATAAGAGGCGGCCTTTAAGGGCTTAGAAATTAGCATATTTGCCTACCTAGTTTTAGCTTTCAACAAAGAATACCAATAGAAAAAAGCAAATTTGATGATAAACGTAAATTGGAAAGTTGTTTAAAATTGCATGCCTGATTCATGAAAGTTTAATTTTGACTTGACTGTCCCTTTAAAGGCACAAGCCAAACTACCAGCTTACTTTCTTATGCTTCCATTCTGAAGCGGTACCCTCTGTTCTAGCAAGTAACTGTGTTCACACATACCAACCCTTCTAGCCATTTGCCATGCTGGAATTTATAGTTCCCAGGTGTGGTCTTCAGTGGCTTCACAGATCTAAGTCTATAATACCGAAGTGGTGCAAAGGAAATGCAGTATGGCAGTATGTTCAGGGCTCACATTCCAATCCATATTTTAAGATGCCATAATGAGTTGGCACTGTGGATTTGTAGGTATTTGACATTGATTTTTTTTAATAAATATTTTAATGTACACTTTATCTGGTTAAACTCAGAATCTTGACACAATACAAGCCAGGTTCCATAGCAGAAAGACATTTTACATTACTCACTCAATTGATAGCATTACTTTTCTCATTAGGCAATGAATACAGCTGCCTGGGGATGCTTTCTTTCAAAAGAGATTTATTTGCCTGAAAATAATAAAAATTAGCTCTTATAAAGAATATAAGTATATATTTATGGGATGTAAAGTGGTGAGTGCACTCTGGTTATGACAATACTGGGCACAAGTAGGTTAACAAAGCATGCAGATTCAGGATAACCTATGTATGGTTGCCAGCCTTGTAAATCTGGCCCTGAGTGCTACCTTAAATGTATCTAATATGATTTTATATAACGTGACTTAAAGGGACACTAAAGTCAAGCTTCATGATTCAGGTAAAGCATGCAATTAAAAAAAAAACTTTCCAATATACTTTAATTATCACAAAGTGCACATTATTTTTATATGCACAATTTCTGAGGCTCCAGCACCTACTGAGCATGTGCAAAAGTGCACAGTGTATATTTGTATGATGTTGGTGATTGGCTGATGGCTGTCACATGATACAGAGGGAGGGAAAATTGGATTAATTTTAAATTTTTGCCAGAAATTATCCTACTGCTCATTTCAAATGTAAAGTAAGTGCTATTGGATTGTCTTTTTATTGTATATTTGTCTATTATTTAATTCTGCTTCATTCAGCAGTCAGTGTTTTTCCCAACCCTCATTACTGTGCATTCAATATATTATATTGAATTTGATATTAATATTTAACATACTGCACATCAAAATTGGAGCTAAAGGGCTTTATAATTTACGGTAACCAGGACCGGACTGGGAACAAAAAGAGGCCTGGACATTTAAAGGCAGAGCGGCCCAGATCAGTTAGACTTCTGTAAGCTAGATAGCCATAATACACAAGAGCTTTCATTCTGCAGCACCTCTGCTTAAAGGGACAGTATACACTCATTTTCATATAACTGCATGCAATAGACACTACTATAAAGAATCAGATGCACAGATACTGATATAAAAATCCAGTATAAAACTGTTTGAAAACTTACTTAGAAGCTCTCAGTTTAGCTCTGTTGAAAAGGTAGTAGTGAAGCCCACTGCAAGTGGGAAATAAGACACTCCCCCCCCCCCCCCTTCTTTTGCATGTGAAAAGACCCTTTACACAAACAGGAGCAAGCTGGAGTAGGTATCTGACGGTATTCACACAAAACTTTGGGGCTTGGTTAGGAGTCTGAAAATCAGAGCAATGTTATTTAAAAATAAACAAAACTATACATTTATTTTTAAAAAAAAAAAAAAAACTTTATGGGCTATATAAATAAATCATCTACAAAACATTTATGCAAAGAAAAAATGAGTGTATAATGTCCCTTTAACAGCCAGACAGAAAATGTACTTTCTGTTTTACAAAATAGGCAGACAAAATAGCTTTCCTATTGTTACCCATATTAAGAGAGGGTGGGGCCTCTAAATAGCAGCAAGGCCCACATAAGAGCCCGGCCCACCAGGAATTTGCCCTGGATGCCCTATGGCCAATCCGAGCCAGACGGTAACTTTCTAAACTTGGTAAAACTAATAGAAAAGCACTACATGGCAGGAAGGCAGGAGACAGGGCTTATCTGCAGGTACACAGTGTAGTGGGTTATTGCATCATTTCTTAAGATATTTTCTTTCTCAACCGTAATAGAAAGTTGGATGCAGATATGTTGTGTTTAGTAGTAATACTTAGCATGCAACAGCTGTTCCTTACACTGCAGTGATATATAATGACCTAATATTTTATGATAACTCCCCCACCTTCTATAGCACTGCAAAAGACCATAACAACAGAGACATAATTTAATTGCCAATAAGAATCAGAGCACCAATATACATTTTATTAAAAAATAGTTGTAAGTCAGCATTCTAGTTTATTTAATTATTTTAAAACAGATAAACAATGAAAAATATGCATGTCCGATTTGCACCTGATGATCTTGGCTGTCAAATGATCTAATTACTCATTCACAAAACAGCATTAAAGGGACATTAAACAGTTTGAGATGGTAATATAAAATGATAAATCATATATATATATATATATATATATATATATATATACAGTATATATATATATATATATATATATATATATATATATATATATATATATATATATATATATATATACTGTAGAAAAACAAATCCTCCGTCCTGGGTCAGCCACCTGGGTGCAGCATTATGTTTGTGGTTTAACACTTATTTGTGACACTATATATTGTGCTGTGTTTGTATACTTTGCACTGTTTGATCTGATGAAAGGTCTTATGTAGATCTGAAACGTCATCTAATAAATTTGACACTTATTTGTGAAAAGCCTGAGAGTGCATCATCTTTGTGTATATATATATATATATATATATATATTATATATATATATATATATATATATATATATATATATATATATATAAAAGTCTTCAATATACTTTTATTATTTATTTTGTCCCCTTTTCCTGTAATTTCATTCTGAAATTATGAGCTTTTTAGTTTCTTTTAGAAATGGAAGTGCAGAACACTGTTATTTTCCACACAGCTATTGGCTGCACACTCTAGTGACCTATTTATAACTCTCCCTAATTGGCCACAGCAGAGGAGGTAACCTAAGTTACAACATGGCAGCTCCCATTGTTTTAAAGACACTAAAACTTTACACTTATGTTGTCAATATTTAAACAACTAATGAAACTTTAAAAAAATGATGTAGCTTCAACTTTCAAATAATTGATCCAATGGTGCTTAGTTACATTTTAAACACTTTGATATTACTTTATACCATTTTTCTAACTGATGCAGTTTGAGTTTTATTTTTACTGCTGTAGAATGTTCTTTATTTTACATCTTTCTTTCAGATCTGCAGCCTGACTAACGATCCTTATTCAGAGTAGGACTTTTATCCAGAACAAAAGGTCATTAATTTGTCTCACAGGTAGAGGCCAATTGTAAGGTAACTGTATTGCTATTAGGGCAATTTGTTTAAGCTGTGTAAACACAGAACATCCAGAGCACAGGGGTTGAATATTTTTGCACACTGCATTTTAATTTCTTTCAAAATATTTTTCAACATAAAAAAATATGTCACCTTAAATAATTATTATTATTTGAAAATTAAATGTTTTCATATAAAGTATTGCACAAAAGATCAACTTATAGACTGTTTTTTGGTGAAATTTGAGAATTGTTAGAGTCTGAATATTTTTGCAATTTATTGTCTAGTTAGAGGAGAACAGCAGTTATAAGCACAGTCATGTTCTGCAGTCCTGACGCATGCACAAACATACACACACATACATGCGCACACACATACATTCGCACACACATACATACGCACACACATCCACATTCATACGCACACGCACATACATATGCACACACACATACATAAGCACACACACGCACATACATATGCACACACACATACATAAGCACACACACGCACATACATACGCACACACACGCACATACGCACGCGCACACACATACGTACGCACGCACACACATACTTGCACACACATACTTACACACACACATGCACATACACAAGCACATGCATACGCACACACACACGCACATACATACGCACATACATACACACACACACACACACTCACATACGCACATACACACATATATACGCACACGCACATACATACACACACACACACTTACATACGCACACAAATACATACACACACATACGCAAACACATACAAACACACACATACATACATACATACACACACATAAACACACATACATATGCACATACACACACACACGCACATAAATACGCATTCACACACATACATTCTCACAAACATACACATACACACACATACATACACATACACGCACACTACACACATACATACATACACATACACACACATACATACACATACACGCACACTACACACATACATACATACACACATATACACACACATACACACACATACATACACACACATACATACACATACACGCACACTACACACATACATACATACACACATATACACACACATACACACACATCCTGCTATGGCTTCATAATTACGGTTTTCACCAGAATTACCGGTGGCATTGCTGAGGTCAAGGATGACGATGTGGTTTCATAGATTTACACTAAACAATGAGACTATTCCTCTATATGTAGTGCCCCAAAATGTCATCAGGTTCTCGATTTAACAATCTTCCTTACATCTAAACATGTCACAGGGTCATTCTCAAACAACAACCCGCTCGACCGTGCCCTGAATAAAACTGTCAAGTTATTTGCAAAAGATAAGCGTGTCATTTGTCTTATTAATTATAAATATACTGCACAATTATATAAAAAACATTTACATTTACTGTCCTTTTAAATTTAATTATTTTCTTTTTATCTCATCACCTCCCTCTCTCTCTCTTTTTCTCTGTTTTTCTGTTTGCCTGTCGCATCTCTCTTAATGCTTTATCCTTCTGACTTTAATCTTTCAGTTTTCTTTTCCCTTTTCCACTGTCTCAGTTCCTTTCTTCTTCACTTGGAGCTAACCAGGCAGTATTTTACACATGAACAGATGGTGTTTTTAAAGCTAAAGCCAATGTAGGCAATATAAAATATACAACTTAAGTTTCTGTTATGAAAAAAATCCATTATTTTTTAAACAAAGATCATTCATTAATATTAAAGGGACAGTCAACACCATGAATTTGTGTTGTTTTAAAAGATAGATAATCCCTTAATTACCAATTCCCCAGTTTTGCATAACCAACACAGTTATAATTATACACGTTTTACCTCTGTAATTACCTTGTATCTAAGCCTCAGCAGACTGCCCCCTTATTTCAGTTCTTTTGACAGACTTGCATTTTAGCCAATCAGAGTTGTCTCCATGGTAAATTCACGTGCATGAGCTCAATGTTATCTATATGAAACACGTGAACTAATGCCCTCTAGTGGTGAAAAACTATCAAAATGCATTTAGATTAAAGGCGGCCTTCAAGGTCTAAGAAATTAGCATATGAACCTCCTAGGTTTAGCTTTCAACTAAGAATACCAAGAGAACAAAGCAAAATTGGTGATAAAAGTAAATTGGAAAGTTGTTTAAAATTACATGTCCAATTTTTTTTTTGGACTTGACAGTCCCTTTAACAGTTTAGGTCAATATGTGTGCTTTTGTACTAATTACTACAATCACTATTTTTACCATCAGGGTGGCAGCCAGAGAGATACTTTATGTAAAAATATAAAATGACCCTACCATAATAGTACCTATTAAAGGTGTGAAGCATTGAAGATAAATTAGGCTTATTAATTTAAAGAAACATTAAAGTCTTTTTAATAGAGAATTTTAAAATGTATTGAAGTGTTTTTGTTTTCTGTAAAATAGATGTTCCTGTATGTAAATGCAATGCATATACAAAATACCTTAATGTGCCATTTGAAAACATAGAAGAGGGTTTTGGGGTTAAAGGTAAAATTCTCCTTTCTATTTAATAAGATGCTGAATTCAGTGTTTGATTTAAACAAAGCAAAATTGGTGATAAAAGTAAATTGGAAAATTGTTTAAAATTACATGCTCTATCTGAATCATGAAAGTCTATTTTGGCCTAGACTGTCCCTTTAAATCTAGCAGACTCCCAACCTATGTTGCTTAGGAATCAAATCATATTATCTCCATAATTCATGTGAATGTATATGGTTAATATAACACAAAAAAAAAATATTTCAACTTGATTATGCTTAAAGAAATCTCAACAATCATGCTATGTTGAGGATAACATAGTTTTTTATGCATACTTGTGAATTGACATTGGCTGGTTGTTATATTTTTGTCAGGTTGGAGGTACAGAACAGCAATCTACTTTCTCACTTTCTCAGCAGTAGTAGGGAATTTTAGAGAATTGTATGGCAGAATTAGCACTGAGTAGATATATGGCTGTATTGGCTATACATCACTAACTTAGAGG
Organism: Bombina bombina; assembly: GCF_027579735.1. Classification (NCBI taxonomy): domain Eukaryota; kingdom Metazoa; phylum Chordata; class Amphibia; order Anura; family Bombinatoridae; genus Bombina; species Bombina bombina. Next base: position 1,049,928,837 of record NC_069501.1, on the reverse strand, counting down.
AAGTAAAGTGTTTATGTCATCATGATTCTGTGTATCACTGGCAGCAATAGGGTTAATGACTGTCCTTTGTAACAAGCCATAGGAAACAGATGTGTCATGGTTAGATAGAGGCTTTAATATCATTTTTGTTTCCAGTTTACAGCTAAAATTTACACTAGGCTAAATTAGTTACATACATATTTTTTCTATTATTATTATCATTGTTAATAGTAGTAGTAATTAGTAGTAGTAGTTTTTACTACAATAATAATATAATTTTTATTTTTCATTTTAACAAACATTTTGACCTAAACAAATATGGAAGGAAATATGGGAATATGTTTGTCTTACAGCTTTAATTGTTTTTTGTTTCTACAGCTGTAAACTGACATCCTTGATAAGTCTCACTATCAGTCATAGTTTGGCTAAATTGTGTTCTTGACCTGTGGTTTTTATATTTGTGATATAAAGGATGCAGGAATAATTGACTTTTGTTGCCCTCAAGTGGATTGTTTTGGAACTTCAGAAGGCAGGATTAGTAATGATAAAAAGATTGCTTTATATGCATTCAACACCAGTTTACCTCAGCTTTGTAAAGTTTGTCCTAGTTTCCATTGATGTGGTAAATTTTTGAAACTAGTGCTTAAAACATATATCTTCATTAAAGTCTATAGATAATTTTTCATTACCAGCATCAGTTACCAAACTTTACCACTTCAATATAAACTAGGCCTTTATTTTGGAGAGTGCAACATGATTCATGAAAGGATAGGGATGCTTATTCCTTAAAAATGTGTGGTAGATACATTTCTCCTTTGTGGAAAAGTTATAACGTGATTTGAGACTAATATTTATGTAAAAGAGTTTCCAAATATATCACATTGCTCTCACTGAAACATCACAAATCAGGTGCCCTTAAAGAAACAGTAAAGTCAAAATTAAACCAGTAGTGCATTGCTAGTCCTGAGCCTGCGCTTTAACCAAGAAAGCAAAGTAAATTTTATAAAAGAAATAAATTAGAAAGTGGTTTAAAATTGCCTTTTCTATCTGAATCATGAATGTTTAATTTTGACTTTACTGTGCCTTTAAACAGTTATGGAATCCAAATAAATTGCAGGATTTCTTTTTTGTAGGAGCAATATCAATGAAATATGTGAAGCTCTTTAACTCATAGGGGCCAATTTAACAAGGGCCGAATGGCCCCTGTTCCCACGTGAGCCTTTAGGCTCGCCAGAAACAGGAGTTAAGAAGCAGCGGTCTTAAGACTGCTGCTCCTTAACTTGTCTGCCTGCTCCAAGCGGCAGACAGCAATCAACCAGATCAGATACAATCGGGCTGATTGACAACCCCTGCTAGCGGCCGATTGACTGCAAATCTGCAGGGGGGCGGCATTGCTGTCAGCATTCAGCAATGTCTGTCGGACATGATCCGCTGAACAGATCATGTCGGACAGACATTTGTTACATCAGCCCTATTGTACATAGTATTTTTTTTTATAAAACTGTTTTTTTAAAATACTATTGATGCTTACTTGGGTTAATTCCGAAACAATTAATTTTATCATGTCTGTTGCTAAATAGAAAATTATTATAATTAATAATCATAATAACAATTGTATTTATTTAGATCTCTAAATATAATTGAAAATTAAATTACTAGGAGACACAAGCATAACATAATATAACATAAATAATAAAAGAAGCAAAAAACTAAAATAAACTATAAAAAATGTATTTCTTAGCTTTGATAACAATTTATTCAGTAAGTGTCCTTGCATGTACTTAACCAGTTACCTGGATTTTAGTGTGTAAAAAGATAAGATTAAACATTATGGCCTCGATTACGATTGGCGCACTAACTTGTGCACAAGCAAAAAGGGGTTTATCACAGCGGTTTGTGCGCATCAGGTTTTGAAAGTAAATGCAATTGAAGTTAATGCATGTCTGGTTAGCGCAACCGCAGAGCTTTGCTTAACTGCTTCACAAAAAAAATTCTCACAAAACACATCAAAATACATTACAAAGTACAGTTACACTCATAATAACACCATCTAATACAATTATTTTAAAATAATATTGCACACAAACGTTATAAAAGCTCAAATATATGAGGTCTCAGGTGTTATAAAAATGTCTAAATATGTATATATATATGTGTCCATATCTATTTATGTATTTATATATATATATATATATATATATATATATATTTACAGGCATATATACACATATAAACACATAAATAGTAGAAACACAGCACAAGAAAGACGGAGCACCAGCCGGTAGTTTAAAACGTCCAAATTTATTAATTTTCGTTAAAAAAACAAACAGGATACCCAAGTACAAACACAAGTTTAGGAAGTCAGCTAGACACAGCTGGCGCATTTCGGCTTTAAGCCGTAATCGAAGCTGATAACCTTAAAATTCTAAAACCGCCATTTATGGCAACAGGCTGATTCCTATTGGTCAAATAGTTGATTAACACCTAATGACTCCCATTGTTATGGTTAACTTAAAGGTACAGTATGTAGACCCAATTGTGATCAAACAACAAACCTTATTTAAATGCCTCATACTCAGGAATGCCAATACTTTGTTCATTTTAAACAAAATCTACCACTTTGATGAATAGTTACATAACAGTGTTTTGATAGCAGGGTAATTCATTTAAGATATATGGTGCTTACAATAAAAATAATAACCTATTTTCCGGCCAAAATAACTCTTTCCGGCCAAAATAATCAAAGGAGACATAGTAACTCTTTCCGGTACAGTTTACATACGATGACCAATTTTAAATGTCTGTAGAAATAAAAAAAAGGACAAAATAACTCTTTCTGGTACAGTTTACATATGATATAAACACAAGAAGGCTTTGCAGAGCCGATGGATATAAGAATATAGATTCAGTATGGTCGATTACTATAGCCTGGAAGCTTAAAATAATTATTAATTTACTGTGACTTGTGTATTCTTTCTTTACCTGCTCTTTCACAGAGAAATTCAATATTCTTAACATATGGTGTCAACTCTTCAATCAAACCATATCAACCGGTGTATATAATTTTAATGGCCACGATACCACAGAAAGAGGAGACAACAGGGTCAAAACTACTGTCAAAAGTTTATCAGGTCATAATCAGAGTTAAGCCCTTCCGGGCATCTGGTTTTCAATTTGAAGCCAGAAGCTTTTTCCTGTTCCCTCCCCTCCACGGGACCATGACCCTTTCAATACATGTCCACCTAAAAGAGTCCATTCTTATGCCATGTGTCTGGGCAAAATACTGTACCAATGGAGTGCTAGCAATACCACTTTTAATACTGGACAGGTGTTCCCTGACCTCACTTCACGAGTAGTGAAACCTACGTATTGTTTTTCACACTTTTTTCACTGTACAAGATCAGATAGACAACAAAGGTGGACCTGCAATTTAAACAAGAACATTTTTGAAAAGTCTGTCCTGTCACCGATGACCAGAACCTTGCTCCTGTTTCTACCTTCTCACATGCTACACAAGTACTATTATGGCATTTATACATTCCTGTCAAAGTTAGCCAAGAGGATTCCCTTCGTATTTTCGAGGAGAGTTTAGTCGGAGCAACCATATTTCCTGTGGTCTTTTGACGTTTGTATGCAAATTTACAATTCTTTAGAGTCAAGTTCACCAGTCCATCATCTGCCCTTAGGATCGAAAAATGTTTTGCTTTTTTTACATCACAAATTTGGTTATACTGTTCAGAGTAATCAGTAATGAACAGGACATTATCTCCCCCAATTTGCCTATTCTGGGCTGGTGGATCTTTGGGTTTTAACAGATAATTTCTGTTTAGTTTCTTAACTGATTTCACAGCTGAACTAATTGTGTTCTTGCAATAACCTCTTTTAATCAGACTTTTTGTCAGCTTCTCTGATTCCTGTTGGAATTTATCCTCATCTGAACAGTTTCACTTTAAGCAAATAAACTGTCCTTTGGCAATGCCCTTAAACACGCTCCCTGGGTGGCAACTAGAAGCATGCAAAAGGGTGTTGCCTGAAATAGGTTTTTTTGTAAACAGTGGTGGAGCCTACAATTTAAAATTGGTCATCGTATGTAAACTGTACCTTTGAGTTAACCATAACAATTGGAGTCATTAGGTGTTAGTCAACTATTTGACCAATAGGAATCGGTCTGTTGCCATAAATGGCGGTTTTAGAATTTTAAGGTTATCAGCTTTGATTATGGCTTAAAGCCGAAACGTGTCAGCTATGTCTAGCTGACTTCCTAAACTTGTTTGTACTTGGGTATCCTGTTTTTTTTAATGAAAATTAATAAATTTGGACGTTTTAAACTACCGGCTGGTGCTCCGTCTTTCTTGTGCTGTGTTTCTACTATGGACTGACCCAAACTAGTGCAGCAAAGCCAGAGCTTTTCTTACCCGAAATTGCTCCACAGAAACTTCTAGTAGGAGCCGACCCGGTACTGGTCCTATCACAGAGGTGCTGGCCCCACACACCTCTGATGATGTCAGTATTGGACGGCTTTCCATTTGCTGGTGTTTACTGAGGGGAGGAGCAGATCCTATGTGAATTCTAACACAGAGGAAAGAGCAGGACACACCCTCTGTGAGAACACGAGAGGTGGCGGTTGAGAACGCGTTGGTGAGTAGGATTCTCACGGCGTACCTGTGGGCACTCGATGCTGGAAGAAGCGGTATAGATCAAGTGAGCCCACTAAATACTGCACCTTCACATGTTGTATATAGCAGTGAGGTAAGCTGCTTTTAACTTGTGTAGACTGTGCAGCTGACTGGATCATATTTCTGTGATTTTGTGACCGTACCTCACTCGAGTTGAACTTGCGATTTCCTTGACCTTACGCTATACATTATACTAGGGGAACATTCTGTGTAGTCTGTACACATATTATAAGTGCAATGGAGTTGCAGTTAAGTAGATGAAAACATGTAAAATCATATTTATGCAATATTCATATTTAATAAAGGTTTTAACTATGTATTTACTGTAAATATTTCACAGTCCAATGTTCTGCACATAGGGGAATATGTTCTAAGTATTTATAAATAGATTTATATATATATGGGTATGAATATATATTTTACAAAAATACCATCATATTTATATAGAAGTATGTATTTATGAATAAATAGAACATATTCTGCTATGTGAAGAACATTGGAATGTGAAATATTCATATTTTCATGTCGGGTTAGCTCACTTGAGAATATGCAATCGATTTGCGCGCGAGTAGGGTGTTAGGCTTTTCCACTTTTTTTTTCCTTTGACTTCTATGGGGGAATCGTGTGTGTGGTATTGTAAGTTCGGCTCTTTACACTCGTCGGGTTAATGCGCGAGTGAAAACTGTTTACTTTCAACTTGTATTATGAGCACAACTCGAAGCGTGCTAAAAGCTTACTTCTTTTGCAGTTAATGCTCAAGCTGGAGAGCTAGATAGCACTCCACTTGTAATCTGGCCCTATATATCTCTGATTTAATTAGGTTTAGTGCTGCTCTAGGCACTGCACAATCTGTCATCACCTCACATACAGACACACTCATTTAATGTCATATTTAACTCATAAATATGACACAGATAAAAAGTTACTTATTAACCACTTCTAACCACATACCTATAGATCAATGGCTGATGTTTCATATGGAGAAGTTATTAACTCTTTCCATGCAACCACATATAGATCCCTGATCAAGCCCTTTCAGGAAGCCACATGAAGAGCAATGATATTACTTTTTAAGGCACAGCATACGTATAAGTGATTAACCCCTTTCAGGCAGTCACATACAGTAACAAATCCCCTAATCTTCACACAGGAAGAAATTATTAAAGAGACATGAAATAGGGATGGGCGAATGTATTTATATTCAAATTCAAATGTTAGAACGAATGTTATTGTAGAAATTCGATTTACATAATCGAATGTTGATAAGAACGAATATTCATAAAAATTCTATTATCGAATGTTATTTACAGTTTTCGAATTTCACATTTGAATTCGAATGTGACATTCGAATTTGAATATTACATTTATAAATCACAGTTGTAGACTAGAAATACTATTTCGAATTTGAATGTGACATTTGAATTCGAATGTGACATTCAAATTCGAATATTACATTTTTAAATTGAATGTGATATAAAATACATTCTATTATTCGAACGAATATTTTCGAATGTTGATGAAAAATTCGAAAATGAAAATTCGAAAATAGAATGTTAGAATGTTATATAAACATTCGAAATTCAATTCGAATGAACGAATGTATCAAAATTCATTTTAAATTTCTAATTTTTAGAACCCAGTCGCCCATCCCTAACATGAAACCCATTTTTTTCTTTTATGAATCAGATAAAACTTGCATTTTTAAACAACTTTCTAATTTACTTCTTTTCTCAATTTTCTTTCATTCTTTTGGTATCCTTTATTGAAGTAACATCAATGCACTACTGGGAGCTAGCTAAACACATTGTCAAGCCATTGAAAATAATAATATATGTGTTCTTATCTGCAAAAAAAATGCTTATCTGCTTCTATGGGTTTTTTTTAGAATATACAGTGGAGAACCTGTTTGCCTGTAATCGCCATTTGCAATGCAGCATCTTGTAGCAAAATCTAACATTGCACAAGAGCTGTTTTGTGCAATGCCACCCCATGCTCTACCAATTGCATGAGAGCATGGCATATTAATCACCCTGAACAAGCGAGTGTTGGGGTGGTTTATCTTGCCTAAAGAAGCAGTTTCTACTTCTTACATTTGTGGTTATGAGCCTACATAGCCTCAAAAAGCTGCTTGATAAATGTTTCTATTAGTCACATTCGGCCAGATTACGAGTTTTGAGTTAGAGGCTGTGCGGTGCTAACGAGCAGTTTTCTCTCACCGCTCACTTACCTACAGCGCTGGTATTACAGGTTTTTACAAACCTGGCGTTAAAAGGCAAGAAGTGAGCGTTGAGCAAAATTTTGCTCCTTAACGCACTCCAATTCCAGCGCTGCTTAAGTCAGTGGTGAGCTGGTCGTACGTGCTCGTGCACGATTTCCCCATAGGAATCAACGGGGAGAGCCGGCTCAGAAAAAGTCTAACACTTGCAAAAAAGCATCATAAAACTCAGTAACGCAGCCCCATTGATTCCTATGGGGAAATAAAATTTATGTCTACACCTAACACCCTAACATGAACCCCTAGTCTAAACACCCCTAATCTTACACTTATTAACCTCTAATCTGCCGCAGCCGACATCTACATTATTCTTATTAACCCCTAATCTGCCGCTTCGGACACCGCCGCCAACTACATTATACTTATGAACCCCTAATCTGCTGCCCCCAACATCACCGACACCTACATTATATTTATTAACCCCTAATCTGCCACCCCCAATGTCGCCGCAACCTACCTACACTTATTAACCCCTAATCTGCTGCCCCCAACGTCGCCACCACTATAATAAACATATTAACCCCTAACCTCTGCACTCCCGCCTCGCAAACATTAGTTAAATATAATTAACCCCTAATCTGCCATCCCTAACATCGCCGCCACCTACCTACATTTATTAACCCCTAATCTGCCTCCCTCAGCGTCACCGCCACTATACTAAATGTATTAACCCCTAAACCTAAGTCTAACCCTAACACCCCCTAACTTAAATATAATTACAATAAATCTAATTAAAAAATCTTATCATTAACTAAATAATTCCTATTTAAAACTACTTACCTATAAAATAAACCCTAAGCTAGCTACAATATAACTAATAGTTACATTGTAGCTAGCTTAGGGTTTATTTTTATTTTACAGGCAAGTTTGTATTTAACTAGATAGAATAGTTATTAAATAGTTATTAACTATTTAATAACTACCTAGCTAAAATAAATACAAAAGTACCTGTAAAATAAAACCTAACCTAAGTTACAATAACACCTAACCTTAAATGCGTTAGGACTTTTGACGGGATAGGGTGTACCGCTCACTTTTTGGCCTCCCAGGACAGACTCGTAAATATCAGCGCTATGGAAGTCCCATAGAAAAAAGACTTTACGAAGTTTACGTAAGTCGTTTTGCGGTAAGGACAAAGAAGTGTGCGGTGCCCCTAAACCTGCAAGACGCGTAATAGCAGTGGGCGTAAAAAAGCAGCGTTAGGACCTCTTAACGCTGCTTTTTTACCTTAACGCACAACTCGTAATCTAGTCGATTATTTCTAAATGAGTGAGACTGGTGTAGCTGCTTTTTTTAAATAACGGTACTATTTTAAACTGGCTCTATGTATCACAGGAACCTACAAAGGCTAAATCTGTCTGTTTAAAATGTATTAATGAACTGAGCTAAAATTAAAAAAATTTACAGAATTAAGATATCCTTAAAGGGATAGGAATGTCAAAATTAAACTTGCATGATTCAGATAGAGCATGTCATTTTAAGTCACTTTTAAATTTACTTCTATTTTCAAATGTGCTTCGTTCTCTTAGTATCCCTTGTTAAAAAATGAATATGCACATTTCATACACTAGTGGGAGCTGCTGCTTATTGGAGCCTGCACACATTTTTCTCTTGTAATTGGCTAAATAGATATTTCCAGATTCCTGTCAGTAGTGCAATGCTGTCCCTTCAGCAATGGATTAAAGAGAATGAAGAAAATCTGATAATAGAATTAAATTGGAAAGTTGTTTAAAATTGTATGTTCTATCTGAATCATAAAATAAAATTTGGGGGTTTACTATCCCTTTAATGTCCCTTAATGTGCAGGAAGCAATTACACTTTTATATGTGCCACCCACGGGCATTATTTGTTATTGAAATCTCTGCACTCTCTGGTAGTGCAAGTAAGTGTAGTCTGTCTTCCTGCTACAGGCAATGCTAGGAACTTTAAATCTCCTATACTGTAAAAGTCAGACATGCCAATCTAAAACAACACAAATCACTGAAAGTGAAGATCTCACTCTAAAAGTGGCATTTTAATGGAATTCTTCTGACTTTCAGCAGACAAACTGAGCTAGAGTTTATGAAGACTGTTGGTAAAGAAAAAAAAAAAGAAATAATAAAAACAATGATAATAATTGACTAATGCAGAATAGTTGACAGTTACAGCTGGCATCTCGGAAAATGATCAAAATGATCAAGAAGGAAGTGGCTCATATCAGTAGAGATTTCTGCCCTGAAGGTCACTGTTGTAACTTTTTTTTTAATGTCTTGAAACAAAATATTACATCTGAAGAGGAGACCTGCAAGTTCTTGAAGGCTTAATGTAATTGTAAACTTTCCCCTTTGTATAAACAGATAGGAACTGTTAGTGGTAGTTTAGTTGGGGTTTAATTCACCAGTTGTAATGAAGATACGCATTAGCTTACTTTTTAATGTAGATATGAAATTTAAAACCTTGCGCTCTGGCCGCCCACTTCAAAAGTAATTTTTATTGGTGAGCTAACGGTTTGAACTGTTCTCCAATCGCCGCTCTAGCTACAAAAAATAAATAAGAATGTGTGAGTGCTGTATGGCTACAGTGCCGATTGGAGAACAGTTCAAACTGTTCGCTCACCAATAAAAATTACTTTTGAAGTGAGCGGCCAGAGCACAGGGTATTTTAATTTCAGCACTACATTAAAAAGTAAGTTACAGCACATCTTCATTTTAACTGATGAATTAAACTCCATCTAAAAGATTGCTAATTTTCTTGATCTGTGTATGCAAAAGGTTAAGTTGACCATCACTTTAATGATTCAGATAGGGCATACAATTTAAAAAAAAAAAAAAAATCCTATTTACTTTGTTTTCATGGTATTCTTTGTTGAACAGCATACCTAAAAAGGTAGTGTGCACATGTCTGGTACACCATATGGCTTTTAATATGAGCAGCATTTGCACCGCTTTTTTTTTGCAAAACTGCTGCTATATATTACTCCAAACACAATTGTGTCTCTGAGCAAACCTACCTGCTATTCAACAAAGGGGCCTTGCAGTACTACTAAGCATTCTTAGATAATCTTGCCAGACCAGAGAGCTTTAGTGAATCAGCCCCCCCAAGTCCCATAATGGTTTAGAGACAATTAAAGCACACTACCAATATATTTATACAAATGCACATTCTAAAAGGAAATGAATAAGAGCACCAGGTGACATCCGTTGATGTAATCCAGTATTTAATTAATTAAAACATTAAATTTGAAAAGCTTTACATTTTGCTATATCCCTTAACCATTTAACTTCTTATCCATTTACACTACTGTGTTGAGGTGTTTTGCTGTTTTTCATTGCTGTTTACATCTAGACCCTACTGTTGGCCATTTTTCAGTGAGAAACACACACATATATATATATATTTTTTTTGTTTCTGGAGACCCAGATGATTCAAACTACACCAATATTTTATGTATACACCATGACATATGAGAAACTTGCCACAAAAAGTGTGGGGAAAAATGTATTTTTTAAATAAATTTGAATAAAAAAAGGTTATAAACCAAAGTGTTTTTTTTCCTAACCTCTATATTAAAAAGAATGAGGTATCTTCGTATCCATAATAAATGAGGGCATTACGTAACCTTGATCTGCACATAGGGGCTCTATACAAATAAATGGAAAGGTGACCTCTATTACCACAGTGATCACCTGGCTATTAATACTTATATAGGGGCTTAATTTTAAAGAGGGGCTTCTGAGCTATAGAACAGGGAGGCTTGGGGGTCTCCATTTTTTTTGATGGCCTGTTATACGTGTGTTGTTAAGAGTGCATATACATGTGTGTCTTTCTCATTATATGTTTTTTATATCGTGCTTCTACTTTAAACCTCCAAGACACACAACGTTTGAAAGAGCAGAAATTTGCCTTTCAGACAATGGTTTTGTAGGTTTCTGGTAAATATCTTACAATCCTCCGCCTTCAGCTCCTGCTTTCTTTAGCAGATCGATGATGAATCCAGCTTTCTCCAATGGTTGTGTGCCCCCTTTGGCATCCAGCTCGTGAGGCATGCAATGATTGGAGGAAGCCAGATTGTCATTGATATGCTAATGAAAGCATGAGCTGCGGGCAGAGGATCAGCATTATGTTTACCATAACACAAAGGTAAGCATTTTAAAAAATAAGCGTCATTGTAAAGTTTAATAAATAAAAGTGCCCCTGTTTATAAGATTACTTTTAGTTACCAGCACTTATTCATTAAACTTTACAATGAGCTGAGAATGAGGGGTTTGAATACTTGCCATACATCTTGCACATACATCTGATGAGCATTGAATACAACAACACTGGAATAAAAGCTTTGTTCAAAGTGGTGAGGGCGAGGAAGATAAACTATGCAGTAATTTTAACCCTTTCAGGAACGATGTTACAACAAATAAAGGTACCGCTATGCATTTTATGCAACCAGGATTTCATATGTCTATTTGAAGCATGCTTTGTTTGCCATCACTTTAAGCCCTGTGTACCTGCCCAGCACCTTCTGGGTTTCCAGGGCTTGGTGACGTCACCACACACATGTGTGGTGACTAGGGTTGCCACCCGTCCCTTAAAATACAGAACACTTATAAGTTACTCATGCTGCAGGGTGTGCAGGGAGGAACATGAATAGTGCTGTCCAGAAACACAATACATGTTCCTCCCTGCACACCCTGCAGCATGTGTAACTCATAAGTGTCCAGGAAAACATGGCTGAGGTGGCAACCCTAGTGGTGACATAACCGGCATACCTTTTATTCCCAAATGCTGTTCTACCAGACCACCAAGGATGTGGGGGTCAGTGTGGGGATGGGGGTGCGATAAGCTCCAAAAGCACCCCCTTTGATGACACGTAGTTCACATCTGCACTATATACATTGTGTGGATGACAACCATGTGTCGCTATAAACTGTACATTGCTTTCAAAAGAGTAAAGCAGCAAGCTCTGACGGCATACCTTCAACTTTTTCTTTAAGCTTAGACAGGGACGTTGGAGTGCAAAATCATCCTGGCTTAAGCCTGGAGAGTGGTCCAGGGCTGAGTCTTGGAGGAACAGGAAGTAGACATTGGTGTGGTCCCACAAAATGTTAGACAGGAGTTCTGTGAAAATGAAACCGGATATGAGTAGAGATTTTTTTGTGGAATTGTATTGTGCTTAAAAAAGTAAAGTTGCAGAATTTTCTCTATGTCTAGGGTGGTCTTGTCCCTACTTCCTACCACTTATTTGCACAGGCTTCCATTACTATGTGAATATTTATTTCTCTACATGCATTTAGTGTTATGCTGGCGCAAGTGGTAAACTGCAGAACTATGCAACTGAATAGCTTGAGCCATTTTGTCCACTTTAAATTTGCATAATTTGGTTTGGTGGTTATCAGTTTCAATAACAATAAAGATTTCTCATTCGGCAATAAAAACATTGCATAAAGATAAAATTGTGGTTAGGGTTTTGCATCAACTTTAATGTTACTGGATCACAATAAAAATGTTTTATAGCAACAATAATGTTTATGCGCACAGATTTCTTGTACTCTATATTTAGAAAGTACATTTTTATTATTCTTGCTGTTTTTGGACCACTGGTTTAACCTCTATATCTAGATTCATTATAAAGTCTAAGTGTAGAATAAAGAATTTAACATCAGATAAGCAGCAAGTTAACCATATTGTCTGGTTACTTTACTATCTGTTGTTGAAACATCAGCCATGTTTAATTGTTATTATACTACCATGTTTCGTCTGTATAATACATTTTGTTTTATTTTTCTCTTTTTTTCTCTTTTTTATTATGTAGAAATTACACTTTATTTGTTCTTGTTTTGGACAAATTGGTCATCACAAAAAATATTTATTTCTTTCCTATATCTCTTCAGGGTTTGTTCATAATTTGCTTCATAAGGCAAATCCATGCATCTGCTATTTTCCATGGGGAGTGTCTTCATGACAGCAGAGGAGCAGTTGTGCAGCAGCTGTAATCTATTTAACATTAAAGTAGTAGCTGGCACTCTTGCTACAAGCCAGCAGCAGCACAAAAAGAAGATTGTATTTTTAAAAAAAATATCTTTAATTTTTTAATGGGACCAAGATTGTCAAGAACAAAAGTGAAGCTTTTATACATATTTTCTGACACAAGAATCAATCAACTTTCAAGGACATTAATCACATGAAAAAATAGACATTTTTGTGTTGCATGCATTTGTTTGTTAGTTTTTTCATTAAAGTATCTGCTTGTAAAGCCTGACCTCCCAACTGTCCCTATTAAAAAGTCCCTTATTCACAATTTTTTCCCTTAGCCGGCCCATAGACTGTCCAGACACACCCACAAACCACACCTAATGACCAACCAGACACTCTTACGATCCCACCCACTATCCAACCATGGCACCGCTCCCTCCAACAAGATCCCACCCACAAAACAATGCTACACACCCTCAACCTTCCGAGTCTCTACTATCTAGCCATGAATGCTGGGAGGTCTGCATAAAACACATGCAATTTTCTGTTTGTGCTGCTGTCTTAACTGTGTTTGCCCTATTGCTTACAATGGAGTTATCCAGCATATATCTGTGTAGCCTTTGAATAACAATTCCAGAGTATACACCTGCTCATGGTATGAACAAAATGCAAGATCTTATTGCTTCCTACAACATTCTACACGTCTGGTAAAATTCTGCATATGTGACAACTTATGTTTGTTAGTGCGGCTGTTATCTATGATTTTGAATACTGGGTTCCTGTTTTTCATGCAGATTTTGCATGAGTTTGCCTCCATAAGTGATTTTTAATAGGTTTGTAATGATGTCATTTCTATGACATGTTAACCTATTTGTGTAATATGTAACAACATTTAAAATTAGGGGGAGGTAAAAGGTGAGTTTAAAGTCCTCCACTACGCACAAAATATAGAGAAAATAACTCTTTGTGTAGTTCATTAACAAATGTAGACAGGCCAGAAGGCTTGTTTTTCCCACAGAAAGCCTCTGAATTACATTGTTTCCATTACATTGTTTATTTTAAACTCACCTTTTACCTCCCCTAATTTTAAATGTTGTTGTATTTTGTCCAGAATCAACTTCACCCAGCAGTGATTCAAACCTTCTCCCAGCAGATGAGTAGCAATAAATATGAAACAGTCTGTCCTTTGATAGTTATGAATCAGCACTGTACTTACCCTAGCTAAGCTTATGAGCTGTGTGAACAGCGATGCTTTGACGTAAAGGGAATCTGCTGAAAAGCAGACTTGAAGTAAAAAGGTGTCATTGTGAACCTAATTTACATATCTTACCCAGAATCCTTTGCTGTCTAGATTTGTTTATGAACTACACAATGAGTTATTTTCTCTGTAATATGTATATATACATAAATACAGTTCTATAGAGGGTCTGCATTTTATTATGTTACAGATATAAATAATACAGACAGCCAAAATTCATTTTTTAGTTTAGGGACAATCTTGTTGAAAACGTTTATTGTTTAAGAAGATAGATAATACCTTTATTACCCATTCCGCAGTTTTGAATAACCAACACTGTTACATTAATACACTTTTTACCTTGTAACTAAGCCTCTGCAGACTGCTTTATCTCTGTGCTTTTTACAAACTTGAATTTTAGCCAATCAGTGGTTACTCCTGCACCACTTCACTGGAGTGAGCACACTGTTATCTATATATGGCATACATTAACTAGCATGGTCTAACTGAAAACCTGTACAATTCACTGAGATAAGATGCGCCTTCAAGGGCTTAGAAATCAGTCTATGAGCCTGTCTAGGTCTAGCTTTCAACAAAGAATTCCAAGAGGACACAGCAAATTTGATACTAAAAGTAAATTTGAAAGCTGTTTAAAATTGCATGCTCTATCTGAATCATGAAAGTTTAATTTTGACTTTACTGTCCCTTTAATTATTGCACCAATGCAACTCCCCTTATTACATTTACATTTTTCTATAGAGCTATAGTTGTATGGTGGTTACCAAATATTACAGGGTAATAATTTAGGAGAGGCTGCTAATAAATAAACTTTAAATTTTTAATATTACCATATTTTCCAAAATAGTATATTGCAGTTTGCAAATTTTCACGCAATAAAAGTCCAATATATATGTTATGGATTCCACCTGATTATAATCTTTGCCAGATGTTCACTAATAATCAGTGTAAAAAAACTCTTATAAATCTATTGCACCTTTGCACTTTTACATTTAGAAGCATAAAGATGTGATTTGAGTATACATGACTAAGGGGTTAAGAACTTGGTTTGTTTATACTCTGATGGCTTAAATTTAAGTCACTTTCTGACACACGGGGCTGGAGATCAAAATTATAAAGGCCTTAAGGGCTATATATATAAGTATTGCTATTAAACACACAAATTAAAACATATTTCCTAAAAATGTCCATTGGCACAGAGCCAGATTTAGGTATAGGTTGCAGGGTACCCCTTTTCAGCTCTTTTCCTCTTCAAAGGGCTCTTTTGAGCTGTGACCATCCAAAGCACACATTTTTAATTCCTGGGACACAAAATTTTAGTTCTACTTCAGCCTTGCAGCCGTTACAATATTGCACAGGGTGCCTCGCCCAGAGGGTGTCCCTTAGGCTCCAGTTGGCTATCCCTGATTAAAGTTATAGTGAATAATGAATTGGCATTAAACCTTTACTATATAAAGTCCACTCCTGTGTATATATATATATATATATATATATATATATATATATATATATATATATAAATACTCCTGTATATTTTAACCCAGTTCCGAACTACTATTAGTAGTACTATGACTATGAAAAATGTTCAAATAAATTATTGCACAAGAAAGCTTAGAGACAGATTTTTAGGATTCATAAACTTCATTAACCCTTTAAGGAGACAGCTTTCAGTATGCTCATTTATTTTTTGACGGAAAAATTCCGTCATATGTCCTTAAGAGGTTAAAAGAAAGATAATAATAATAATAATACAATGTGTCTTTCTTTTAACGAGCTGCAAAGTACCTTGAATTTTACAGGCAAAGACAAAATGCCACAGAGCTTATAAAGTAATTTAGCTCATGAAATGCAGGGAGACCTGCCCAAGGCCACAAAATAATGTCTTGGGAATGTGAACCTGGTTCTGCAGATCCATAAAAAGGTGCCCCAATAAAATGTATCCTTCAGGAGCAATATAAATGCAGCCACTATATCAATGCATAATGTACGTAGGGAACCTTGGAATGAAAAAACAAAAACAAAAAAGCTGATGCTATATCTTATTATGTGCAAATCATTAGCTATGCACAACAACAATATTATGTTTTACTTTGGTGTTTGCCATCTAAACCTTTTTAACAAAGGAAATGTTTTTTTATGACCATTTAGAAATATATGTAATTTTGTAGGGAACTGGGTCTGTGCTCCAGAGTATTGCAATTTGCTGGTGGATGACATTGCAGGTTATCTTTAACAGGAACTATGACCCCTTTGCAGGGTAAACAATGAGAGCCATTATACACTTTAAAATAATTTAATTAAGCTGATTAGCATTGTGTACTGGGTGCAGAATATTTCCTTAACCCTTTAAGGACACAGCTTTCAGTTTGCTCAATGGTTTTATGACGGAAAAAATCCGTCATATGTCCTTAAGAGGTTAAAGATGATTTACTCTATTATTCCAAAGAAACAAAGGGAAGTCAAGGACAGCAGATAAGAAGGATTTCTGCTTTATAGAGGTTGGATTCAGCTGTAAACAGCTGATCATAAACTGTCAGTAGGACCTCAATGATGAGCTATGTGTGGGACTTCTATCATTATTATACAGTCTTCCCACATGTGAAAGTTTCCTCAAGTCGGAAAGTGGAACAAGAAGGTACAGAAGTAATTGTGTGACCAAAGCCTTCTCTGTTGTGTAGCTCATATTGAGGAAATGTAACCATCATCGTTTACTTTACAACATAAAGCAGCAGTTTCCAAATCTCTTCAAAGAACTGGGTGATGGGAGTAGAGTTACAGTTTGTTATGATGAGCATGAAGTGAACAGCAGAAAACACTATGTGCTGCAATGCCAAATCATCAATGGAACTGTCCTTTTATTGCAGTATAGAAATAAAAAGCTATGTGGGCTATGTAAATATCACTACTTAAACCATAAATAAAACAATTTAATATATGTTATTGAGAATAAAGATAATGTGCAGGTCTAAAAATGATAGCACTTTATTTGAAAGAAAAAAAAATACACAATGTCATTGCAAAGAACACTAAAAGCAATCTATATTAGAAAGAGCTACAGGTCTATAATTAGCTAACTTCACAATTAAAGGGACACTGAACCCAATTTTTTTCCCTCTGTGATTCAGATAGAGCATGCAATTTTAAGCAACTTTCTAATTTACTCCTATTATCAAATTTTCTTCGTTCTCTTGCTATCTTTATTTGAAAAAGAAGGCATATAAGTTTTTTTTTGGTTTATACTCTGGACAGCACTTTTTTATTGGTGGATGAATTTATCCACCAAGCAGCAAGAACAACCCAGGTCGTTCACCAAAAATGGGCTGGCATCTAAACTTACATTCTTGTATTTCAAATAAAGATACCAAGAGAATGAAGAAAATTTGATAATAGGAGTAAATTAGAAAGTTGCTTAAAATTTCATGTTCTATCTGAATCAGGAAAGAAAATAAAAATGGGTTCAGTGTCCCTTTAAGCTCTTGTATTTGTTTTGTTTAGTCTGTTTTGTGTATGTGATTGTTTATTTCTTTTTTTACCTTTAAGAACCATATGATATGAGCAGAAGTTAAATGGATATGAAATTCAACATTTTTCTTTCATGATTTAGAAAGGGCATGCAATTTTAAACAACTTTCTAATTAACTTCTATTATCAAATTTTCATCGTTCTCTTGGTATCTTTTGTTGAAAAGCAGGGACATATGCTTAGGATCCAGACCATTTTTGGAGCACTATATAGCAGCAGTTTTGCAAGAATGGCATCCATTTGCAAGAGCAATAGACTATTTCCCACCAAGTAGTGCTCCAGATGCCTACCTAAAAGGGTATGCTCTTTCTAAATACAAAAATAAAAAATTGGAGTTTCATATCACTTTAAACATAGAAAATCATTTTCTTTGTAAAGTTTAGTTAAAATAGTTAACATTTTTAATGGAGAATTGCCGGAAATATCATTCTGTGCGGAACTGAAGTTAAAAAGTGCATTGCAAAATATCTGTATTCAAAATAGATTTTGTAAAAGCATTTAAAATTGTCCTTCTGTTTGTAGTCCAGTGACATATTCCTTGAAAAGCCTCTTTAGAATGGTTTGTGCTATATTCTTCCCCATGGCCAATAAGGGATAGGGACGGCTATAAATAAGCTCCTACACTGATCAAGCCATCGCTATGTAGAAGTTTGCAGGGTCAGGTATGTACAATTTTCAGAATTAAATTTCAGAAGGGATGTGGAAAATAAATAGACTATACAATTACTATGAAAAGATTTTGTATAGAATTACAAGGAGACCTAACTGGAGCTATTTTCCTTGATTTTGCAAAGGCCTTTGACACAGTAGACCACGACATACTACTGCTCAAACTAAAAAACTGTGGTATTGCTGATCGCCCGTTAACCTGGTTTCGATCATATGTATCGGATCGATCACAATATGTCTCCGTTTCTGACAGCGACTCCCTTCCTCTCCCAGTCACGTGTGGTGTACCCCAAGGTTCCATTCTCGGCCCCCTACTATTCACATTATTTATAAATGATCTGCCTAATGTCTGCAAATCCTCAACTGTACACATGTACGCAGATGACACGGTAATCTATGCAAACAATTCCGATCTCCCGCAGCTTGAAGCAGTGCTCCAAGACCAGTTCACAGAGGTAGAAAAGTGGATCTCAAAAAACAAACTCTTCCTAAACACTGACAAAACTGTCACAATGATCTTTCGAACGGGACCTAAATTACACAAATTACAAAATTCCCATCTTCGCATCAAAACACAATCCAATTGCAAATACTTAGGTATGTTGTTAGACCCCAATCTATCTTTTGGCCTCCACATAGAAAAACTTGCATCTAAACTTTATCCAAAACTAGGTGCCCTGTACAGAAACAAATCTTGCCTCAGCCCTACAGTGAAGGAAAAGATTGTACAGCAAATGCTGATGTCTATCTTGGATTACGGGGACTTAGTTTATGCACCTGCACCACAAACTCGCCTTAATAAACTTAATACATTGTATAACTCGTTCTGCCGCTTTGTGCTACAATGTAACTACAGGACCCACCATTGTGACATGCTAAAAGAACTAAACTGGCTGACGCTGGAAACCAGACGCACCCTTAATCTTTCCTGCCTTGTGTTTAAGAGCCTTTCTGGGAAGCTCCCACCCTACCTGAGCAGAATGCTCTCCCCGGCTATTACCACCTCCTATAACCTCCGATCCAGTACCAGCACATTATTTAGTTTGCCTCAAAACAAAAAGAAAGCAGCTCGATCCTCCTTTGCCTACAGAGCACCACAATTATGGAACGACCTCCCTCACACTTTCAAACCTTCCCCAAGCCTAATATCCTTTAAGAGATCCCTCTATACATATCTCAAAACAGAATGTGCCTGTCATGGTTGATTAAATATTTCCTACCAGTTCTATGTTAAATGTTTGCATATATTGTGTATTATTATTGTTTTTGTATTTTATTGTACCCTATTGTATCAATGCAATGTTTGTGGTCACAGGACATACTTGAAAATGAGAGAAATCTCAATGTATCCTTCCTGGTAAAATATTTTATAAATAAATAAATTCTTTAGAAAAGCATACTCCCGAGGGGCGGAGCCTGGCCACGCAGGGACATGGTCGCTTAATTCCCGGCTCCTAAGCCCTGTGCCTGATAACAATTAAATAACAAGAAGGAATATGCCTAGAACATCTTTAAAAATATAATACAGGAGTGTGATCAATCCCTGCATGTGATCCTTAAAACTTTTTGAGCAATTGGCGGATCTTCTATAATACAGAAGACTGCGGCCTACCGGGACCGCTCACTGCACCTCGCTGTCTGGCATCCTACCTCACATATTGCGGAGATATCCACCTCACTGCACCCGATTCTCGGGATATCGATAACCTCTTGAGGCAAACATCGGAAGGCAACAGATCAAGCGGCTCCCCGCCGAACGCTACAAAAGGCGGACACATGATCAGGCCGCAAGGCTCTCTTCCTCTCGCAGTGCCTAAACAACGGCAGCAGCGGCTGAATGACAAAAGAGGCTAGCGGACCCAAAGGACAAGACACCGGTAAGAGGGGAGACCTGCTTGAGCACACACAGGGGTATACCTCATCAATCAGAACCTCATACACGGGGTAACTCAACTAAACATCATAGCACTGGGCCATTGGAATATCCCCACACGCTGCAAAGAACACCCTATTTTTTATAACCTAGCACCTCTCATAGCATTCACCAGAGAGATACTAGAATAACCAAATACGACCTGCACAAATAAGCTTATACATCTGCTGGTACACAGGGAAAAACTTTTGCTGTGAGTTATTTAAAACACTGGGCAAAGTACACGTGGCCACTGTAGCTATTCTCAACCTAGTCTCTGACAGCTCTGTGACTATGTCTAGCAGGAAACATAATAAAGGTGACAAAAGCATTAAAAGCACCAGTCTAACTAACTTTCTGAAAATACCTAATACTTGTTCGGATCAACCCCCTGCAGAAAACACAGAGCAGACCTCCCCACTAACTTTCACTCCAAGTCCTCTGCCCGACATGCAGCCACAGGAACCTCTAACAAGAGGTGACTTAAATGTAATCTCCTCTAAAGCAGACATTAATGTGGTTCTAACAGAAATGAGGTCTTTATTTGGAGACTTGAAAAGGGATTTCCAGCAAATCAGCCAGCAGGTTACCACCTTAGAAACTAAGCAGACAACCCTGCAGGCCCAAGCCGATTCAAATACACAAAGGGCTTTTGAGCAAGAAGGGGACATCCAATTTCTCCTAACCAGGGTGGAAGACTTAGATAATAGGGGGAGAAGGAACAATCTACGCATCAGGGGGGTGCCGGAATCTGTGAATAATACAGCTATTGAGGGCTTCCTGCAAGACTTTTTCCGCACCATTAAAGAAACACCGAGCTCCCCTGATATCATGCTAGAAAGGGCACATCGGGCCCTCCGACCAAAACCCCCCCCCAAAGCCCCCCCGAGGGACATTATTGTCAAGTTTTTGAGTTATAAAGATAAAGATATCATCGCTCAGAGGGCCCGCGCCATCAAAGATCTCACTCATGCTGGTATACCTATCCAGGTTTTCTCAGACCTGAGCCAAATTACCTTACAAAAAAGAAGGGACCTTAAGTTTATTACCAGTGTTCTTCAGCGCCATAAAATTCAATATAAGTGGGGATTTCCCGTATCGCTTATAGCCACTCGCAATGGGAAACAAGCCATCTTTAAAACCCGCACAGACCTCTCTGATTTCTGCAATATTCTGGATGTAGACATTCCAGTACCCGAAGAAGCAGGATCCAGCCAAAGTGCTCCTGATTTACCAACCACAAGTAGGGACAAATAATAGACTTTGCACAGGACACTCATTTGGTACCTACCGAACATTTCTAATATGCCCTATTTCAACATCAACTAAGTTATGTTATGGTTATATTGTACTGTTTTTCTTGTAACTGGTTCATATGTCTTTCTTTTTGTCTTTATTTTGTTTTTCTCTCCCACCAGGGTATATTGTCTTTATAGACCAGCCTATTGGAACCATGAGTAACTAAAGGTTTGCACGATAGTAATCCCATACTTGTAAAGATATCTCTAACTATGCCACCCCAGCCTAATAGCGGTAACCAAAGGCCCCTTAATTTTAGACCTTAATATCTATGATTCATTATGGGGGGAGTAATCTCCCTCCCTGAGCCTCCTTTTGCAGTGGCAGCCTTATGAGGCACACTTTCTCCAAATAGACCAGGTCAGATCATACACTACACTATAGAGGCCTTCAGACCCCTGTCCTGGGAATCTTTAGCCTAAGTTTACCTACTTGAACCTCCTTTATTTACATTGTTTTTGAGTGGTTCTCATGGCTTTATTTGGATGTAATTTTAACCAGGAATCTGTTGAAGCTACTGTTGATATATGTATGTTGTTGATGATGTTGTATCTAGGGGAATAATATTATTGCTATTCTTGTCACTCCTGACCACGCTCTAATCCTTCTACGTCTTCACTATTCTTTCATTCGCTAATCACATCAGGCACAGGGATACTTATCCCACACTCTTTGATACTTTTTTGCTTTCTCTAAAACTTTTTTTCTTTTTTATCCTTCTTTCTCCTTTGTACAGAGAGACAACACTGCCGTCTCTCTAAAGTACATACCCTATCTGCTGCCCACATTGGACGTCCCCTTTCATTAGGGTCTGCGTCTAATTTACTTTCATTCTTTCTGATTCTTTCTTTACACTCCTCTCTTTTTTCCCTCCCCCTTTAAGGTTTTTTTTTTTTTTTTTTCTCTTCTCTCACCCTCCCCCTTTCCCCTCACCATGCCATCCCACGGGGCACAAACCCTCACTTTGCTGACCATAAACACCAAAGGACTGAACATACCTGAAAAACGCTCCCATCTAATTAGAGACGCTATCAGAACACATAGTGACGTTGTCTTCATGCAGGAGACTCATTTTCGTAAGGGCAGGGAACCGACCTGGACAAATCCTAAGTTTCCGACCTCATACTTTGCCTCAGGCCCATCAAAAAAAAACGGTGTCGGAATTTTGATTAAGCATTCTGCACCTTTCTCACCTATACACATAGAAAGAGACCCTGAGGGGAGGTTTCTGATTGTAATAGGCCTACTATTCAACAGACTCGTCACATTAGTGAATACATACTTCCCTAATCAGGGACAAAACAGTTTTCTGACCAGACTAACCAACAAGATCCTAGACCTGCGTAAAGGAGCTTTAATTCTTGGGGGGGACTTCAATCTCCCTCTAGACCCAGTCCTAGACACGTCCAGAGCTACGGCTTCTATATCTAAAAAAGTGATTAGACAATGCAACTCCAGACTTGAAGAGTTAGAAGTTCATGATACATGGCGCACTCTTTACCCCACTAGACGGGACTTTACCTTCTTTTCCCACCCACACAACCTGTACACACGTCTGGACTACTTTTTTACAGATCAGTCCACACTGGCGGGGGTTATAGACTCCCAAATACTCCCCATGACATGGTCGGACCACTCACCTGTCCTGTGTAAATTAAATTGGCCTTCTATCCCAGACAGACCCCACATATGGAGGTTTGATGACTTCCTGTTGAACAATCAGCCAATTAAACTGCAGATAGAGACTAGATTATTAGAGTACTTCCAACACAACAACACAGGGGAGGTCCCAGGCCCAATAGTGTGGGAAGCACACAAGAGCGTGCTGAGGGGGGAACTGATCAAACAAAGAGCTCTAAACTCCAAACAGCTGAGACTTAAGTACTCCACCCTTCTCCTTAAAATCCGAGATCTAGAGATTAAACATAAAAAACTGCCCTCTGACACCGCGACTACCAAAATATTGCAACAAGCCAGAAAAGAGATCCAAGATATCCATTCTATTGATCACCAAAAAAAGGCATTACAATTGCAACAAACATACTTTGAATACGGGGATAAACCCGGTAGGCTTCTGGCACGCGCTTTAAAAAGAAAACAATCAAAATCCCATGTTCACTCCATCTTTAATCAGCATAATCAAACCTGTGTAGATAGCCCTTCAATTGCGGAAACACTTAGATCCTACTACCAGAAGTTGTATAACTTAAAAGATGAGAAGGTATCAACTTCGGAGGCAGAAAGAGACCCCCCCCTTCCCCATATCGAGAGATATTTGAGTTCTCTCACATTGCCGACACTGTCGGATAAAGACAGAGAGGCACTGGACAATCCCATCACGGTAAAAGAGGTAACTAAAACCATTGAGGAGTTGAGTACTGGTAAAAGCCCCGGCCCTGACGGCTTTAGTGCCAAATATTACAAATTATTTAAGGATATCCTTTCGCCACACTTAGCAACCCTATTCAATGACATTGGACACACTCAAAATTTTCCCCCAACCATGTTACTAGCACACGTTACCACCATCCCAAAACCCGGGAAGCCACCTAACCGCCCTGAGAACTTCAGGCCAATTTCCTTACTCAATGTAGACCTGAAGATCTACGCAAAAATCCTCGCCACAAGACTAAACGTCTACTTGCCCCATTTGGTTTCACCTGACCAAGTAGGTTTTGTTCCCGGCCGTGAGGCTAGGGACAACACAATAAAAGCCAATCTCTTAGTAAATTACGCCCGACATAATAATATCCCTTCAGTGCTTATATCAACTGACGCGGAGAAGGCTTTCGACAGGGTCAGCTGGGACTTTCTTGCAGCTGTCCTGTCGAAAATGAATTTCAGCCACTCTTTCATACAAAAAATATTGGCCCTCTACTCGAAACCTACTGCCCAAGTTAAAGTTAATAATATATTATCTGAACCCTTCGACATCACCAATGGCACAAGACAGGGCTGTCCACTCTCACCCCTGTTATTTGCCCTTTCTATAGAGATCTTGGCGCAAAAGATACGCGCCAATCATACAATTTCTGGGATACAGGTGGGTGGCCAGGACCACAAAGTCTCGCTCTACGCGGACGACGTTCTTTTGTCTATCTCTAACCCTTTGACCTCTCTTCCAGAGATTCTAAAGGAGTTCGATGACTATGGCAAAGTATCTAATTTCCACCTAAATCACACAAAGTCTGAGATTTTAAATATAAATTTATCCCAAGCGGAGCTGTGTCAAATCCCGCACATATGTAAACTTAAAATTAAAACCCAAACGCTTAAATATTTAGGAATCAACCTGACCCCAGATTCAAATGGCCTATTCGGAGCTAACTACCCCCAACTGTCAAAATCAATAACAGACGACCTATCTGCTTGGAAAAATAAGAGAATTTCATGGCTGGGTAGGATAGGTGTGGTAAAAATGAATATCCTCCCCAGGGTATTATATTATTTGCAGACCTTGCCGACCCCATTCCCAATACACTTCTTACGAAAGTTGCAAGGACAACTAGAGACATATATTTGGGGGGGTAGAAGACCCCGAATCCATAGACGCACCTTATACTTGGCCAAAGACAAAGGAGGTTTAGGCATACCATGCCTCCTATTATATAAAAAGGCAATTAACCTTCAAACACAAGTGGAATGGTGCACTAACTCAATAGAAAAGACTTGGGCCCAAATTGGACGCACGATTTTAGGAGTACAGAACCCGGGAACACTGAGCTGGATCTCTAGTAAAAATAGGCCAAACATAGTCTTCCATTACCCTTTCCTTAGTGAATTTTTCTCACAATGGGATAAGACACTTGTCGAACACCCACATATCTCCTCCCTCCCTTCACCACTATCTCCATTTACACACAACCCCGACATCCCGTTTTCGAACACATATCACATAAATATAAATAGGGCACAGCTAGATCAAACAATGTTTCATAGACTACTCCTAGATGGGAGATTGAAACCCCTAGAGGAATTGCAGCAATCGGGAGTTCCTCTCACTTGGTATCATCACAGACAACTTCAACACTACTTAAGCACTACTAAAAAAGCAATCTACATTACAAGACAATTTACACGGTTGGAAACACTCTGTCTACTTCCATCCGCCCCAAGACACTTAATCTCAATTATGTATAACCTGCTGTCTTCTCATAAAGAAGTTGGCTTGCCTTCATTTGTTAGAAGGTGGAACACAGAGTTGGATAGGGAACTGACGGATGCAGACTGGGATAAAATATTTTACAACCACACTAAGGCATCTGTCTCCGCCGGAATCCTTGAATCTAACTATAAATATCTGTCTCGTTGGTATTTGACACCAGAAAGAATTAGAAAATTCTATAAGAAATCAGATGGCAAGTGTTGGAGGGGGTGTGGTGAATCTGGCACTCTGATCCACATTTGGTGGACGTGCGATCTGATCCAACCCTTTTGGAATTCTGTCTTAGATACGATTGACTCCAAATTAAATGTCAGGGTGAGCAGAAATCCGAGCCTCTTATTATTCCACGGTCTCCCTAAGCTAGTAGAAAAACCCAAAAAACACCTCTTGTATATAATGCTCAACAGTGCTAAAACCCTAATCCCCAAATACTGGAAAACGACCCAAACACCTCAACATTCAGACTGGGAAAGTAGGGTGGACAGGTATTTGACTCTGGAGAGATACAGGTATATGAGGGATGACAAAATAGAACTACATGAGTACATGAAGGAAATCTGGAAGCCCTTGATCAGATAAAGTCACAAGATATGAAGGAACATCCCCTCCCTCCCTCTTTCCTTCCCCCCCCCTCTTATCCCTCCCACATATGCTGGGGTCACCCCCTTCCCTTTTTTTTTTTTTTTTTTTTTTTCTCTCTCTCTCTCTCTCTTTCTATCGTCCTTCCTTTTCTCTTTTCACTAACTACTGGCATGCACTGAACCCTATGTCGCATGCCAGACCCTAGCGTACAGGTGCGCACAAAAGCACTTGAGTTGATTATTGTTGTTACTGTTTTTGAGATGCATGTTGCAGAGTTTGGTACACATCGCTACACTCCCCTCTCAGGTTGCAGAGGATAAGACTCAATGGAGTCACGAACTGTTTTCCTTCTAAGATCACGGACATTAGTTATCTAACTTCCTCCTGTAAGCTTTTGTGTAATAATTATCCCCTGGTTTTGCCATCTAAATTCTGATTTAATGGAGTGTACTGCTTTATGATTCTTATGAGATGCTATTACCTTTCTGCCATTGTCATTTCTTGTTATTTTCAATAAAGCTTTTTGAAATAAAAAAAAAAAAAAAAAGAAAAAAAAAAAAAAGAAAAGCATACTCCCCTGTACAGTATTGAGCTACTGGTTGACAGCCCACTGAGAAAAACAAAAGACTCGGTATCTCTAAGCAATCATGAAAGTTCCCCTAGGCCATTTCCGAAATTGCTTGACCCTACCCACAGCTTTAACTGGTTGGCATGACCCACCAGCCTGAAAAGTAAAAGTGCATTTATTGAGCATAGGAGCAACTATTTCCCCCAAAACATAAAACTGTAACAAGTTTAATAATACCCTCTAGATCAGGAGCACTCAGGAATTAGTGAGATGGGGGTCAATTTATTAATGTGCGAGCGGACATGATACGATGTAGCGAATCATCTCCGCCGCACATCGATAAATGCTGACAGCATACACTGTCGGCATTTATCTTCTTCTTGTGAACTGCTGGTGCAATACCGCCCCCTGAAAATTTGCAACCACTAGCAGGGGGTGTCAATCAACCCGATCGTATTCGATCGGGCTGATTGCTGTCCGCCACCTCAGAGATGGTGGACAAGTTAAGGAGCAACGGTGTTAGGACCACTGCTTCTTAACTTCCACTTCAGGCGGAAGCGGCATTCGCTGCTTCATAAATCAATTTAAGTGCAATTTAATTATGCATTATGCACTGAAAGTTATAATAATCTGATACATTTTATTTGAGGCCATAATTGTGTGCAATATGCACTTATATTTGTTTTTTACAAGAAGGCTTATTATTTCTGCTAGTTGCAGGGAAACAGGCAATCACACAACAAAATGAGATCTGATAGAATCCCTAGACCATTATTTATCTCTTGGGTGCATCTTTGTTCAAAGTCCCTTTAAAAAGGAATCACAGAATAAATGTCATTTTATGCATCAAATTAATCTCTGGCTTGTATTATGCAGTCTAATGTCAGGCATTCTGTGTGGATGATTTGAACCTATTGCACTAATGCATATAATAATGTTTGTTTAATTATAGAGCTGCAAGCTATGAAAAAAGTCTTCCCATATATTCCAATGTGATAGAATAAAAGTGAAGTTTCCAGCCTATGTCTGGGTTTCAGTATTGCAAGACTAATCATTATTTGTTAGCCCCCGGTATAGAACAGTAAGAGCAATGGTTTATGAAAAGATTGAAAGAACATTCATATATATTAAAGCAATGAAGTTTAGAATGGAATGTTTCCCCCTCTAATATTTAAAGGGACAGTAAACACCTTGTAGTTACAAGACATTTCTATTGTGCTGCTAAATCATAACATATCAGTCAAGCCTTAACATATAAAATTAACATCCTTTTTTCTGCAATCATTTGATTTTTTTGATAAATGAAAGACAAAATCTTTAATGTTAATTTTTGGACCACAACATTATATGAGCACAGGTCAGCAGTGCAGTGGTTAAGTGAAAATGAAGGGTGATACATAGCCATGTAGGGCATGAAATATATATGGAGAGGGGCAGCTTCATCTTGCTGGGTGTTTGGGCTATCTATTTCACTCTGTTGGAGTTAACAACCCATCTAAGCTATTCATATTCAGCTCACCATTGGCTACAAACTTGCAGTCTCATGATGTTTTGGGCTAAACGTTGATATTACAACGAAAATATTCTTTATTTGACTTTCTTTCATTTCCTCAATCAATTGTGTAATAGAGGTTATTTTTGTACTGTCATATAACAGTCAGTATATAAAAATGGGAATTGAATATATAACAATCTGCACTGTAAGGTATTGTCACATACAAACCACAAATATTTTAAATTATCCATAAAATCCTTATATGCTTCAGCATTAAAGGGACAGTGAACATCTTGAGATTTTTATTTAAAATGTTTTGTTATATATAATGAAACAACTTTGCATTATATTTTTGTTATTTATTTTGCCACAGTTTCATGTAATTTAGCTCTGAATATATTTAGCAATTTTCAATTCTCAGAACTTAAAATGCACCCCACTGACTTCTCAAAGCAAACTCTGCTGCATATTTGTCCCTAATTGGCTTTTTCAGATAACAACTACAAATAAATGCATTTCATCTTAACTTTATGACTGTGGCTAGCCTGGTAGTCTGCTGACTAAATCCGAAATTGGCTCCTTTAAAAAAGAAAATGGTAAGTTTAGTTTGGTTTTTGAAAATAGTCCTCTATTCCCACCTTGATTGACCCGACTGTGTGACATGGAGCATTGTCCTGCTGCAAAAAACAATTCTCATAGTTGGGGAACATTGTCAGAGCAGAGGGAAATAAGTTTTCTTCCAGGTAACTTCATAAGTGGCTTGAATCATGCGTCCTTCACAAAGATCAACATGCCAGATTCCAGCCTTGCTGAAGCTAGGCCAATTTTCAGCTTTGCCCAACATCTGGTCATCTAATGATTAGACGGAGACTTGGAGAGGCTTTCAAGCCATGGTGTCTCACATCCACTGTGAAATTTGGTGGCGGATCGGTAATGATCTGGTAGTGCTTCAGAAAGTCTTGAATCTGGCAGATTTATGTTTGTGAAGGACGCATGAATTAAGCCACGTACAAGGTTATCCTGGAAGAAAACTTGCTCCTTCTGCTCTGACAATGTTTTCCAACTCTGAAGATTGTTTTTCCAGGACAATGCTCCATTCCACACAGCCAAGCCAATCAAGGTGTGGATTGAGGACCACCAGATCAAGACCCTGTCATGGCCAGACCAATCTCCAGACCTGAACCCCACTGAAACCTCAGGAAAGTGATCAAGAGGAAGATTGATTGTCACAAGCCTTTAAACAAAGTCAAGCTGCTTGAATTTTTGCGCCAGGAGTCAGTGGCATAAATTAATCCAACAGCAATGTGAAAGACTGGTGGAGAACATGCCAAGACGCATGAAGCTGAAATCTGTGATTGATAATAACCAAATATTTATTTCTGAACTCCCGCTTAGTTAAAACACTATTGTTTTGTATTGTATACAGTGCTGTTTACAAATGAATATGAATTTGTTTTCACTGCGTTATGTGAGGTCTGAAAACACTGCACCTTTTAGTTATTTTGACCAGTTGTCATTTTCTGCAAATAAATGCTCTAAAGAACAACATTTTTATTTGGAATTTGTCAGTAGTTTATAGAATAAAACAAAAATGTTCATTTTACTCAAACAGATATCTGTAAATAGTAAAACCAGAGAAACTGATAATTTTGTAGTGGTCTCTTAACTTTTTTCCAGAGCTGTATAAACAGGGGAATTGGTGGGCTCCAGGAATATTTGGGGGTAGAGCGTCAGAAGTCTTTAAAGGTACATGTAGGCATTTTTTTTTTACAAATGCATAGAAATGTGAACTTTTTGTTCTACTTCATCTTTGTTGTAATGCAATTTGTGTGCTCCCTCTAATGATTACTATTTGGAAAATGAAAGGCACAAACCTTTTCTATACATTACTTAAAAAAAAAAGATTTCCTTACCCTGTCACTTTAACCAGATTCTTCCCCTTTTTCACTATTCCTTAAAGGTACAGTAAACACCTTGACATATCTATTTATTAAAAATGTGTATTTATCTACTTATTGAGCAAAGAATCAGATATTAGATGGTTACTAGAAATCTGAATTAGGTTATTAGCACCACTTTTGGTTTGACTGCAGACAAGTCAACTCAGCCTGTTTCTTTTATATTTGTTACTTGTATTGTTAAGGAAATAAAGTGAATTTTGTCAGCTGTATAAAATAAATATTAAATTAAGAAAACAACTATGTGAAATGAATGAGATTAAAAGAATCAGTGCATAAATGTGCTGTATTTCTACTTTATTCCAGCAGATGGAAGCAGAGACAGATTAATTTTTTTATAAAGTAAGTGGCATAACACAGTTACAAACGTTGGGAATTGAGATCCACTCTGTGCAACAGAAAGAAATTACTTAAAGGAATGAATTTTTTTTTGAGTAAGAGAAATTTAAAAGCAACCTCAAATTCACTATCAAAACAAAAAAAAATAGCAAAATGTGCATATAATAATACTCAACCAGTAGCCATTTGTGTTACCGAAGGTATTAAAGGGTCATTCTAGTGAATAAATACACTTCTTTAATTTGTTACAGCAGTATATTTTAACCAGTCCTTTCTGTCAACATGTCTTTAATCCAAGTTAAAGGGATATGAAACCCAAACATTTTCTTCGAAACCCCATGTGCACCCCCAACAGTGGCTTCCCATCACCACTCTGCCCAGGCACTGCAGCAGCTCTGGCCAACCTTGCCCCGACACACTTAGCCCTGACATCTAATCCCACCCATGACCCTCCTGTCAAGGCCCTGACCACAAATCACTGGTAGATCTCCTGGAAGTGTACCCCAAGAAGAAATGTATAGAGAAGCCACTGCTTAATTGAGCAGGTATGGTTTGTACCTGCTTGGTGACATTGCTTCAGAAAATAACCAATATGGCAGCAGGCAATGTAAATTTGTTTGGCGCATGCATGCACAAAAACATCATTTATGCTTACCAGATAAATTCCTTTCCTTCCGGATAGGGAGAGTCCACGGCTTCATTCCTTACTGTTGGGAAATACAACACCTGGCCACCAGGAGGAGGCAAAGACACCCCAGCTAAAGGCTTAAATATCCCTCCCACTTCCTCATTACACCAGTCATTCTGCAGAGGGAACAATGAAAAGTAGGAGAAACATTAGGGTATAAATGGTGCCAGAAGAATAAAATGAATAATAGGGGACCGCCCATAGACAAGAAAAAACGGACAGGGGCCATGGATTCTCCCTATCCGGAAGGAAAGGAATTTATCTGGTAAGCATAAATTATGTTTTCCTTCCTAAGATAGGGAGACTCCACGGCTTTATTCCTTACTGTTGGGAAAACTATACCCAAGCACCAGAGGACACTAAATGAATAACGGGAGGGAACAAAAAGGAAGAGGCAGACCCTATTCTGAGGGCACAACAGCCTGAAAAACTTTTCTCCCGAAAGCTGCTTCAGCCGAAGCAAAAACATCAAACTTGTAAAATTTTGAAAAGGTATGTAAGGAGGACCAGGTAGCTGCCTTACAAATATGATCCATAGAGGCCTTGTTCTTAAAGGCCCAAGAGGAAGCCACTGCTCTAGTGGAATGAGCCATTATCCTCTCAGGAAGATGATGTCCCGCTGTCTCGTAAGCTAAGCGGATGACACTCCTTAACCAAAAAGATAGGGAAGTCGAAGTAGCCTTCTGCCCCTTACACTTCCCCGAATAGACAACAAACAAAGAGGAAGATTGTCTAAAATCCTTAGTAGTCTGAATATAGAACTTCAAGGCGCGAACCACATCTGAATTGTGAAGTGAGCGTTCCTTTGATGAAGAAGGATTAGGACACAAAGAAGAAACCACAATCTCCTGATTGATGTTGCGATCTGACACAACCTTAGGAAGAATACCTAATTTAGTACGTAAAACTGCCTTATCTGCATGAAAAATCAGATAAGGGGGCTCACATTGCAAAGCAGAGATCTCAGAAACTCTGCGCACAGAGGCAATAGCCAATAAAAAGAGAACCTTCCAAAATAACAATTTAATGTCAACAGAATACAAAGGCTCAAACGGAACCTGTTGCAAAACCAGAAGAACAAAATTTAGGCTCCAAGGAGGAGCCCCAGATCTAAACTCAGGTCTGATCCTAATCAGAGCCTTAACAAAGGACTGCACATCTGGAAGCTCAGCCAGTCTCTTGTGCAATAAAACCGACAGGGCCGAAATACGTCCCCTCAGGGAACTAGCAGCAAGGCCCTTCTCCAGCCCATCCTGGAGAAAAGATAAGATCCTGGCAACCTTAACTCTGTGCCAGGAAAAACCACGCTCTTCACACTAGAATAAGTAGATCCTCCACACCTTGTGGTAGATACGCCGAGTAACTGGTTTACAAGCTTAAATAAGAGTATCAATGACACTCTCAGAGAAACCTCTCCTGGCTAAGACTAAGAGTTCAATCTCCACGCAGTCATCCTCAGAGAATCTAGATTTTGATGAACAAAAAGGTCTCTGTGACAAGGAAACTTCCACAGAGGAGATGAGGACATCCCCACTAGATCCGCAAACCACGTCCTTCGCGGCCACGATAGAGCAATAAGGATTACTAATATCCGCTCTTGCTTGATCCGGGCCATCAGTCAAGGAAGAAGTGGTAATGGAGGAAAAAAATATATAAGTTTAAACCTCCAGGGCACTACTAGTGCATCTATTAGATCCGCTTGGGGTTCCCTCGACCTCGGCCTGTACCTGGGTAGCTTGGTATTGAGATGGGACGCCATGAGACCTATCTCCGGCGTCCCCCACTTTCTGCATATCTCTGCAAACACCTCGGGATGGAGAGACCATTCCCCTGGATGGAAAGATTGCCTGCTGAGAAAATCCGCCTCCCAGTTGTCCACACCCGGAATGTGGATCGCTGACAGCGAACAGCTGTGGGCCTCCGCCCACTCCAGAATCTGAGATACTTTATTCATCGCCAATGAACTTCTCATTCCCCCCTGTTGGTTGATGTAAGCCACCGAGGTTAAATTGTCTGATTGGAATCTGATAAACTAGGACAAACCCAGAAGTGGCCAAGCCTTCAAGGCTTTGAAGATTGCTCGTAGTTATTATTATTATCGGTTATTTGTAGAGCGCCAACAGATTCCGCAGCGCTATAAACAAAGGGGGAGTACAACAAAACAATTACAGGGTAGAGGGCCCTGCCAAGAGTTGCACTGTTGTAGTCAGCTCTTAAGAAGGTAATCTGCAAACAGCTGGACTTTTAGGCTTAATGCTAAGAGGGTTCAGGGGATTGCAGTGGAGGAGAGGAACTGGTATTAGGAAAGGTTAGCGTAGGTTGTATGCGTCCCTGAACAGTAGAGTCTTTAGGGAGCACTTGAAGCTTTTAAAACTAGAAGAGAGTCTTGTGGAGCGAGGCAGAGAGTTCCACAAGATGGGAGCCTGTCTGGAGAAGTCCTGTAAACGGGAGTGTGATGAGGTGACAAGAGAGGTGGAGAGTAGGAGGTCATGAGTAGAGCGAAGGGGACGGGAGGGAGAGTATCTGGAGACAAGGTCTGAGATGTAGGGGGAAGCAGTGCAGTTGAGGGCTTTGTATGTCAGAGTGAGAGTTTTGTGTTTGATCCTAGAGGCAAGAGGAAGCCAGTGAAGGGATTGGCAGAGAGGCACAGCAGATGAAGAGCGACGTGTAAGGAAGACGAGTCTGGCAGAGGCATTCATTATGGATTGTAAAGGAGCTAGGCGGCAGGGGGGGAGACCAGAGAGGACAGAGTTGCAGTAATCAAGGCGGGAAAGAATGAGAGAGTGGATTAAAATCTTAGTTGTGTCTTGTGTAAGGAAGTGTCTAATTTTAGAGATGTTTTTAAGGTGGAAGCGGCAGGCTGTAGCCAAGGACTGAATGTGATTAGTGAAGGAAATATCTGAGTCAAATGTGCCCCCGAGACATCGGGCATGCGGGGTAGGGGTAATGATGGAGTTGTCGACAGTTATAGAGATATTGGGGGTGGAGATTTTGGAAAAAGGGGGAAAATGAGGAGCTCAGTTTTGGAGAGATTTAGCTTGAGGTAGTGAGAGGACATCCAGGAAGAGATGTGAGAAAGACAGTTAGTGACAAGGAAGGAGATAGTTCTGGTGCAGAGAAGTAGATTTGGGTGTCATCGGCATACAAATGATATTGGAAACCGTGGGACTTAATTAGGGAACCTAGTGATAACGTATAGATTGAGAAGAGAAGGGGACCGAGGACAGAGCCTTGCGGTACTCCGACAGAAAGTGGTGATGGGGCAGAGGAGGCCCCAGAGAAGGCTACACTGAAGGTACGGTTTGACAGGTAGGAAGAGAGCCACAAAAGGGCTGTGTCACAGATGCCGAAAGATTGGAGGATTTGGAGCAAAAGAGGGTGGTCGACAGTGTCAAAGGCTGCGGACAGATCAAGGAGGATAAGCAGAGAGAAGTGGCCTTTTGATTTAGCTGTAAGTAGGTCGTTGGTGACCTTAACAATAGCTGTCTCTGTGGAGTGATAGGGACGAAATCCAGATTGCAGCGGGTCAAGAAGGGAGTTTAACGTAAGGAAATGGGATAGGCGTGCATATACTAGTTTTTCGAGAAGCTTTGAAGCAAGAGGGAGGAGGGAAATTGGGTGGTAGTTTGATGGGGAAGTAGGATCAAGGGAATGTTTTTTGAGGATAGGTGTGACCAGCGCATGTTTCATCGATGAGGGAAATGTACCAGTGCTGAGGGAGAGGTTGAAAATGTAGTTCCAAAATATTGATTGGGAGGGAGGACTCCTTCTGAGTACACAACCCCTGTGCCTACCTGGCACCCCAAACAGCTCCCTATCTGGATAGGCTTGCGTCCGTAGTCACAATCTCCCAGGATGGTCTTAAGAAGCATGTCCCTCAGGACAAATGATCTGGACAGAGCCACCAAGAGAGCTTCTAATACAATCTGTTGAGACAGATCTGAATGATCGCCGTTCCACTGCTTCAGCATGCACAACTGTAAAGGTTTGAGACGGAACCTGGCATAAGGAATGATGTCCATGCAGGACACCATGAGACCAATCACCTCCATACACTGAGCCACAGAGGGACTCAAGGAGGTACAGAGGGCAAGACATTCTGAAGTTAGCTTGAAACGTCTCTGGTCTGTTAGAAATATCCTCATGGATATGGAGTCTATTAAAGTACACAGGAATTCGACACTGGTACTTTAGATAAAAGAACTCTATTCCAAGTTCATCTTCAATCCATGTGATCGAAGAAGACTGAGAAAGGACTCCGAGAATTCTTCCTCAAGACGAAAGGATGGTGCTTGCACCAGAATATCGTACAAGTATGGGGCTACTGCAATACCCTGAGTTCTGGCAACTGCCAGAAGAGCCCCCAGAACCTTCGTAAATATTCTTGGAGCAGTAGCTAGGCCAAACGGAATGGCAATGAATTGGAAGTGCTGATCCAGGAATGCAAACCTCAGGAACTGAAAGTGTTCCCTGTGGATTGGAACATGAAGGTAAGCGTCCTTCAGATCTATAGTGGTCATAAACTGGCCTTCCTGAATTAAAGGAAGGATTTACCTTATTGTCTCCATCTTGAAGGAAGGGACACTGAGACATTTGTTTAAGCACTTTAGGTCCAGAATTTGGTGGAAATTTCCCTCCTTCTTTGGGACCACGAAAAGGTTAGAATAAAACCCCAAACCTCTTTCTTCAATAGGCACCGGGACAACAACTCCTAAGGAGTATAGATCCTGAACGCACCCTAGAAAGGCATACCTCTTTTCTGTCGAGAGAAGGAATCTGCCCCTTGGCGGATGAGATTCAAAGCCTATCTTGTATCCCTGAGATACCACCTCCAGGACCCATGGATCCTGTACGTCCTTGAACCAGGCATCTGAAAAAAGAGACAGTCTGCCCCCTACATGATCCGATCCCGGATCGGGGGTCGCCCGTTCATGCCGATTTGTTTTTGGCGGGCTTTTTATTCTGCTTGGATTTATTTCAGGACTGAGCCGGCTTCCAAATACTCTTGGGTTGCTTGGGCTTGGTGGAGGATTGTTGTCGTTGGGATTTGTCAGAGCGAAAGGAACAAAAATTAGAAAATTGTCGTCCCTTAGACTTGTTCTTATCTTGCGGTAGGAAGGCACCCTTGCCTCCGGTAACCGTAGAAATAATGGATTCCAGGCCGGGACCAAATAAAATCTTTCCCTTGAAGGGAAGAGAAAGGAGTCTAGACTTAGAAGTCATATCCGCAGACCAAGACTTCAACCAGAGTGCCCAGCAGGCTAGGACACCGAAGCCAGAGGCCTTTGTATTTAGGCGAATAATTTGCATGCTCACATCACAGATAAAAGAATTAGCAATTCTCAGCGCTTTAATTCTGTCTTGAATATCCTTGAGGGGAGACTCCACCTCAATGAGTTCCGACAAAGAGTCGCACCAGTAAGTAGCCGCTCCAGCAACCACAGCAAATACAGCCGCCGGTTGAAACAAAAATCCTGTATGTTGAAACATCTTTCTAAGAAAGTTTTCCATTTTCTTATCCATCGGCTCTCTGAACGAAGAACTATCCTCAAGAGTTATAGTAGTACGTTTAGTATATATATAGCACCATCCACCTGAGGAATAGAGCCCCACAAATCCAGTTGAGAGTCCTGGACCAGGAACAACTTTTTAAAAGTAGGGAAAAGGAAGAACCAATTCTTTCCCATTCATTCTTAATAATATTCGCCATCTTAACCGGCACAGGAAAAGTAAAAGGAACTTTCCTGTCTTCGTAAATTCTGTCTAATTTAGGTATCATAGATTCTTCAGGCAGCGCGGCCTCTGGAACCTCTAATGTAGACAGAAACGCCTTAATAAAAAACGCAAGTGCTCAATTTTAAATCTAAAGGATTTCACCCTCTGAAGCTACAGAGGATAACTCATCATCGGATAACTGGGACATAATAGCTAAATCCGATAAATAGCTATGTTTAACCTTTCTCTTGCGTTTGTTAGAGCGAGGTAATGCACTGAGGGCCGCAGACACCGCCGTTTGTAACTGTGCGCAAAAGTCAGCAGGAAGAAGGCCCCCTCTGGATGGAGGATTAGATGTGCTACGGGGAACTGCATGTGGAGTGGATAATGTAGCAAGGGTAGTAATCTCATGGGATGCAGAGTCCTGAGAGGTAGACGGCTCAGAGGGACTAAGAGCCTTAACTGGGACATAATAGCTAAATCCGATAAATAGCTATGTTTAACCTTTCTCTTGCGTTTGTTAGAGCGAGGTAATGCACTGAGGGCCGCAGACACCGCCATTTGTAACTGTGCGGAAAGTCAGCAGGAAGAAGGCCCCCTCTGGATGGAGGATTAGATGTGCTACGGGGAACTGCATGTGGAGTGGATAATGTAGCAAGGGTAGTAATCTCATGGGATGCAGAGTCCTGAGAGGTAGACGGCTCAGAGGGACTAAGAGCCTTAGCAGCCTTGTCTCCCTTCTTAGACTTTGGTGTTAAGGCATGTGGAACATAATTGAGTTGACGGGAAAACCATGGCCTCCTCACAATATAAACAGGTATGATTTAGTACAGAAGAAGTACCTTCTAACATGCCAAAGTCCTCCATAGCTCAGGTTATACCAACAGAAGGACACAAATAAAAATGTTTTTTTTTATTATAGAAAACTGCACCTATTTACTCCCAATGGCTGGGGCACTCACCACCTCCTAGACCCAGACAGTTAACATAGAAAACGCTCTCCTCAGGTTCATCTCTCAGCTGGAATGGAGGAAATGAACATAGACCACACTCTGTCACATGGAGTGCAAGACAGTACTTCCCCTGTTATTACAAGTACAGCAAGTAATAAGAACTGTGCAACACTTTCAAAAATGAAAGTGAAACCTGTTTGTTCCAGACAAAAAACACAGTCTATCAGCCCAGGAAAAAATCACACAAAGCAGCATGTAAATAATTAATACATTGATTAATTAACCCCAACTGTTAAATAAACCCCCTTCAGAGGATATTAACCCTGCATCCTATCAAGGTATAAAGAAGCCCCACTGTGACCCTGTTATAGCGTTTTATGTGTAAAAATTTAAACAATCTTACCTCCAGGATCTATGCTGTGGAACAGAACACAGCCTCTCAAGTGTGACAGTCTTATAGCAGCGCTCCTGACATAGACTTGAGTGAGAGAAAGCAGGCAGTGAAACTCGTCAACACTGATTGCTTAGGAGCTGTTAGCAGTAGTCTGGATGGTTTCACAGAAAAACTTTCTCTGCATCTCCAGACTCTAACTTTTATCAATACTCTCACTGAGAGGTTGACATGACTACTTAAAACTCCAGTCCTATCTCGAAGGGCAGATACCCTTTTTTCAGGACTATCCGATTCTTCTGAAACTTCTCTGCCACCTCTTAACGTGACGAAAGGCAAAGAATGACTGGAGTAATGAGGAAGTGGGAGGGATATTTATGCCTTTGGCTGGGGTGTCTTTGCCTCCTCCTGGTGGCCAGGTGTTGTATTTCCCAACAGTAAGGAATGAAGCCGTGGACTCTCCCTATCTTAGGATGAAAACCAACCCTACATTCACAAACATTTTGGGGTACTGGGTAAAAAAAAAAAACTTGTCTAAGGCTTACAAGGACCTTTTAGTTAAAAATGGCCCCTTGAATTAAAAATGTGGATTGTGTTTGTAAAAAAAAAAAAAGGACTGGCACGTGTTAAGTAAAGAACCATTTCTCAACAAAATGAAAATAAAAAAAGCAATAAACCACGAAGTGCTAATTATACTGATAAACCATCTACAATAAGAAATTAATTATCAGGATCACAGACAGCATTAGCTGGACATATGAGGTTATCTAAGAAATCTTATATCTGTATTTAAACCCTAGAGATGACTGTTAAGGTGTTTTCTATGAATTAATAATGCACTTGTTGTACCACAGTTTTTAAACCCCTTAAGAATCTTACATCATGTTCCAAATTAGAATCTAGACCAAAGAAATAATTCACCTTTTTTTTTTTTAAAGAAAGGAGTTGTAATTAACTATTTATAAATGGCAAAAATGAAGAGAAAAATGAGCCAATCCAGTGAAAGAGCAAAACGTAACAAGCTGGAAATGAAAGTCATTAAAGCATCAGTTTGTAATATTAAATGTTTCTGAGATCAGGGCATGGAATACTGTGCGCAGCTGTCAATATACAGAAAAAGGAAATGATTTGGAAATGGGCTAAAAGTAACATTTTAGTAGACGGGTTGTACTTAGTGCATTTAATCGCACTCCTTTTATATTAGTTTTGCTTGTAGGGTGAAATATTTGTATTCTTAGAAACATAAATCTTGATGAAGAGCTTATTTTATGTACCTTTGAGCACAGATGTGCGGTTATAATTTACGGCAGAATTCCCAACAGTCACGAATTTTGCAAGACTTCTAAGGTTTGAAAGATGTATCTCACATGACATATCCTACTCCTACTGAATGTCCAGGTTTCACAAAATTAAACAAAGTAAATCTAAACTCCCACTCACAAAACACCCGGTAACATGCCCAAACTACCCAGTCACACCTACAAACGTTGACAGTGTGCGACACTTATGGACCACTTGGTACTGTCTATCCCACCCCTGGACCACCTTCAGTCTGTCATCCAGTCCCATATTTTTAATCTGACTGTTTGGAGTTATGTTACGTTCTGAGCACCAAATTCTGATGTCAATCACATATATAACTTAAAAAACATATTTAGTAATACTAAAACAATATACCAAAAAAATCAACCTTATTTTGAACAAATATCTGACAAAATAATCTAAAATATTTTCCTGGGTTTTAAGTGTGGTTAAAGGAACAGTCTAGTCCAAAATAAACTTTCATGATTCAGATAGGGCATGTAATTTTAAACAACTTTTTAATTTACTTTTATCACCAATTTTGCTTTGTTCTCTTGGTATTCTTAGTTGAAAGCTAAACCTAGGAGGTTCATATGCTAATTTCTTAGACCTTGAAGGCTGCCTCTTATTTGAATACATTTTGACAGGTTTTCACCACTAGAGGGCATTCGTTCATTTGTGTCATATAGATATCTGTGTTACCTAGCTAGGAGTCAACACTGATTGGCTAAAATGCAAGTCTGTCAAAAGAACTGAAATAAGGGGACAGTTTGCAAAGGCTTAGATACAAATTAATCACAGAGGTAAAAAGTGTATTACTATAACTCTGTTGGTTGTGCAAAA
This sequence comes from Bombina bombina, assembly GCF_027579735.1. Classification (NCBI taxonomy): domain Eukaryota; kingdom Metazoa; phylum Chordata; class Amphibia; order Anura; family Bombinatoridae; genus Bombina; species Bombina bombina. Next base: position 1,049,888,304 of record NC_069501.1, on the reverse strand, counting down.
CTGGGGAATAGGTAATAAAGGGATTATCTATCTTTTAAAACAATAACAATTCTGGTGTAGACTTCAACAAATAGATCCTGAATTAGATGGGACTTAAAGGGACACTCAATCAAAATTAAACTTTCTTTATTCACATAGAGCATGCCATTTTAAACAACTTTCCAATTTACTTCCATTAACAAAATGTGCACAGTCTTTTTATATTTAAACTTTTTGAGTCACCAGCTCCTACTGAGCATGTGCAAGAATAACTGTGTATGCATTTGTGAATGGCTGATGGCTGTCACATGGTACGTGTATGCATTTGTGATTGGCTGATGGCTGTCACATGATACAGGGGGAGTGGAAAAAGACATAACTTTTAAAATTGTCAGAAAAAAATCTACTACTCATTTGAAGTTCAGACTAAGTGCTATTGCATTGTCTTGTTATCTTACATTTGTTGATTATGCAAATCTACTGTGTTGACTGGTCCTTTAATATATCTTGTATGCTAAGAGTGTTCTATAAATCTTGTTTTGCACTCCTTATCTTATCTCCTTATCAAAAAACAAACTCTTCCCAAACACTGACAAAACTGTCACAATGATCTTTGGAACGGGACCTAAATTACACAAACTACAAAATTCCCATCTATGCATCAAAACAAAATCAAATTGCACACTGTCCGCAGTCCACTCTTTCAAATACATGGGTATGTTGTTAGACCCCAATCTATCTTTTGGCCTTCACATAGAGAAACTTTATCCAAAACTAGGTGCCCTGTACAGAAACAAATCCTGACTAAGTCCTACAGTAAAGGAAAAGATTGTACAGCAAATGCTGATGCCGATCATGGATTATGGGGATGTAGTATATGCACCTGCACCGCAAACTCGCCTTAATAAACTTAATACATTGTATAACTCGTTCTGCCGCTTTGTGCTACAATGTAACTACAGGACCCACCATTGTGACATGCTAAAAGAACTAAACTGGCTGTCGCTGAAATCCAGACGCACCCTCCATCTTTCCTGCCTTGTGTTTAAAAGCTTTTCTGGGAAGCTCCCACCCTACCTGAACAGAATGCTCTCCCCAGCTATTCCCACCTCCTATAACCTCCGATCTAATATCAGCACATTATTTAGTTTGCCTCAATGCAAAAAGAAAGTTGCTCAATCCCCCTTTTCCACAATTATAGAACAACCTCCCGCACACTTTCAAACCTTCCCCAAGCTTAAAATCCTTTAAAAGATCACTCTCTACATATCTCAAAACAGAATGCACCTGTCATGGTTGATTATATATTTCCTACCTGTTCTATGTTAAATGTTTGCATATATTGTGTATTATTATTGTTTTTGTATTTTATTGTACCCTATTGTATTAATGCAATGTTTTGTGGACCCAGGACATACTTGAAAACGAAAGAAATCTCAATGTATCCTTCCTGGTAAAATATTTTATAAATAAATAAATCTTCTGTTTAAATCATGAGTAGCTCAGAAAGGTGTTCAACTGTGTTTATAACAATACAGACTATTGTGAAGGTGAGTATTCTAGCCAGGTAGATGGATTATTTATATTAAATAATTTACTGCAGAAAAAAAGTACAGATAGCTACTGTTTCTTTATTGTATAATAGGAGACCTTTTCTGATTGTTAAATTAGTTTAGGTATACTAGTATTTTGAGAGGTGCTAAACTAACTCAAATTGTTTACTTTTTCAAATACTGTTAGAAAAATATAAATAACTGCAACACAAAATCAAACAAAAAGTAATCTTCCTTTCCTTGCTCGTTCTTCTCCACACTCTTCCACTGATGTCTCTTCTAGCTAATCGGAAGTTGTAATGCTAGTTCTCTAGAGAACATAGAAGAATGTTCAAGTTGCCTTCTCTATGCCTCTTCTTAAAGGGACATTATAGAAGAAAAATTACAGAATTTGTTCGAGCATGTGATTTTAAAAATAGAGACCCTGCACCTCTATGTGTTGAACCCCTGACCCTGCTGTGCAACTAGCACTGGTGATTGGCTCATCGATAGTTTCCGTTTAGGACCTGCAGTGTTCTGCGGAGCTAGAGCAGTATTTTAACTATGTGTTTAACCTCATTATGGGTTTTAAATGCATTTATAGGTGCGGGGTCACTAGTTTTAAAATTACATGCTCTAACGAAATACAGCATGCAATTTGTCTACTATGGGCCTTTAGGTGCGAGTTCCTGCAAGTATGCTATAAAGGGGTAAACATTACAGATGAAAGAATGCGACATTGGCAAAAATAAATAAATCAACGAAAATCCAAATTTACATAATTGTTACATTTCTTGGTTTATATGGTCTAATATTATGCTAGGCTAAAACTCTGACGTACTTTTCTAATATTTGGAGTACTGGCAGGTTTGGAGGATCTGATATATTCCTAGAAGGCTTCTTCCTGGTTGATAAAATAACTACTTTTGATTTACATAAGGACATTGCTGGATTATTGAATAACGTAAAAGTGAAGCTTTTCCTAACAATAAAAAAACATTTTTTTGTTGCATGCATTTATTCCTTGACTGTTCATTAATATCTGAAAAACGATGGGAAAAAAAAAAAAAAGACTAGAAATTCACTTATTTTACCATTCCTTTGAAAACAAGTAAGTGACTATAGGATATCACTAAACTTCACCTTTATGTATTTGTTTGTTTGTTTGTTTACTTATTTAAGGTAATTTTCTCTTTACCAGCACATAATACTTTTTAAGATGGACTTTAAACTTATTTCTGAATTAAAAAAAAAAAAGTCTAAATTAAAGGAATGTATGACACGATGGTGATGTTTCTACAGCTTAAAGGGACAGCCCAGTCAACAATGACATCCATTTCATTTTAGTTTTTAAAGCATTTTTGTATTGACAAAACGGCTTCTAAAACTCTATTTGTTCAGTGACAGCTTTTACTAAGCATGCACCATACAGAGAGATGTGCAGTTGCAGGGTCATGTTGCTCAGAGTATGGCGCATATTTTTTCAGGAATAACAATATTGCATAGTGATTCCCCGTTTACTGCTGCGGTTTCAGTAGCACATGTCATCCTTGCGATATACCCCGAGTATGAAAGCATTTCATAACCTATCTGTCAACATAAGGTATAGATTGCACCGCAACTCACTATTATTCAATGATTTCAAACCTAAACATGTTCTTTTGTGATTCAGACAGATTATACCATTTTAAAAAAAAGTATCCGGTTTACTTCTATTATCAAATTTGCTTCGTTCCCATGATATTCTGTGTTTAAGAGATACCTAGGTAGGCATCTGGCACACTATATGGCAGGAAATAGTGCTGCCATCTAGTGCTCTTGCAAATGGATAACATTCTTGCAAAACTGCTGCCATTATACTGCTCCTGAAATGGGCTGGCTCCTAAGCATACATCCCTGCTTTTCAACAAAAGATACCAAGAGAACGAAGACAAAATTCTAACAGAAGTAAATTAGAAAATTGTTTAAAATTGCATGCTCTATCTGAATCATGGAAACAAATTTGAGTTCCCTTTAACAGGAATGCTTGTATCTTGCAAGGATGACATGTGCTGCTGAGACCGCAGCATTAAACAGTGAAGTGCTATGCAAAAGACGATTTACTGTTTACTTGAAGCTGCGTTAGGATATTCCCTAAAACTGCACTTGCGCAGTTGGTGCAGTTCCAAAATCATTACTGACAGCCTTCAAAGCAGCAGAGCGTGAGCGTGCTGCTGATCATATACATAGGGCGTATGTTGCATCACCTATGGGCTGCACCAGATGCCTGTCTAATTGTGGAAAAACATGGATTTTACACAGAGGTGGCCGGGATACAGGTCAGAGGGAAATAAATAAGAAATATTATTTTTTATTGCAAATATAATACTCAATGCACATTTATTAACAAATACTTTAATTTAGTGAACAGTGGATATTTACCACTTTAATTAAAAAATACTTTATTGCTAAAAAATGTTAACCATCACCTAAACTTTCAGCAATCTTTTTGCTGGTGGTGTGTATATACAGTATATATATATATATATATATATATATATATATATATATATATATATATATATATATATATATATATATATATGTGTGTGTGTGTGTGTCTATACATGTATATTTATGTGTTTATATGTGTATATATGTTGGAAAAATGGCACAGATAGACTTGCTCGACACACAGTTGCCACAAACCTTTGTAAAAATCACAATATCTGCGAAACGCATTAAAGGGACACTGAACCCAATTTTTTTTTCTCGTGATTCTGGTAGAGCATGCAATTTTAAGCAACTTTCTCATTTACTCATATTATCATTTTTTCTTCGTTCTCTTGCTATCTTTAAAGTATGGAGCTTGATGCCCCGTGTTTCTGGCGAGCCTGCAGGCTCGCCAGAAATAGCAGTTATGAAGCAGCGGTCACAAAGACAGTGCGGATCAGTGCGGATCAGGTCCGCCAGACCTTGATAAATAGGGGCCATTGACAGCACTTGTTTATTGGTTGGTTAAATTATTCCACCAATCAGCAAGAACAACCCAGGTTGTTCACAAAAAATGGGCCGGTATCTAAACTTACATTCTTGCTTTTCAAATAAAGATACCAAGAGAATAAAGAAAATGTGATAATAGGAGTAAATTAGAAAGTTGCTTAAAATTTCTTGCTCTATCTGAATCACGAAAGAAACAAATTTGGGTTCAATGTCCCTTTAAAGCAAATCGCAATAAAATGAGGTATGTCTGTAGGTGGAATTTATGAGCGTAACATGGGAAAAGACAAATGAAATGTAGAGTCTTTATTAAAAAATGATAACAGACATGTATGCATAACGTAACTATGGCAGAGTGGCATTTAGGCTATGCGCATCATGGCATAAACATTGAAGAGATGTGTCATGGTGACCAGACTGTGTGTTAGACACGCCTGACCAAGCCCAAAGCATGTGACCATAATGAAGTTTAAGAGTGTTTTAAAATAGACGGTTCATCATTACAGATCATTAAACTGAAACCAAACAGGCTCGATGATTCACCAGACTAAATAAATTTTGAAAAGCATTTGAAAATGTTATGGGCAGATGAAGCAACCACTGTGTAGAACATTGCAGAGTCAGTGTTCTGAAACCTGCAGGATACACTCTAGTTTCTCTGGGGCAGTGGAGAAACCACAATTGTTTAGAGCTAAGTTATAGGAAAACTAAATAATAAATGTACACTGCAATTTTTACTACCCCAATTAACATTTTATGAGGTACTACATTTTGAGTTTAATGTCTCTTTAATAAAATTGATAGTTTTTCTGATCTAAGTGATATTCGTTACTATACAATGTCTTTAGTAAATATGTATTGATATATCTTTCTGTAATGTAACATAAACAGGTATCACTTCTATCAGATATAGGTCTGTTTATTTATATAGAAAAAAATAAAGAATAAAAACATGAAACTCAAATAAAAATGGGTTATCTAACCCAAGCAAACCGTTATTTAACAACTGTGTCATATTATATTAGTAAAGTAGTATTACTACTACAAATAACAACAACAAACTAAACAAAACACACTTTTTTGCATGTTTCCTGTGTATACCCAGTAATCAATATTTGTGTACGTTCCCAGACTGCTACCGGGAATCTGCAGAAAATGCAAGTGTGGAGTTAAAATAAGGGCCGTAAGCCCAAAAAAATCTTAATTATTATTATCATAATAACAAGTGACATAATTGTTCATAATGGTATGCTTATTAGTATACTTTTAGCCAAACAGTCCTTTTTAAAGATTGCATGCCCCTTTAATATCAGCATCAATTAAATATGTAAAAATATAATGAAAGAAAATATTTAACTTTATATTGAAACTAACAGATTGTACATGCATTAGTAAACAAGCACACATCTCCATAAGCCTGACAAAAAAGATTTATTAAGAATTCATTAAAATATATATATTTGTTTTGCTTCTAAAGGTTTCATTCTCTTAATATTATCACAAATACACACACATACACACACACACATACATGCATGCACACACATACATACACACACACATACATTCATGCACACACATACATACACAAATACACACACACATACATACACACACACACACATACATGCACGCACACACATACATACACACATACAGCCACACACATACATACACGCACGCACACACATACATACACAAATACACACACATAAATACACATACATACACAAATACACACACATACATACACACACATATATACACAAATACACACACACAAACATACACAAATACACACACACATACATACATACACATACATACACACAAACATACACAAATACACACACACACACATTCACAAATATACACACACACACAAATACACACACATAAAACACACACACATACATATACACATACACACACGCATACATACACAAATACACACACATACATACACACAAACATACACAAATACACACACACACACACATTCACAAATATACACACACACACAAATACACACACATAAAACACACACACATACATACATACACACACACCTACACGTATGCATAAGCTTTCCCAAGCAACATTAGACAGTAGTGCAATGTTAAACTATTTATTTTGAGTATATAGGCCCTGACCCTTTTTATTTCCATGCTGCCCTCTGTACATCAGTTGAATGACTGCATTCTTTAGTCTCTAGGAGGGGAGGGACAGGATACAGACAGAACAGAGAGAGGGATTTGTTCCAAAGTAGGAAATGTAAAAGAATGGAACTGGAGTTACAGAAAGAAAATTAAATAAAATGGAATAAAAAAAACACAAAACAGGAGATAAATATTGATATTACCACTGCTGAAGAAGCACTTAATAGATTCTTTTGCTCTATCTCACAGTGATATGCCTGTGACCTGCAAAATAGTATTCATTTAATAAGAGATGCTCAGATAATATTTTCTCTACAGCATCCTATTGATCTAATTTACAATTTGGTCTGGCACAAAGGTGTTAAAGATCATTTCAACAGCTTTTAAAGCCTGGACATTTGCATCAAAATCTCCAAAATCTAGCATTTATAGTTACTTGGATATGGAAAATTATAGATGAGGAAATAAGGGACTGAAAATAGGTTTTGAATGGTTAAAATAATTACATTATTTAATACAAAATTAAAAGTATCTGTCTAGGAAAAAAAGACAAATTGGCTATGTGGAACTGTCTGTTTAGGAGAGTTTGAAGGGGGCAAACAAACCTATATAGCATAAAACTAACAACTGATATACAAAGGTAATGCTCTCAGTAGTCATTTTCTAAGCTAATTATGTGTTTGCATGATCATATACTTATGTGTTTTACTTTTTATCCCGTTTAGACATTGTTGATACAGAGAACACTGGACTTCTGTAAGTGGATAAAATACAAAGATTTACATTTTTCATATTGCTTGTTTCTCATAGTAACTACTTTATTTACACTGATTTTAAATAGATTTGAATGTGGAAAATACTCCAGATAAACTTTAAATGTTTACCAAGGAAATGCTATGTAAGATTTACTTTGCAGTCTAACCTTCCACAAAATTCTTTTATATGAAAAGAGAAAAAACAGATGGAACGAGAGGAAAAACTTGAGGCGGGGAAAGCAGCTCTGCTCTCTGCTCACAGACCTCTCCCTCACCCCCTCCTTTCTGACACACAGACAGGGGAATACGGTCTGCGGCAGATTTACAACCAGAGCTCTCTGATTGGCTGGCTTTCCTGACAGCTCTGATTTAGTAGCTCTCAGGATTGGCTGTCCTCTGACAGGCTGATTTATAGGCAGATTCTGATTGGTTTTCTTGATCTGTATGTAATTTATGAGACTGCTTCTGATAGTGAGCAGCAGAGGAGGAGGCAGGAGTCTGAGCTCATTATCCTAATGTGTACCATGCATACAATGCAAGTCACACACACATTCTTATACAAAAATCCCTGAACACAGAGACACCAGCAGTACACGTATATACTTGCACAACCAAAACTCATTACGGTAATGTGTATTGCAAGAATGTCATTACAAAGGAGAGACCTCTGAGATCTTGAAAGGTTGTGAAATTCAATATCTTAAACAATAATACTTAGAATATATATATTAGGTCCAGGATTACAGTTTACTAAAAACAACTTTCATAATTAACCATTTTATGTACCATGCATGCGGTCCAGGATTACAGTTTACTAAAAACAACTTTCATAATTAACCATTTTATGTACCATGCATGCCCAGAAATATAGACACAGCCATATTAGCAGCAGGAGAACTGGCACCTTTCACAAGGAAAATCCCATTATATCAGTCCATTAGCTGGTTTCCTAACGCAGTAGCCGTAAAATTGATTTTATATGAAAATTATATCACACATACTGCAAATTTTTACCCTGATTTAATCTCCTTGTTTAGCACCATAGGTTGTTGTTGCCACAGATTGTGAAATAGTGATTTTTTTAAAAGCAGCTCATGGCAGACTGTAAGGACATTTGGATGCACAGTTTCTGTATACTCTGCAGGAGTGTTCATCCTTTCTAAAGTACAGTATTTCTTTTTAGTCTCAATAAATCATATATATATAATATACGTTTATATATATAACATTGGTCAGTATGCTTGGGGCATAAGCAGACACAGAAATATATGTACTGAATCCTCTGTGTGAACGAAGGAATGAGTCAGCTGTACAGAAGAGAAGCAAGAAATCTCCAGCTTTGGATGCTTGTATTTATCATGTTGGTAGTCACACAGTGCGTTGCAAAGGGGATGAGGAAGATGTGTAATTAAAGGGACACTAAACCCACATTTTTTTTAATGATTCAGATAGATCATGCAATTTTAAGCAACTTTCTAATTTACTCCTATTATGAATTTCTCTTTGTTTTCTTGCTATCTTTATTTTAAAAGCAGGAATGTAGCTTAGGAGCCGGCCTATTTTTGGTTCAGGACCTGGGCTACGTTTGCTTATTGGTGGCTAAATGTAGCCACCAATAAGCAAGCACTATCCAGAATGCTGAACCTAAGCTTTTCATTCCTGTTTTTTGATAGTAAGAGAACAAAGAAAAATTGATAATAGGAGAAAATTAGAAAGTTGCTTAAAATTGCATGCTCTATCTGAATCATGAAAAAATAATAATTTGGGTTTAGTGTCCCTTTAATGATATTACAACAAATGATTTCTTATGCAGTCATACAAGATATACTGCACATCTTGGGGGGACAATCAATATCAGGGTATCCTGCAAAACACCATACTTAGGGCTCGTTTCCATTGAGCTGTAATTCGGTTTGCGTGCACTCGCAAACCGATAAATATGCTGTTGGAAGCAATATCCTTTATCAACTGCTTCCAACGGCCCTTTATAATTCATTATCATGTCCCATACAAAGTATCAGAAGCCGCTAATCTTTAAATAATAGCCAGTTTCCAATGCCCGCGCAAACCATTAACTGTCGGATGCTGTCGATACAGTAACAAAAATTACACCCAGCTCAACTAGGTGTAAAACAGGAAAAAGGTGCTTTTTGAGACCTTTTTCCCATTGAAATTTAACCCGACACGTCAAAATCCCTCCATCCGCCATCCCCCCCACATCGCAATTTATAATAAATGTATTAACCTCTAAACCTCCATGCCCCACAATGCAAATTAGCTATTAAAACTATTAACCCCTAATCCGAAAATGCCCCACAACATTATCTAGCCATTTAAACTATTAACTCCTAATCCGATATACCCCACAATACAATCTAGCTATTTAAACTATTAACCCCTAATCCGATATACCCCACAATACAATCTAGCTATTTAAACTATTAACCCCTAAACCTCCATGCCCCACAACGCAATCTAGCTATTTAAACTATTAACCCCTAAACCACCATGCTACCATGCTCCCATATTGCAAATAACTAATCACTAAGCCCCCTAACCTAACACCCCCTAAATTAACCCCATTACATAAATTAAAATAATCCTACATTACAATTAAGATAATAAATCCTAAATTACAGTTAAAATAAATTAATCTAAAATTCCAAAAATTAAAAAGTCTAACATTACATAAAAGAATAAGCAAAATTATAAAAAATAAAAAAATTATACCTAATCCCTATGAAAATAAAAAGCCCCCCCAAAATAAAAACACCCCTAATCTAATACTACCCCTTAAAAGGGCCTTTTGTAGGGCATTGCCCTAAGTTAAACAACTCTTTTACCTTTAAAAAAAAAAACTAAGTTCCCCTTAACAATAAAACCCCCCCACCCACCAAACCCCCCAAAATAAAAATAAAAACTAACACTACACTAGAAAACAGAAAAGGTAACTACAAAGTGTTTTATGTCCCTTTAAATGGATATTAAATAATAAATATATGATAGACATAATGATGTATTTAAAGCAAAGATTAGCCTTAGAATATTTTGTAAATATTGACAATATTAGTGTAAAGGACTAGTGGCTATAAAATACCATGTTTGAACAAGTTTTCTACTTGCCTCTCTCTTCTGCTGAGGACAGTTAGAAAAATATATAAAACAGGCAACAAAAGAGACTGCACAAACAAGCCTGAGTGGAAGCCCTGTTAGATAATTGTTTGCACACACTTTTGTATTGCCTGTTTTATAGCTGTCCCTGAATGTCCTCAGCAGGAGAGAAAGATAAGCCGAAAACTTAAGTTTAAACATGGCAGGGCCAATTACTTGGAATTTACCAGCAATTTTCAGAATTAAATTACAGAAAAAGTGGACAAAATAAATAAAGTATATTGCAACATTTGTATCCACACATAAATAAACATTTTATATTACTATTTAATACAATCCCTCCCCTCTGCATAAAAAGATTAAACAAAAACCCCACAAACAAAACAGGATTCTGGAATCTTAGTACATTACAGAAGTGCAATACAGTCTGTGTTGGGGTCTAATGACAGTGTCACCCATTTAGTCAAAACTCTACTTTAAATATGAACTGTGCATATGACACAGAGTATGGTGAATGTATATTTTATTGTTTTACTAAAAGCAACATTCAAGGGAATACAAAAACTTCTCTGCTACAAAACAGCAGCAAAATCAGGGCACAGTGTTGCACTAGACAAAATAAAGAGACACATATCACTGCATTTAAGAGGATTTTTCTTGAGACATATGGTGCTATTTTCATCTTTTTAATACTGTTTTTACTTATATTTTTACAGAATAAATGTGTTGTGGAAGTCCAAATCAGAGTTTGTCTATTAAAGGGACATTCCATCAAAAATTGGAATCCACATGTATACATTTCTGTTTTGAATATAAGCATTTTTGTAATATACATGTATTAGCAAAAATGCTTATTTTAAAAGTTATAGCTGTTTTAAAAGTGTATTTAAGTATGCATCGTGCACCAGCATTATAAACACAGCACTTACTCAGGGAGCCTAAGGTGCTTGTACAATCTGGTAATGACTCAATTTGTTAATTGCTGACATTATACAAGCCCCACTGATGCTCTGAGCAGTTGTGGTATTTAAAATGCTGGTGCACTGAGAATATCTCACATGCACGTGCAGAGAAAAATGTTAACACTAAAACAGTGATTAATTTTACTAGAAGCATTTTTGCCAATACATGTATATTGCAAATATGTTACTATTCAAAGATGTAATTCATCTATGTTCTTTTAAATTTTGACCGGAATGTCCCTTTTATGAAACAGTCTAATTACTTAGAAGAGATTCTCCTGTCTTCTGCTATAAAGTACAGGGCATTAGACATACTGGATCTCAGGACTGCTATTTAGGTTCATGGGAATAAAGACATCAAACGCAGAGAAAAAGTTTGCAAAACCCCAGCCATGTATGGTTAGAGGCAAATATTATTGGCTAATAAAATGCCCTCCATAATTATTCTCAATTTTCAGCAAATAAATTGATTACATTGATTTTGATTATATTTTCAGTCATTTTCCCCATTATTTTGTTTTTGATTTTTATTACAACACATACTGATTGTGGGCTAGATTACAAGTGTAGCGCAAAATTTTGCTTCTGCAAGCTCAATATCTGCGCTCCACTCAGTAATACCAGCCCACCCAAATGTGCACTTGTATTAAAAGGGCGAATTTGCTCTTTTACGGCAAGCGATAAATTAGTGCTCCACTTGTAATCTAGCCCTATATCAGTATATTTCATCATAACATAAAAAATGAAGAGTCCCCACATGCTAGTATTGCTTTTTTTATGTTATATGATCTTCCTTTCCATTTCAGTGCTTTCTTTGAGATGATATATGATTGTAGGCTGTTAAATAAGTCCTGCATTTCTGTGATGATATTTCCTATGTTTTATTTCTAATGTCTTGTCATTTGATATGTGATGTTCAAACCTTGTCAATACTTGCTATAATTCTCACAGTTATAGTTGACTAATGGCATAACTTCAGCCTCCTCCAAATTCTATTGTCTGACTATTTTAACTTATCTCACCCTGACCTGGCCTGAATCAAATTCCCAGTTAGCCTTTTTGACTGTCTGTGATACTGTCATTAGCTAATTTAGTACACCCAGCTGACTGCTATGCCCTATAAATAAACATTTGTATAGGGAAACATATCAAGGGGGTAGCATATGCTCACATTTTAAGTGGGCAATAAGCGTTAGGCAAAAGAAATATGCAAGAATTCAGTAATACGTTTGTTCCAGTGATGTGCAGTCACTAGAGGCAGGTGAGGCAGTGCTTCACCTCTCATATGGGCAAAAATATATTTTTTTTTATTGGCTTTAAAAAAAAATTGTAATTTTTTTTCCCAGCATTTTTTTTTCTCACAGCTATATGTTGTGCAATGAAGAGGCACAAGCAGGTCTGCCCACCATTACACAACATGCTGCGCCATCTACTGGATGCAAGTGGTTAAGATCATTGCATGGCCCATTAACTGCTTATTTGAGGCAGTCCTATTTGGGCTGAACCAATACAGCGAGAGGCATTTGTAAGTGGAACATAGGGTTTGGGCTGGATGTTAAATCATATAAAACAAAACAAAAACGGAAAAAAAACAACTTTCATATATTTTGTTGCTGTCCTGTGAAGCTGCCAGCTTTGCTAAAGTGAAAAAGAGAGTTCTGTTCTTCCCCTCTAAGTGCAGTGGAATGTGCCACTGTCACTTCCTGAATCCTTCCAGAGCAGGAGAGAGGCACAGAGAGCAGTGTTTCACCCACATCTTATTAAAGTAAGATTTTACTGATAGGGATTCTGTTAGTGAAAATGCTAATTTAATGAATGTGGTTTAGTGTTTGTTTACTCTTTTACAGCAGGGTCGTTTTTGTATTTTGTTTACTCAAACTTTACACCCACTAACTTAGCAGCTTGCTTCTGTACTTCACACTACATTTCTGAACTCTCTGTAGCTCTGCTTTTTTATTACTTTAAAATGCTGTGGTCCCTCTCCCCCCCCCCCCTTGTGTTTGTGTGTGTGTCTCTCTCTCTATATATCTAGCCATCTCTCTCCTTATGTGTTGTTCTCCCCCATGGTCTCTTTCTCTCTCTGTCTCTCTTCCTCCCCCATGGTCTCTTTCTCTCTCTGTCTTTCTTCCTCCCCCATGGTCTCTTTCTCTGTCTCTCTTCCTCCCCCTCTGACTCTAATCCCTTATGTAATGAAAGAATCTATAAGCATAATTTGCAGCATTAAAGTAAAAAGTATGTTTTAAACAAATTTTAATGGGCATGGATTTCTAGATCTCATAATCAGAGCAAGCATTGTGTTATCTGGCAAGAGTTTCTGTTACAATCCTTTTAGACTAAAATCAGATGTTTACTAAGTTGACCAGTTTTCCAAGACACCATTTAAAGGGACATGAAACCCATATGAAACCCATATGCAAATTTAAATAACTTTCCAATTTACATCTAATATCTAATTTTCTTCATTATTTTGATGTCCTTTGTTGAAAATCATATCTAAATATGCTCAGTAGCTGCTGATTGGTGGCTGCACATAGATACCTCATGTGATTGGCTCACCCATGTGCATTGCTATTTCTTCAACAAAGGATATCTAAAGAATGAAGGCGTATCCTGCCACTGCCTCACCAGCCTCTGATGTCACTGCACGTCACTGGTTTGTTCCATGTGTTTCACTGATTTCCCAGGGTTCTAAAAATGCTACCAATCTTCATGTTAATTTGTGCTACCTCTTGTCTATAGAACAAACCATATTTTTTCATTTACTCCTCCCCCCTTACCACCTGCCTTATCCGTTGGCCCTTCTCTTTTATCCTCACCTTACTTTTGCTCTCATGAACTTCACACATTCCTAAACTCTTGCTCATTTCTGCACCACAGCCCAAAGACACTCAAATTTGTATCTGCAAATCTGTATCTCATCTTATGTCACTCTCCCTGTTGCTCATACTAGCTGCTGGTAATATCTCTAACAATCCTGGTCCCCCACAACTTCCAAACCTCACCGACCCATGCATACCTTTTCATAAACCTTGAAACCTTACTCAAGTTCCTTTTGAATCTAAAGCCAATACCCTTTTGTTTGTGCACTCTGGAACTCTCGATGGGTTTGCAACAAGCTCACTTCCATCCACAACTTCTTTATCACCTATTCCCTCAAACTTCTGGCTCTCACAGAAACCTGGCTATCTCCTTCAGAAACAGCCTTATCTGCTGCATTGTCACATGGAGGTCTCCACTTCTGTCGCACCCATAGATCTAGAAACAGACAATGAAGGGGTGTAGGTATTTTACTTTCCTCACATTGCACCTTTCAACAAACACAACCCATTTATTTCCTTAACATTTTCTTCCTTCCAAGCCCACATGATTCACTTATTCTTTTACTACGTGTTGCAGTTATATATCACCCTTGGCTCCTCAACTCAATTTCACTGGTATATTTCCCTCATTCCTTAAACATGCACTAGTCACACTTATCCTCAAAAAACCTTCTATTGATCCAACATCCCCATCCAACTACCCCCTATTTCCCTACCCCCCCTTGCCTCAAAACTTCTGAAAAGGCTTGTATATACATGTTTATCACATTTCCTCACATTAAATTCCCTTCGTCCCCAACACTTCACATAGACAGGAATTATTAAGGTTACTGATGACCTTAACTTGTCTCTGTTAATCCTTCTCGATCTGTGTGCAGCATTTGATACAGTTGACCACCCTCTCTTGCTCCAAACCCTCCAATCTTTCGGGATCTGCAACACAGTCCTCTCATTCTTCTCCTCCAATCTGTCTTATCGTACCTTAAGTGTAGCCTTTCAATATAATTTGTTTGCTGATACCAGAATCTACCTCTCTGCACCAGACCTATCCCCCTCCTCGCTAATTTGTGTCACTAATTGTCTTTCTAATATTTCATTCTGAATGTCCTCTCACTACCTTAACCTAAATTTCTATAAAACTAAGCTCCTTATTTTCACCCCTTCTTCCAAAATCACTATCCCTCAACTTTATACCACTGTTTATAATAACATTATCACCCCAAACCTGTATGCCGATGTCTTGGGGCCACACTTTTACTCTACACATCCAGTGTTTAGCCAATTCCTGCCATTTCCACCTTAAAAACATCTTGCCACTTCCTCATACAAGACACAAATAAGATTTTAATCCACTAATCATCTCCAATCTTGACTATTGCAACTCCATCCCCTCTGGTCTTCCTAGCTGCCATCTATCTGCTTTACAATCCATAATGAATGCCTTTACCAGGCTTATCCTCCTTACATGTCTGCACGTCTCTGCCAATCGCTTCACTGGCTTCCTCTAACCTTCAGAATAAAACACAACATCCTGACATCCTTGGCCCTCAATAACACTGCTCCCCCCTGAATCTCAGTCTTTACATTCCTGTCTACAGGACTTCTCCAAATTGGCCCCTATCTTGTGGAACTCTCTGCCTCGCTCCTCAAGACTCTCTCCTGGTTTTCAAAGTTTCAAGTGCTCCTTAAAGACTCTACTGTTCATGGATGCATTCAATACACATTAACATTTTCTTACCTCAGTTCCTCTCCTCCTTTTTTCCTTCCCTTGAACCCCCTTAGCACGTAAGCCTATGCGCCCATCTGTTTTGTAGATCACCTTCATTATTATTATTGTTATTATCATGTATTTGTAGATCACCAACAGGTTCCGCAGCGCTATGGGGTTTTAAGGGATAGCAGTGGAGATAGGAAGGTTAGTGTAGGTTGTAAGCATCCCTGAATAGTAGAGTCTTCAGGGAGCACTTGAAGCTTTTAAAACTAGTGGAGATTCTTGTGGAGCGAGGGAGAGAGTTCCATTAGATGGGAGCTAGTCTTGAGAAATCTTGTAGACGGGAATGTGAGGAGGTAGCAGGAGAGGACGAGAGTAGGAGATCCTGAGCAGAGCGAAGGGGACGGGAGAGTATCTGGAGACAAGGTTTGAGATGTAGGGGGGAGCAGTGCAATTGAGGGCTTTGTGTATGAGAGTGAGAATTTTGTGTTTAATCCTGGAGGCAAGAGGAGGCCAGTAAAGGGATTGGCAGAGAAGTGCGGCAGATGAAGAGCGACATGCAAGGAAGATGAGCCTGGCAGAGGCATTCATTATGGATTGTAAAGGAGCTAGGCGGCAGCTAGGGAGACCAGAGGGGATAGAGTTGCAGTAGTCAAGGCGGGAAAGGATGAGAGAGTGAATTAAAATCTTTGTTGTGTCTTGTGTAATGAAATGTTTAATTTTAGCAATGTTTTTAAGGTGGAAGCGGCCAAGGACTGAATGTGAGGAGTGAAAGAAAGATCTGAGTCAAGTTTGACCCCAAGATATCGGGCATGTGAGGTTGGGGTAATGATGGAGTTCTCAACAGTTATAGAGACATGGGGGTTTGGAGATTTTGGAAGAAGGGGGGAAAATAAGGAGCTCAGTTTTGGAGAGATTTAGCTTGAGGTAGTGAGAGGACATCCAAGATGAGATATGAGAGAGACAGTTAGTGACACGGGTTAGCAAGGAAGGAGATAGTTTTGGTGCAGAGAGGTAGATTTGGGTATCGTCGGCATACAAATGATAATAAAACCCGTGGGACTTTATTAAGGAACCTAGTGAGGACGTGTAGATTGAGAAGAGAAGTGGACCGAGGACAGAGCCTTGCGGTACCCCAACAGAAAGAGGTAATGGTGCAGAGGATACCCCAGAGAAGGCTACACTAAAGGTACGGTTAGACAGATAGGAAGAGAACCAAGAGAGAGCTGTGTCACAGATGCCGAAGGATTGGAGGGTATGGAGCAAAAGAGGGTGGTCCACAGTATCGAAGGCTGCAGACAGATCAAGGAGGATAAGTAGAGAGAAGTGGCCTTTTGATTTTGCTGTAAGTAGGTCTTTGGTAACCTTAACAATTGCTGTCTCTGTTGAGTGAAGGGGGCGAAATCCAGATTGCAGTGGGTCAAGGAGGGAGCGTAAAGGGACACTGAACCCAAATTTTTTCTTTCGTGATTCAGATAGAGCATGACATTTTAAGCAACTTTCTAATTTACTCCTATTATCAAATTTTCTTTATTCTCTTGGTATCTTTTTTTGAAATGCAAGACTGTAAGTTTAGATGCCGGCCCATTTTTGGTGACCAACCTGGGTTGTCCTTGCTGATTGGTGGATAAATTCATCCACCAATAAAAATGGCTGTCCAGAGTTTGAACAAAACAAAAAGCTTAGATGCCTTTTTTTTCAAATAAAGGTAGCAAGAGAACGAAGAAAAATTGATAATAGGAATAAATTAGAAAGTTGCTTAAAATTGCACGCTCTAGCTGAATTATGAAAGAAAAATATGGGTTCAGTGTCCCTTTAATGTAAGGAAATGGGATAGACGTACATATACTAGCTTTTCAAGAAGCTTTGAGGCAAGAGGTAGTAGGGAAATAGGGCGGTAGTTGGATGGGGAGGTTGGATCGAGAGAAGGTTTTTTGAGGGTAGATGTGACTAATGCATATTTAAGATATGTGGGAACTATACCAGTGCTGAGGGAGAGGTTGAAGATGTGTGTGAGTATAGGGGTAAGGGTAGAAGAGAGGGAGGGGATGGGGTCGAGCGGACAGGTAGTGAGGTGAGAGAATAGTATAAGGGCAGAATCTTCATCCTCTGAAACAGGGGCAAAAGAGCTAAATTTATGTGGGTTTTGGATGATTGTGAGCTTTTGAGGGGGTGGGAGACCGGTAGTATGTTGAGAGCTGATTTCATTTCTGATGGAGTCGATTTTGTTGTTGAAGTAGCTGGCAAAATCTTGGGTTGAGAGAAAAGTTGTGGTGGGCGGAGAAGAGTATTGAATGTGGAGAACAGACGTTTTGGGTTTGAAGAAAGAGTAGAGATACGAGTAGAGAAGTAATGTTGCTTATATAGATTAAGGGGGAAAAAGTAAGAGTTCAAGATGAACTTATAGTGAAGAAAGTTAGCAGAACTCCGAGATTTCCTCCAGTGTGGCTCAGCAGTACGGGACCGTGTCAGAGGAGTATGCCAGGGCTGAGGATGTGTGTATGTTTTCCGAGCTATGGTAGGTGGGGCCAGGTTATCAAGGACCGATTTAAGGGTGGAGTTATAGTGGCAGATGGATTCATCAGGACAGGAAAAGGAGGGGATGGAAGAGAGAAGAGGTTCGAAAGAGCTAGCGAGCTGTTGCTGATCTAATGACTTGATTCTTCTGTGAAGTTTAGTGTGAGGGGTAGACGGAGCTGATTTACAACATAGCAACTCTTGACAGGGCTAGGGTTGCCATCTGTCCAGGAATAAACCGTATAGTTTGGGTTTCTATTCGTGTGTCCGGGTTTGAAGTTGACTTGGTAGGACATACCGCACATGCCTACAGTTATTTCTCTCTTGCATGTGTGTGTCTTTGTGTGGGACTATGTCTGAGTGTGTGTGTGGGGGGTCTGTGTGTGTCTGTGTAAGTGTCTTTTTGTGTGAAGAAAGAGAGTATGTGTGTATTAGAGTGTGTAAGAGTATGAGCATGTGTACATAGTGTACTCTGCAAAAAAGTTTTGCTATGCAGTGCAAGAGTGTTCGGGTATGGCCTGAACTAAAGGTGGCAACCCTAGAAAAGGCCCTCTATCCATTTATCTCCCATAAATGCTACCTTGCATATTAGATCTATGTTTATAGCGCTTTGGAATCTGTTGGTGCTCTACAAATAACTGATAATAATAATAATGATAGCTATAACGAGCAGGATGCATGGAGACCACCTGAGAGAGACAGAATACACCAGGCTTACTGGACTTGAAGGCTGTGTTTTTAAAAGTATACAGAGAGTCAAAGGTCTGGATTCCAACCTTCCTGGTTGTCTGTTTGTAAAGCCATTTTCAAATTATGTGCCTTGGCACTTAGTACATTAAAGGGGCAGTAAACAATTTGAGATCGTAATATAAGATACATAATAAAACAACTTTGCAATATACTTTCATTATTTATTTTGCCCCCTTTCCCCCATAAATTAAGTCAGAAAATTGTTGTTTTTCCAGCCCTAAAAGGTGAAAGAGCACATGGCAGGCTTCACAAGCCAAACCCTGCCACATATCTCTCATTAATATGCAGTTTATTACCTTATCATTTCTGGTGAAGCCAAGCAATGGAGATTTTATTCACATATTAGCAGCAACAAATAAGGTGTCGGTTTCTAATAAAATTCCAATTCTGCTATTTTAATCTATTAGAAGAATGCAGAAAACATAGTAATAAAAGGTGTTTACTATCTCGTTAATCACTCTCTTTTTTCTTTTTTCAACATTGTGCTGGGAAAAACCTTTTTTTAATATAACCTAAAAGGGCTAAGAGACGATTTTTAAACTTGTCAACCATGATTTTCCCTTCTTTTTTTTTTCTCAGCACATACAACTTCTTACCCCTCTCATATTAGACAGATACTAAAGGTTTAAAAAACTTTATTGGACAAATCAGATCAATCTAAAAATATTCATGTATGCTAAGTTTTCATTTGAAAAACAAAATGCTCTCTTTGTCAAGCTGCATGTGAGGCAGCTTTGGAGGGCTTCGCTGCAGGCTCTGAGTTAGCGGTTTGCAATCACCCCAGACAAGTCCAACTGGGAAGATGATAGGGGGCGGCATGTTAAATGTGGGCAGTGTATTGCTGGTCGCAATGCTGGGTAGACAGATTCACAAGAGTGAACCTTGTACGTCCGGGTCCTTCCTAAATCTCACGCTATGTCACTTACTGATTTGTTTAAATATTTAAGGCCAGTATCAAAATGTAATACTATAAACTTTGTAGTAGGCAAAATACAGGAAATAATCATGGGCAATGTAGAGGTGAAAATAATGCAACTAAAGTACCTACTCCCTCTGAAATCATTACTATTTCCAATCTTGCTCAATATCTATGTCAAACCTATGACCATATGGTAAGATTGCACAGAATACATTCCAACCTATTAAGTGGTAATACACAAGTGTTCCAAGAAACATCGAAAGGCCATTAGGAATCTCCATGTGCCACTAATATGGGTCTCAAGGACATACAAGACTGAAGGATGGCTAGTCTGTTTCAGTATTTGTACCTACATTTGGTTGGTATTGCATCTTACACATTTTACTTTCTCCTTAGGTAAAAAAAAGTTTATAGTTAGTAGTGTGTGTATATGTATGTATGTATATATATATATATATATATATATATATATATTTATTTATATATATAATTTGATATATATATATGGACTGCCAAAAAAAATTAGTATTGGGCGAAATGTTTGTCAGGAAAAAACAATTTGTTTTGTTTCGTCTAATATTCATTAAGAGAATTGTTTGGAAATGTATAAAAAAGAAAATCAATCTATCCACTATTTCCTATAGGGAATGTCTTAAGGGCAGAAGAGGTGCAGCTAGAGAACATCTTAAAGGGACAGTCTACACCCTTATTATTATTAGACTATACCTTAGATTGTGTTCCGATTTTCCTAGCTAACCCCCTCTACCCTAATGAGTCTGCTTCACAAACGGAGGTATTCAAAATCAAAACTTTGCTTCTAATCGTTAAAAATGGCTGACAAACCTCGCCCATTCCCTTCTCCTTCTACCTTGAACACCCCTTCTCTTTGTATCTCATACTCGTTCACGTATAACCACCTACGTAATTACCGTGTAAACACACATGCTTTTATTTACAGAATTGATGTAGAGGAAGTCCGTCTGTGCTGCAGGAAAACTACTAAGCCGAGTGGTTTTTTGGTTCCTCAGAAGGTGCGCATGCGCTAAACAACGAAAGCGCGATCCTGTTTTTTAATCAGTGATCTAATTTTGATTGGAGCGTTTTAAAGTAGAGAGTCTATGATGTAGTTAATAGGCGGAGCTGGTCGGCCATTTATAACAATTAGAATCAGAGTTTTGATTACGAATAACTCCGTTTGTGAAGCAGACTCGTTACGGAAGAGAGGGTAAGTTAAGACAATCTGAACTTTATCTAACGTATTGGCTAATGTTAATACAGGTGTAGACTGTCTCTTTAAATGTATATAAAGTTAGAGACATAAAACCCATTTTTTTTCATGAGACAAATAGAGGATAGATATTTAAACAACTTTTTAATTTATTTCAATTTTCAATTTTGCTTCATTCTCTTAGTATCAATGCATAACTGGGAACTAGCTGAACACGTTGGTAAGCCAATGACAAGAGGCATATATGTGCAACCACCAATAAGAGAGAATGAGGTGCAGGTGATCTGGGGTAAAATAGAGAATGCGGTGCAGGTGAGCAGGAGTAAAAGAAAGAATGAGATACAGGTGAGCAGAGGTAAAAGAGAGAATGAGGTAAAGGTGAGCAGGATTAAAAGAGAGAATGAGGTGTAGGAGTAAAAGAGAGAATGAGGTGCAGGTGAGCAGGGTTAAAAGAGAGAATGAGGTGCAGGTGAGCAGGGGTAAAAGAGAGAATGAGATACAGGTGAGCATGAGTAAAAGAGAGAATGAGGTGCAGGTGAGCAGGAGTAAAAGAGAGAATGAGATACAGGTGAGCATGAGTAAAAGAGAGAATGAGGTGCAGGTGAGCAGGAGTAAAAGAGAGAATGAGGTGCAGGTGAGCAGGAGTAAAAGAGAGAATGAGATACAGGTGAGCATGAGTAAAAGAGAGAATGAGGTGCAGGTGAGCAGGAGTAAAAGAGAGAATGAGGTGCAGGTGAGCAGGAGTAAAAGATAGAATGAGGTGCTGGTGATCAGGAATAAAAGAGAGAATGAGGTGCAGGTGAGCAGGGGTAAAAGAGAGAATAAGATACAGGTGAGCAGGGGTAAAAGAAATAATTAGATACAGGTGAGCAGGAGTAAAAGTGAGAATTAGATACAGGTGAGCAGGGGTAAAAGAGAGAATGAGGTGCAGGTGAGTAGGGACAAAACAGAGAATGAGGTGCAGATGAGCAGGGGTAAAAGAAAAAATGAGATACAGGTGAGCAGGAGTAAAAGTGAGAATTAGATACAGGTGACCAGGAGTAAAAGTGAGAATTAGATACAGGTGACCAGGAGTAAAAGTGAGAATTAGATACAGGTGAGCAGGGGTAAAAGAGAGAATGAGGTGCAGATGAGTAGGGACAAAACAGAGAATGAGGTGCAGGTGAGCAGGGGTAAAAGAAAGAATTAGATACAGGTGAGCATGAGTAAAAGAGAGAATGAGGTTCAGGTGAGCAGGGGTAAAAGAGAGAATGAGCTACAGGTAAGCAGGGGTAAAATAGAGAATCAGATACAGGTGATCAGCAGCAAAAGAGAATGAGGTGTTGGTGAGAATGAATTAAATAGAGAATAAGGTACAGGTGAGTAGGGGTATAAAAAAGAGAGTGAGCCAGGGAAAAAGACAGAGTAATGTTTAGGTGATAAGAGGTAAAACATTCTTGGCTATATTGCAAGTGAAGTGCAAAAATGTTATCACTGTTAAGCATTAACACCTTTTAAGGTAAATCAACAGGGCTCTTGTGTTTGCACTGGTATTACAAGTTGAAAGTAAAAAGTTATTGCTTGAGCAAATGACTCAGGCAGGCTAACATTGGATATCGTGGATAGGTTGGATATCGTGACCGTGCTAACTCTCTTTCCTTATAGACTTCAATGGAACACACTAAAAATGCCTTGCGCTCGATCACTAGCCCAAAAGTGCGCTAAAGCCGGAGATGGGTTAAGAATATTTCAAATACCTATGTTCTTCACTTAGAAGAAATGTTCTATTTATTTTTAAATAATTTTCTATATACTGTATATATCTGTATATATTTTTGTAAAATATATATCTATAGCAATATATACATATATATATTAGGATATTAGGATCGTGGTGGGCATCCTGGTTTCACCTTGTGAGTTGTAGAAGACGTGTTTTCTACTGTTAAGCTGTACTCTTACCTCATACGATTGAGGTTGTCTGATGTAAGGAGCTGATTTTATTACTATCATCTCTCTCAATAAATGGTAATGCACTATCACTGTGCTTTTTTGTTGTTCTTTTCGACTATTGCCTGAATTCACAAGCGGAACAGACGTGAAGTAACAGGTCTTCCAGCCAGGCCGAATCCCACCCATTCGGATTTAGTTTCCTCTCCTCTTCGGGGATTACCATGTACAAAGTTGATGGGTACTGGATGAGCAGTGGGTCACAGAGAATATGAGGTTCCAGTGAGCAAGGGGTCACAGAGAATATGAGTGGGATTCGGGTTAGCAGGGGTCACATAGAATATTATTTTTGTGTGAGCAGGGGTCACAAAGAATATGAGGTTCAAGTGAGAAGGGGTCACAAAGAATATAAGGCTCGAGTGAACAGGTTTCACAGAGAATATGAGGTTCAAGTGAGCAGGGTACACAAAGAATATGAGGTTTGTGTGAGCATGGATCACAAAGAATATGAGGTTCAAGTAAGCAGGGTTCACAGAGAATATGAGGTTCAAGTGAGTAGGTATCACAAAGAATATGAGGTTCGTGTAAGCAGGGTTCATAAAGAATACACGGTTCGTGTGAGCAGGGTTCACAAAGTATATGATGTTTGAGTGAGCAGGGATCACAAATAATATGAGGTTCAAGTGAGAAGGGGTCACAAAGAATATAAGGCTCGAGTGAACAGGTTTCACAGAGAATATGAGGTTCAAGTGAGCAGGGTACACAAAGAATATGAGGTTTGTGTAAGCATGGATCACAAAGAATATGAGGTTCAAGTGAGCAGGGTTCACAGAGAATATGAGGTTCAAGTGAGTAGGTATCACAAAGAATATGAGGTTCGTGTAAGCAGGGTTCATAAAGAATACACGGTTCGTGTGAGCAGGGTTCACAAAGAATATGATGTTTGAGTGAGCAGGGATCACAAATAATATGAAGTTCGTGTGAGCAGGGATCCCAATGAATATGAGGTTTAAGTGAGCAGGGATCACA
The DNA here is from genome assembly GCF_027579735.1 of Bombina bombina. Taxonomy (NCBI): domain Eukaryota; kingdom Metazoa; phylum Chordata; class Amphibia; order Anura; family Bombinatoridae; genus Bombina; species Bombina bombina. The sequence continues at coordinate 1,049,863,925 of NC_069501.1, read as the reverse complement.
AAGAATATGAGGTTTGTGTGAGCAAGGTTCACAAATTATATGAGGTTTGAGTGGGCAAGTTTAGAGAGAATATGAGATTTGGGTGATCAGGGGTTACAGAGCATATAAGGTTCAGGTGAGTAGGGTCACAGAGAATGTAAGGTGCAGGTGAGTAGGGTCACAGAGAATGTAAAGTTTAGGTGAGTAGGGTCATAGAGCATGCAAGGTGCAGGTGAGTAGGGTCACAGAAAATGTAAGGTTCAGGTGAGTAGGGTCACAGAGAATATCAGGTTTGAGTGATCAGTAGTGATGTCGCGAATAGATCGCCGGCGAATAGTTCCCGGAGAACATAGCATGTTCGTGTTCACCTCGGCGGGCGAACATATGCGATGTTTGATCCGCCCCCTATTCGTCATCATTGAGTAAACTTTGACCCTGTACCTCACAGTCAGAATACACATTACAGCCAATCAGCAGCAGACCCTCCCTCCCAGACCCTCCCACCTCCTGGACAGCATCCATTTTAGATTCATTTGGAAGCTGCATTCTTAGTGAGAGGAGGGACAGTGTAGCTGCTGCTGATTTAATAGGGAAATCGATAGCTAGGCTAGTGTATTAATTTTCCACTACAGTCCTGAAGGACTCATCTGATCTCTGCTGTAAGGACAGCACCCCAAAAAGCCCTTTTTAGTTATAAAACATCAGTCTGCTTTTTTTTTTTCTTCTGTGTAATCTAATTGCAGTTGCCTGCCTGCCAGCGTGTGTGTCAGGCTCACAGCGTATACTGTGCCCACTTGCCCAGTGCCACCACTCATATCTGGTGTAACAGTAGTGTACATTTAAAAAAAATAAAAAATTTTGGGACTGTGAAATAATAGCAGACAGCTGCCAGTACCCAAGATGGCCATTAATAAGGCAGATGGGGAGGGTTAGAGAGCTGTTTTGGGGGGGATCAGGGAGGTTGGGGGCTAAGGGGGGATGCTACACCACAGCATATGTAAATATGCTAAAACAAAATAATTTTTTTTAAAAAAAACTTTTATTTTAAAGTCTGCCAGTACTTAAGATGGCGGGGGCAATTGTGGGGTGGGGGAGGGAAGGGAGCTGTTTGGGAGGGATCAGGGGGTCTGATGTGTCAGATGGGAGGCTGATCTCTACACTAAAGCTAAAATTAACCCTGCAAGCTCCCTACAAACTACCTAATTAACCCCTTCACTGCTAGCCATAATACACGTGTGATGCGCAGCAGCATTTAGCTGCCTTCTAATTACCAGAAAGCAGTGAACTTTTTTTTTTATTTGATCGCATTTGGCGGTGAAATGGTGGCATGAAATATACCAAAATGGGTCTAGCTCAATACTTTGGGTTGTCTACTACACTACACTTAAGCTAAAATTAACTCTACAAGCTGCCTACATGCTCCCTAATTAACCCCGTCACTGCTGGGCATAAAACACGTGTGGTGCGCAGTGGCATTTAGCAGCCTTCTAATTACAAAAAAGCAACGCCAAAGCCATATAAGTCTGCTATAATGGCATGTCTGGCACACAGTGTTGGGGCAAGGGTCCATCTGACCACTGATACCTGGTCTGCAAAGCATGGTCAGGGCAGGTATATCACCTACACTGCGCACTGTGAAGCGGGCGTAACCCTTACACTACCTGATCGATACAACATCATACCTGATGTTTTAAAGCACGTTATTCCAAACAATTTAGGAATGTTAGGTGATTTATGCCCTTTATGGATTAAAACCAGACTCTGCATCAACTATGTAATTTTCCATGGGAGTTTTGCCATGGATCCCCCTCCGGCATGCCACAGTCCAGGTGTTAGTGCCCTTGAAACAACTTTTCCTTCACTATTGTGGCCAGAAAGAGTCCCTGTGGGTTTTAAAATTTGCCTGCCTATTGAAGTCTATGGCGGTTGGCCCGGTTCGCCCGTTCGCGAAAATTTGCGGAAGTTTGCGTTCGCGAACCCAATTTTTTAGGTTCGCTACATCACTAGTGATCAGGGGTCACAGAGAATGTAAGGTTCTGGTGGGTAGTGTCACAGAGAATATTACGTTTGGGTGAATAGGGTCACAGAGAATGTAAAGTTCTGGTGAGTAGGCTTACAAAGAATATTAGGTTTAGGTGAGTAAGGTCACATAGAATACTAGGTTTAGGTGAGTAGGGTCACAGAGAATGTAAGGTTCAGGTGAGAAGGGTCACAGAGAATGTAAGGTTCAGGTGAGTAGGGTCACAGAGAATATCAGGTTCAGGTGAGAAAGGGTAACAAATATAAAACTGGAACTGGTGAGCAAAGGTTATACAGAACCCAAGAGATTCAGAGGAGCAGCAGGGAAATAAAGAATCAGAGACAGAGAAAGAGCCATTAAGGACTGAAAGACCAAAAGTTAGTGAGAGTGAGCAGGAATTTTAGTAGAGCAAGGATCAAAGAGAGAGAAAAAATGAGAACTAAAGGGTTAAAAAGAGATCAAGCAAGAAAGTGAGAGAGCGCTTTAACGTCAGGTGTACAGGGAAGAGAGAGTGAGATTAAATGAGAATCATAATCATGGAGGCAGCAGGAAAAAACATAAGAAGAAAAAGCAGTCAATAGAACATTGGAAAATTAGACAATTGTGTAGTTTTGTTAAAAGGGAGACACACAGATAAACAATGACAGCAGAATGGACTTTCTGAATCATAAGCTTGTACTGACTCATCAGTAGTTCTGGTGCCATCTTTACACATCTAGATAGCCACTGACACTTTTGTGTAAGATGTAAAGCCTAACAACACCCATTCAAATCATTGCCCTCACTGAAAAGCAAAAGATTAAACTCATAATTATAAAAAAATAATCCCTGGAGAAATATTTGATCAAAGTACTGGTGTTCATTATTAAGTCATTTGTGTAACTATATTTAAGAGACATGTTTTTGTAAAATGTGGGGTTCTCTAGGTGTTACACTCTAGCCTTTTGATTAAAAGCAAGCATGCAGCATTATCTATTTAACCATGGACCATTTGAGGTTTAACAAGCTTAATGACTTGCTTTATGTTAATTTTCATTACGTTGCAGTTTGTGCACTTTAAAGAGACCTGTAAATCTGTAAACAACTTAATACATTTCAGTCATTTACTAATACTCCTGACACAGATGTATGCAAATGCGTATTTAAAAAAATGACAGCACAAGCAGAAATTGTAAGCATTCTGGGTAACACTCGCCTTTAGCTTTACTAATCAGCTGCGCTCATTAAGAGCTGATGCTCATTTACCCATCTGTTGCAATGAAAAGCTGAAAGTTCTCTATGCGTCTTTTCTGCCCATATACACAGTTTCTTTCTATCTGTCCACCAACTGTTTATTCTAGTTTTGTCTGTAGATGATTTACTGCCCTGATTGTTTAAACAGCCCTTATATTTTTTGTGCTCCTTGCAGTATCACACATCCAGAAACTGGTCCTCTTATTTCTTTCTGTTTGGTATTATTTGTACCGCCTTCATACAGCTGGATCCTTACTGTGTTGAAGGACAAAGACGGCGGATACGTTAATATAAGCTTGCATAATCAGCTTTCTCAGGCTGTAAAATATAATCAAAATACCTTTTTTGTTTTCTCATTTGTATTTCTTTTTATGAAATATGCTTATGAAAAAGCAGATAAAAGAGAATAAACAAATACAAAGTCTAACTAATAAAACAAGATTAAAAAGACATTTAGACATTTTTTTGTTTGTTGCATCTAAAAAAGGTTAATTTTAAGCATTTTAAAATGTATTACAGTTTTCTTTATTCTAGTTTTATATCCATATGGATTTATGTCCCTGCTATAAATAGAGCAGTGTAACCTTATGATCTAGTGAGCAACTAACCCCTACTGGCCAGCTGTTCATAAACACAAATGTCCTGTAAGTTTCTTTAAAGTATCTGTTTAAATGGCTGTAACTTTATCATGTTCCATTTAAAATATACAGTATCTCACTAAAGTGAGTACACCCCTCACATTTTTGTCAATATTTTATTATATATTTTCATGTGACAACACTGAAGAAATTACACTTTGCTACAATGTAAAGTAGTGAGTGTAAATTTGCTGTCCCCTCAAAATAATCCAACAAACAGTCATTAATGTCTAAACTGTTGGCAACAAAAGTGAGTACACCCCTAAGTGGAAATGTCCAAATTGGACCCAATTAGCCATTTTCCCTTCCCGGTGTCATGTGACTTTTTAGTTAGATAATAGAAGTAAATTGGAAAGTTAGTGTTACAGTCTTCCTAGATTTGGTGTGGTGGCATGAATCATACCCTATATATTAGTGTTGGGTTTCTTGTGGTGGCTGGTCCAAGCCCAAGTGAAGGTAGAGTGAAGTCCATTTTGGGAGGGGTTAGATCTTTGGGGAGTGTAGGTGGTCCAAATAGCTCCTGATTGGTGGTGCCTCTGAAGGGCATATTAGCAGAGCTCTGCAGTAAGTCAGCAACCCTGGGCCACTGACTATTTTAGTAGGGATTAGTAATTTGCCAAATTAACTTGCTATTATTAGAAAAAGTTATGCCTTGATAGCTTTTTGCCTGTTTGATAGCAGGGACCTGTGTAGTCTTCTCCAATTTTTATCTTTATTCTGTTGAGTGTTTGGGGATAGTATACTAGTTGGGGTTTCTGGAGTTAACATATTTATAACTATATAAAGGGTCCCCTTATCCTATTACACACTTGGGGCTAGACTATAAATGCTAACACAATGTTAGATTAGTGCACATGAAGAATTAGCAATGTTACGTCATTAATAATAATTATTAAAAATTATCATAGATACTGTAGAAAAATGCTAAATAATCCATAGAATATATATAGATATATATATATATATAATTATTATTATTTTTTTTACAATATTTATAATATTTTCTAATAATTATTATTAATTTTTATAATATTTTATATTTAATATTTCAATAACGCAAAGTAAGATTACTAATTCTTCATGTGCACTAACCCGACACCGCGATTAAGGTCTAACGCAGTGTTGGGTTAGCACACATGAAGAATTGCTAACCTCAATGCGTGTTATTAAAATATTGCATATAAAATATTATTAAATATTAAAAAAAAAAAATAAAAATCATTATACCTACTACATAAAATTAGCATTTTTTACAGTATGTATAATAACTTTTAATAATTTTTATTAATATTTTTTAATATTTTATATGTAATATTTCAATAACGCATACTGAGGTTAGCAAGTCTTCCTGTGCACTAACCCAACACTGCGTTACACCTTAATCGCAAAATGCGAAGCACAATACGCATATTTTACATTCCTATGTTCATCACATAGGAAATTATTAAATTTTTATTATTACAAATATATTTCAATATATATCTAATAATGTTAATGTAAAATAGTAATTTATACCTACAGTATATATCAATAGGAATAGATATGCAGGTATATACGGAAATGTATAGAAATATGTATTTACAATAAAAATTACTTTGTTCTGTATGTGAAGAACATTGGAATGTGAAATATGAATAACTGTTTGTCGGGTTAGCGCGTGAGTGATAGGTGTTAGTTTTTTCTTCTGCGCTCTTCGTTGATTTCTATGGGGAGAAAACATTAACAAGGTTGCAATATTTGGTTAGCGTGCATCGGGTTTTGATCATGTGCGCGTAAACTTTTTACTTTGAACATGTAATATTTGTGCAACCCAACGCGTGCAAAAAGCATATTTCTAGCGAAGGTTAAGCTTGATCGAAAACGCTAAATAGGGCAACAATTGCAATCTGGCTCTTAAGTTGATAATGGTTGTGGGGTAATAACTTTGGGAAGATAATTTATCCCTGGTATATTCACTTCTTTAAACTGTGTTTAAGATTGTAAATTCCTTCTAGATTGTAATTTCTCACGGGAATAGGGCCCTCATATTCCTCTTGTTTTTGTTTGATAAATTTTGTCATGTGTCTTTAAAATTATGTATTATCATTGTACTTTTATCTTTGTACCCATGACAGCGATGCAGAATTTGTTGGCGCTTTATAAGTAAAGAATAATAATAATATTGATAATTAGGCACCAGGCCTATTTCATTTGAGAAATCCCTTGCCCCAGATGCACCTTGACAAGGCTTTTGGCCTAATCTAATGACACTCCCATATAGCCTTTGATTGGCATGTGCTAGTCCAAACCCTAGTAAATTAGGCATTAAGGGGTGAACCCGTAACTAGTCATTTCTTTTCCTCCTGCTGAAATATGGTTGATCTTCGAGAGAGAGACAAAGCATAAATTAGAGAATTAAGATAAGTATTCTACCACTTTTCTTGGGATAAATTATCCGTGATACTTATCTGTAGTTATAAATGTTGCACAAAATGGGGTTATAATAGTTAGAATCGCCTTGTGTGTCTCTGTCTATCTATTTATCTATAGAATCAGGTTTCAACTTCAATTGTTATTATTACAAAAAAGTCTCTTGATATTTTTTGTCCTGTTTAATAAATGCAAACCTGTGTGGTCTTCTCCCATCACTCTGCCGTGTGTGTTATTCTTTTTAGAGTTTAAAGTAATTGGGGTTGAGGTAAATTACACTCAGGGGTATAAGGGGAGTGTTAGCTAGGTCACACTTTATGATTATATGCCATTTAATTCCTTACAGCCCCTTTTTAGTATAGCATTTCCAGATAGACTGCAAGACAATTTAATCATACTTGGCTAATATGTTATTCTATAGCAACACAACATAAATATAATTTAATTACAAGGTGTTTACTGTCCCTTTTAAGTAGGTATTTAACAAAAATTCTGATTGTATCTCTAGATTGCTGACTTGCAGTATGAATTTATTTCATTTTTAAACTTAGGTTTAAATTGGAATTAGCTTTACACAAACACACAAGCAGGTTTATGACATAGAGCAGCAAACAATAGAATGAAAGAGAGTGAAAAGGAACAAGAAATATGGCCATAAAATAAACCTAATGAACAGACATGCAAAGACACAAACAAAGAGACCATTTCAAGATCATGCTGAGCTGTTTTAAAAGCTAGAAAGCATTTGAGTTTGGAAGCAAAACTTTTCTCCAGCTTTGATAAGGATTCACAATTTGACAGATGATATAGGCCTAATGTACAGAAACTGTGGAACAAAAAGAGAAGCAATGCAAAATAGCATAAAAGTAAGAAAAAACGCTTATACTAAAATGATCAAGGAAATCAGAAGATTAAGCCTGGCCAGGCATTGTGTGTGCAAGTAGGAGTGAAGCTGTTTCTGCCCACGCTGTACCTGTTCTGTGTATAAATGGAGAGTTTGGCATAGCGATAACCTCCCCTTGAAGCTATATTTCTGCCACACAGAATGGGTTTATATTGATTCTCTGAGCATGACCATATTTCCTGCTAACAAAATAAAATGCGCTTTAGGAAAGGAATTTGTTTAGCTCTCTTCCACTTCTATATCTTATTTATAGAGTATGTTTCCTCCAGAGGAAAAAGTGCTGTACTCCTAGTGACTGTATACACACATGCAGACATATATATATATATATATATATATATATATATATATATATATATATATAATGTGTGTGTGTGTGTGTGTCATTGCATTTTATATGCCTATCCTGTGCATTAAAATATCTCAGATACTAAATTCTGAGTATGTCTTGTTTTAATGGGATAATAAGGGGTAATAGTAAGCAGTTTTAAGTGCAAATTACTCATTGATTAATTGATTTTTTTATATGCCCTCACCAGGAAAGATCTATTGAAATGAATATTGTAAACTGGTGATGAACAGTAATTTTCCCAATTAAACATAGTTAAAATCCTATACATTTATACAGAACTAATAAATTCTGTACTATGTATACATCTAAAAGATCATTGGATGGCATATTGTTTTTCTGATTTCTGATTGGTTAAGACAGGAACAGAAACATAGAAACATAAATGCTGACGGCAGATAAGAGCCATAAGCCCAGCAAGTGTCATTTTGTCTGTAATTAACTTTTGGATTTTTGTTCCCTAAATGCATAATTTTACACTTTGCAGTGTTAAACTTTAGATCCCAGTCATTTGTCCAATCCTCCATTTGTTGTATATAACTTCTCCTTTTGTTTACGCCCTCTGGAACATCTACTCTATCACAAATTGTTGTATCATCTGCATATAGATACTTTCCCCTGTAGCCCTTTGCTGAAATCTCTGATAAATATGTTAAGCAAAATGGGTCCCAGAGCTGACCCCTGAGGAACACCACCTTGACCCTGCTCCCTGTACATGTACAACAACCTTGGATTACCATCTTGGATTACCACCGCCCACAAGGTAGGATCACAACACATGCTGCAGGGATCGCAGCGGTTCATAAGAAGAGGTCTTTTGCGGCTACCTTACAGGTAAGCGGTGTCCCTGGGGGGCTTAGTAGAGGCAGGAGTAAGAAGGGGCATGTTAGGGATCAGTCTGCAGTTGGTGTGAATGTAAATAGAGGCTTGCTAACACCCAGGGCAGGTATGTATGTTGTTATGAGCCCTTCATCTAGTAGCATGCGTTTTGGTTTCATGAATATGATGTCTAGCTTAAGGAGACGTCTTTAAGCAAGGAATGCACCCACTAGCTTATAAGGTGATAATAGGGCTGGTGGGTCTGCTAGTTCCACTGTGTACTCCAGTAATAACCCCACAACATTTTCTCATTTGCCGGTGACAGGGAGCCAGGTGGTATGGCTGAAAAGGCAGGTACGTCACAAGCTGAGATCTCTGCACATCAAGCTGTGAAACCCACTGTGTCAGAAGGAGCTACAGGTGCATCAGCGCCTGAACATGGCTTTGGGGTGGCCTCCTGGCTTTGGTTCCTGGACCTTCGTTTGCAGCTGGCAGTGACAATTTATGTGGATGTTGACTCTTATTCGTCAGGTGATTTAGACAGCACTGCAGGGTTTCAGGATAAGAGTCAGTGTAAGATATTTAGAATGGTAAGGAAGTTCGTAGATCAGAAAAGAGCCAGTGTAGGGGGTTCTATTGCTCACAGTCCCCCTGGCGTAGGAAGTCAGGCAACACCTCAGACAGCATTTGTTCAGCACACAGCAGTTGCAGGTACATCAGATAAATATCCTTGTATCATACATTCATTACATGCCCACATTAAAGCTAGGATTGCTAGGAAAATTAAGGAAGGCTGTTACATGAAAATTTTCAAACTTTATAGAGACGTGTATCACGATAAGGAAATTATGGAAGATGATATCTGCAAAAAAAAATTATACTGCCTGAAACATACGAGGAGTGGCAGAGATGCTTTAAGGTTTACATCTCTTGTTAATTAGAAGCACATGCACAAGAGGCACTTAACATCTTGAATTATATGGATTTCATTGACAACATCCAGAACAGAGGGAATTAAGGGGCCTGAAGAAGGTATAATTTGGATTTTAGGTGATCAGTTTGAGTCTAACAAAACACTACATTTTGGGATGAAAGAGATGGAAAGAGATTAACCTGTTGTCCAGACTCAAATTGTTAGACGTACCACCTACACCGGTTAAGCCCCCTCAAGTCCCGCAAAACAGACAAATTTGGAGGAGGGGTGGTAGGGAATGCTGGTGGTTTCAGAAAAAGCACTTTTCAGACAGGTTTGCATTTACTGTGGGGGATCTCATCCAGGGAATAACTGTGCCTGGAGGACTCCATTGGAGGTAGACAGCAATTCTGTCAGTGGTCTGCGGGAAAGGGCGCCCACTCCACTGAAGCTAGGGGAATTGTTTAGTTCCTTGAGGGAGGTCCCTGACAGGGAGGCAGCAGAATTTCTCCAGTTAGGGTTTCATTTTGGGTTCCACATTCCAATAAGGAGGCTCGTTTCTACAAAATTTCCCAAACATTTACCTATCATTTTCTGCAAGCCCTTAGAGAAACAATTGTCATGGAAGTTAAATTGGATAGGATGATTGGACCTTTTCCTTCCCCACCTTTGCCTGGCTTTGTAATTTCCCAATTAGGTGTAGTCCCAAAAAAGACCCTAGTAAATTTAGGCTTATACAACATCTTTTTCAACCTAAAAGAATGTCAGTCAATGATGCATTGGACCAGGAAGACACGTTAGTCCTATACTAATCCTTTGAATCTGCAATAGTGTTAATACAGAAATTAGGCCTGTGCATGGAGGTGACAAAGGTTGACATTTAGTTGGCATTTCGCCTACTACCAATACATCCCAAAAGTTTCTATCTAATCTGCGGCAGGGTTGGTGGTCAGTTTTACGTGGACTGTTGTCTCCCAATGAGCTGTTTCATCCCATGTGTATACTTTGAGCGTTTTAGTTCCTTTTTACAACGTAAGGCTGGCTTTGATGACTTTCTTCTCTTAGGAGTAGCAGCCAGTGTGGTTACATGCTTAACTTGATGGGTAGATTGATGAAAAGATTAGGTGTTTTTTTGGCATTGAGATATATACTCTGGCTAAGGAGAGTAGGCTACCGCAGGAGAAAATTAGGGGTGCTAGGAAATCTATTTCCATGATCTTGGAGGCTAGAGACACTACTTTAAGGGGTTTACAGTCCTTTTTAGGTTTGTTAAACTTTGCAGGCAGGGTCATCCAACTTGGAAGGATCTTTACTATGGAGGCGAGTCTAAGGGGACTGAACTATCTGAGTGCTAGGATTAGGGTTCCCAAGGCCATGGTTGAGAATCTGAGAGTGTGGGACTTTTTTCTTCAGGACTTTAATGGAATCTGCTTGTGAAAATCTCTGTGTCAAATCAGGAGTGTCACCTCTTTGACGCGGTGCAATGGGCGTACTTAGATTAGGCATAGTGTGTGGGACAATGGCCCTTGGAGTTGATGGAGCGGGGCCTCACCAAGAACTTAACTTTATTAGAGATCTTTCCCATACTGCTATTGAGTTGTGGTGGGAGAAACTGCAGAACAGGGCAGTGTTGTTTTTTCAATTGATTGTCTGCTTCTTTACCACCAGTAGTTAACATCCTTAGACAGTTAGTGCTTCACTGCTTGCACCACAAAATTAGTTTTAGCACCAGACATGTACCAGGGGTCAATAATGTCATTGCAGATGCACTTTCTTGATTTCAGTGGTGTAGGTTCAGGGAGGTTGTGGCAGGTGTCAATGCCAGATATGATGCTTGTCCGCCTTATCTATGGCAGGTGGCAAATTCTGGGGGACTGCATTGAGGTTGCTGCAAGAGTCATTGGCGCCTAAGACTTGGGAGGCCTACAGAGAGCATAAGTGGCATAGATTTGCAGAGCAGAGAGGGGGGACATGGAGGAATCCCCAACTAATTTATTTACTGTAATTTATAGCCTACCTGAAGCAGGAAGGAGTGGCACCAGGCTCTATAGAAGGTAGAATAGTGGCAGTGTCTAAGTTATACGGCATTGAGGATATCACTAGATCCTTTTTATTTAGGACTGTGCTGTGGGGGGGTGCAAAGATCTGGGTGCATGGTGAATGATGTGCATAAGCCCATTACTAGAGGCAGGCTTAGGCAGATGATCCAGTATCTTCCTTTAATGTGTTCTTCCCAATATGAGTTTTTGCTCTTTGCAACTGCTTCTTCCTTGGGTTATTTTGGGTCCCTTAGAGTTAGAGAGCTGGTGTATAAGTCTAAGAGGGAGATAGGTTCAGGTCTACAGACTGGTCAGATCAGGGTAAAGCAGTCGGCTGTGCTTGTGTTTGTTGCTAGGTCAAAAACTGATCAGACAGGTTAGGGCAGGTGGCTCAATTTGCTATTGCTGGTAGAGTCCTCCATTTGCCCGGTTGCATTGTGTCGCAGGTATGTGGCTTGTAGGCCTGCACAAGGAGAAGCCTTTTTGGTGCACCTAGATAGTTCCTTGCTATGGTATTTCCAATTCAGGTCAGTATTGAGACAGGAGGTTTCCGGTTTAGGCTGGGACTCAGTTGTGATAGCTCTTCATTCTTTCAGGTTTGGGGCTGCTACTGATGCTGCCTTGTCGGGCTGCTCGGAGGAGCAGATTAAACAGATATGGAGGTGGCGGTCATCAGAGATTAGAAAATATATCAGGCCTTTGCAGTCTTCAGAGAAGAATTGGTGGGCCAATCGTCTAGTGTGGGTGATGGGTAATTGTAGTTCTAGGAGTGTTTGGCAGTTGGATCTTGCTATAGTTACTAATGTTAAGTTAGTTTGTTGGAAGATATTATGTATTTTGATGGAGTGGTGGGTCAGCCAGGACCATTTGTTTTGAGTTTTGCATATAAGGCACCAGTATGCAAGAGGGGCTGGATTATTGGGCATTCATATGTCCACTGGGCAGCAATTCAAGCGACATCGCAGGCAAGGGAATTACAACTTGGGATGCCAAGCTCCAAATGTAGTAGACGCTTGCTTGGAAGGAGAGAAATGGTGTGGGCAGACTTGTAGTCGCAAGTGGGTGAAGCTTGGAAGAGGGGGGTAGGTTCTTCATCTAGGTGGGAACAATGTTGGCACAATCCATAGGGGAGACTTGCCAAGTATCATCTTGACATCAGGTGGCTGAATGTGCAATTTCTTGGTGTACTGTTGGTGTGGTCCAACATTATTTCTAAAAATATGGGCAGTCACATAACCTCTAGGAAAGCTGGCTTTTGCATTAAACAAAAAATCCATATGTTGGTAGTTTATTTTTTCTAAAGGAGCTGGTAAGTTAGTGGCAGGTGATAATATCAGGGTGGATTTCCTTGGGCTGTTCAGACAAGATGGGGTCCATTTGTCCGATGGAGGGATGGTCCTTTATTTGAGGTGTGGTATTAGACTTGAGTTGGAGGGTCAGCAGGCAGTAGAAGGGGGGACAACGGTCCAATAGGCAATGCTAGTGCCAGGGCTAGTGTTCGAGTGGTCCACTGCATGATCCCTCTTAGCAGGCTTGATCTGGGGAAAAGGCAAAAGGGGGCATCCCCTTTTACGTTTAGTGGGGTCGTAGGACAGGGTACGTTTGCTGGTCAGTGATAGAAAGATTTGGCCAGCAGTTTCTAAGGTTAATTTGCGGAAGGGCTTTTTTCCCAAGACATTGTTCTCTGGTGTGTTAATTATTAATAGGTGGTTGTTGGGATCACTTGCGTAGCAGAATTAAAATATTCATACCCTTAGGTCATTTAAATTGGAGATGAACTATAAGCTAAGACAGCTCTAAATATGACTGTAAGGATTCCAGTCCTGCTTTTACCTTTTGCTTCAACTCACCTTCCTCACCTGTACTTAAGGCATCACCACGCCCCAAACAAGTGCTTAGTTGTTGAGTATTGTTTGCTAAAATCAGTGCTCTGTTTCTTATAAGCTAAATTCATACTAAGAGAAGATTTACTTTTACTACTTCAACTTTTGGAATACAAATACCAGCTGCAGTTTGGTTTCAAGGACTGATAACAACTACTTATCAGCGAACTACTCCAAGAAGTAATATTCTATCTCAACTTAACATCTCTACAGGAATTTATACTTTGTTACCAACAAGAGGATTCTACTTACTATCGCTACGGTATTTGTATCACTTCTACTTTCTTTTGGAAGCCTAATCTAACGGCTAATTTCAAATGTCATGTTTTCTCTTGAACATTACTAAACTGACTTTGTCTCTGAAATACTTCTAACATTTGCAACGTATGTATCATAATTATGTTATAACCATTCTTTGATTCATTTCCATACCGGACAGTAACAGACTTTCTGTGACGTCACACAGCTTCACATATCTCAGCGTGTCAGACAGCTCCTCGCAACTCAGCCTGTCTCACAGCTCTCAATACACTATCTGGTCTGTGTTCAGTTATCCACGCTGCAAACACTATTCAGTGTGCTGTGTCTCGCAGCAGGACACGCCCCTGTCAGCACCTGCAGTTTGTATACAACTTGTCTCTCACATTTCAGTGGTTATTACAATGAACTTTATCTCTCCTATATGGGCTTGAACTATGCAAATGTCAAAAGTTGTTATTAATACTACTACTTATTTTCAGTCACATATTACTTATATGGTATAACAACAATATATAACCATATAAAGTCTTCCTGCAATTCCTTATAAAAATCACTCTGAATAAATACAGTCTATGCTGATATAATAGCCTGTACTCCAGTTGTGGAACATATATAATTTATTTAAACTCTGCAGTTGTGATTCAAATAAGCAGGGAACCTGATAATGACAGTGCATAATTTTAAGAGGAAAACAAGAAGATAAACAGACTTCATGCAGCAGATGTTTTTTAATATTCAGTTTTCCTACAACGATTCATGCTATCAAAGAAATAGTTTAAGTTCTCCTGATAAACCAGGTCCTAGGTTTGAAGACAGGTCTATATTGCCAAGTTTACCAACTATACTGAACTTTTTAGACACATCCTACTAGTTATTCAGCATGGTTAATTGATAAATGAGAGTGAGGAAAAAATTGAAAGGAAATAGACATATAGAACATGTGGAAGCTGAGAGTTAACGTGAAATGTGAGCTGCAGTAAAATTGCCATGATAAAAGTAGAAACTCAGATGTGGCGACACCAGTGAGCCATAAAGAAAAATATTATGGCTAGATTTAGAGTTCTGTGTTAGCCGTAAAAAGCAGCGTTAAGGGGTCCTAACGCTGCTTTTTAACGCCCGCTGGTATTTAGAGTCAGGCAGGAAAGGGTCTACCGCTCACTTTTTTTCCGTGACTCGAGGATATCGCAAATCCCCTTACATCAATTGCGTATCCTATCTTTTCTATGGGATTTGCCTAACGCCGGTATTATGAGTCTTGGAAGAAGTGAGCGGTGCAGCCTCTACCGCCAAGACTCCAACCGTAAAAAAAAGTCAGTAGTTAAGAGTTTTATGGGCTAACGCCGGAACATAAAGCTAGTAACTACAGTGCTACAAAGTACACTAACACCCATAAACTACCTATGAACCCCTAAACCTAGGCCCCCCCACATCTCAAACCCTATAATTAAATTATTTAACCCCTAATCTGCTGACCGGACATCGCTGCCACCTACATTATAGCTATGAACCCCTAATCTGCTGTCCCTAACATCGCCGACACCTATATTATATTTATTAACCCCTAATCTGCCCCCCCCCCAATGTAGCCGCCACCTACCTACACTTATTAACCCCTAATCTGCCTACCGGACATCGTCGCCACTATAATAAATGTATTAACCCCTAAACCGCCGCACTCCCACCTCGCAAACACTATAATAAATTTTATTAACCCCTAATCTGCCCTCCCTAACATCGCCGCCACCTACCTACAATTATTAACCCCTAATCTCCCGCCCCCAATGTCGCCGCTACTATAATAAAGTTATTAACACCTAAGTCTAACCCTAACACTCCCCTAAGTTAAATATAATTTAAATAAAACAAACTAAAATTACTATCATTAAATAAATTAATCCTATTTAAAACTAAATACTTACCTATAACATAAACCCTAATATAGCTACAATATAATTAATAGTTACATTGTAGCTATTTTAGGATTTATATTTATTTTACAGGCAACTTTTTATTTATTTTAACTAGGTACAATAGCTATTAAATAGTTAATAACTATCTAATAGCTACCTAGTTAAAATAAGTACAAAATTACCTGTAAAATAAATCCTAACCTAAATTACAAATGCACCTAACACTACACTATCAATAAATTAATTAAATAAATTACCTACAATTATCTAAACTATAATACAAAAACAAACAAACACTAAATTACAAAAAATAAAAAAATCTTACAAGAATTTTAATCTAATTACACCTAATCTAAACCCCCTAATAAAATAAAAAAAAAAACCCAAAATAATAAAATGCCCTACCCTATACTAAATTATTAAGTAATCAGCTCATTTACCGGCCCTTTAAAGGGCTTTTTGCGGGGCATTGCCCCAAAGTAATCAGCTCTTTTACCTGTAAAAAAAACAAATACAACCCCCCCCCAACATTACAACCCACCACCCACACACCCCTACTCTAAAACCCACCCGATCCCCCCTTAAAAAAAACTAACACTACCCCTCTGAAGATCATCCTACCTTGAGTCGTCTTCAGCCAGCCGGCCACCGATGGGACAGAAGAGGACATCTGGAGCGGCAGAAGTCTTCATCCGATCAGGGCAGAAGAGGTCCTCCAAGCAGCAGATGTCTTCATCCAAGCGGCATCTTCTATCTTCAATCAACTGGAGCGGAGCCATCTTGAATCCAGCCGACGCGGAGCCATCCTCTTCTTCCGATGTCCTAAGGCCGAATGAAGGTTCCTTTAAATGACTTCATCTAAGATGACCTCGCATTCTATTGGCTCATCCAATCAGCCAATCGGATTGAACTTCAATCCAATTGGCTGATTAAATCAACCAATCAGATTTTTCCTACCTTAATTCCAATTGGTTGATAGAATCCTTTCAGCCAATCGGAATTCGAGGGATGCCATCTTGGATGACATCATTTAAAGGAACCTTCATTCGGCCTTAGGACATCGGAAGAAGAGTATGGCTCCACGTCGGCTGGATTCAAGATGGCTCCGCACCGGTTGATTGAAGATAGAAGATGCCGCTTGGATGAAGACATCTGCCGCTTGGAGGACCTCTTCTGCCCCGATCGGATGAAGACTTCTGCTGCTCCGGATGTCCTCTTCTGTCCCATTGGTGGCTGGCTGGCTGAAGACGACTCAAGGTAGGGTGATCTTCAGGGGGGTAGTGTTAGTTTTTTTTAAGGGGGGATCGGGTGGGTTTTAGAGTAGGGGTGTGTGGGTGGTGGGTTGTAATGTTGGGGGGGGATTGTATTTGTTTTTTTTTACAGGTAAAAGAACTGATTACTTTGGGGCAATGCCCTGCAAAAAGCCCTTTTAAGTGCTGGTAAAAGAGCTGATTGCTTTGTATTTTAGTTTAGGGTAGGGAATTTTATTATTTTGGGGGGCTTTTTTATTTTATTAGGGGGCTTAGATTAGGTGTAATTAGATTAAAATTCTTGTAATAAATTTAAATTTTTGTAATTTTGTGTTGTTTTTTTTTTGTACTATAGTTTAGTTTAATGAATTGTATTTTAGTTTAGATAATTGTAGGTAATTTATTTAATTTATTTATTGATAGTGTAGTGTTAGGTGTATTTGTTGTTACAATTTATTTTACAGGTAATTTTGTAATTATTTGAACTAGGTAGCTATTAAATAGTTATTAAATAGTTATTAACTATTTAATAGCTATTGTACCTAGTTAAAATAAATACAAAGTTGCCTGTAAAATAAATATTAATCCTAAAATAGCTACAATGTAACTATTAGTTATATTGTAGCTATTTTATGGTTTATTTTATAGGTAAGTATTTAGTTTTAAATAGGATTAATTTATTTAATGATAGTAATTTTAGTTTGTTTTATTTAAATTATATTTAATTTAGGGGGTGTTAGGGTTACACTTAGGTTTAGGGGTTAATAACTTTATTATAGTAGCGGCGACGTTGGAGGCGGGAGATTAGTGGTTAATAATTGTAGGTAGGTGGCAGCGATGCTAGGGAGGACAGATTAGGGGTTAATAAAATTTATTATAGTGTTTGCAAGGTGGGAGTGCGGCGGTTTAGGGGTTAATACATTTATTATAGTGGCGGCGATGTCCGGTTGGCAGATTAGGGGTTAATAAGTGTAGGTAGGTGGCAACGACGTTGGGGGGGGGACACAGATTAGGGGTTAATAAATATAATGTAGGTGTCGGTGATTTTAGGGACAGCAGATTAGGGGTTCATAGCTATAATGTAGGTTGCGGCGGTGTCCGGAGCGGCAGAATAGGGGTTAATAATATAATGTAGGTGTCAGCGATAGCACGAGCACGTTTTTTCAGCTTACCGCTACCGTAAGCAACGCTGGTATTGAGGGTTGAAGTGGAGCTAAATTAGGCTTAACGCTCACTTTGAGGCTAAAGCAACCATTCAGAAAACTCGTAATACCTGCGTTGTCTTAAGGGTGCGCTGGAAAAAAAGGCTCAATAGCACCGCAAGTTTTTACCGACAAAACTCCAAATCTAGGCGTTAGTGTTAATTTAATTTACCCTTAACATGAAACACTATCATCATTTTACCTCAGGAGAATGGAAAACCTGGCAACACAGAAGCATTTTTAAAGGGACATAAAACTAAAAAATAGACATGTGCACGGCTAAAAAATTCGGTTCGTTTTCGGTTCGGATCGATTCGGACTTTTCGAATTTCGTTTCGGATCGAATCGGATTCGGCAAAATTTGAATAAATTTGTTTCGGATTTATTCGGATCCGAATAAATTCGTTTCGGATTTATTCGGATTCGGCTGAATTTGGTTCTATTCCGTTCCGAAATTCGGTATGTTTTTAGTACACTAACACCCATTTAGTACACTAAGTCACTAACACCCATAAACTACCTATGAACCACTAAACCGAGGCCCCCCCACATCGCAAACCCTATAATAACATTATTTAACCCCTAATCTGCCGATCGGATATCGCCGCAACCTACATTAGAGCTATTAACCCCTAATCTGCTGTCCCTAACACCGCCGACCCCTACATTATAGTTATTAACCCCTAATCTGCCCCCCCCAACGTTGCCGCAATCTAACTACAAGTATTAACCCCTAATCTGCCGACCCAATATCGCCGCCGCCTACATTATAGCTATTAACCCCTAATCTGCTGTCCCTAACACCGCCGACCCCTACATTATAGTTATTAACCCCTAATCTGCCTCCCCCAACGTCGCCGCAATCTAACTACAAGTATTAACCCCTAATCTGCCGACCCGATATCGCCGCCGCCTACATTATAACTATTAACCCCTAATCTGCTGTCCCTAACACCGCCGACCCCTACATTATAGTTATTAACCCCTAATCTGCCCCCCCCAACGTCGCCGCAATCTAACTACAAGTATTAACCCCTAATCTGCCGACCCGATATCGCCGCCGCCTACATTATAGCTATTAACCCCTAATCTGCTGTCCCTAACACCGCCGACCCCGACATTATAGTTATTAACCCCTAATCTGCCTCCCCCCAACGTCGCCACAATCTAACTACAAGTATTAACCCCTAATCTGCCGACCGCAAATCGCCGCCACTATAATAAATGTATTAACCCCTAAACCGCCGCACTCCCGCCTCGCAAACACTACAATACATTTTATTAACCCCTAATCTGCCCTCCCTAACATCGCCGCCACCTACCTACAATTATTAACCCCTAATCTCCCGCCCCCAACGTCGCCGCTACTATAATAAGGTTATTAACCCCTAAACCTAAGTCTAACCCTAACACTAACACCCCCTAACTTAAATATAATTTAAATAAAACGAAATAAGTTTACTATAGTTAAATAAATGAATCCTATTTAAAACTAAAGACTTACCTGTAAAATAAACCCTAATATAGCTGCAATATAACTAATAGTTACATTGTAGCTATTTTAGCATTTATATTTATTTTACAGGCAACTTTGTATTTATTTTAACTAGGTACAATAGTTATTAAATAGTTAATAACTATTTAATAACTACCTAGCTAAAATAAATACAAATTTACCTGTAAAATAAATCCTAACCTAAGTTACAATTACACCTAACACTACACTATCATTAAATTAACTAAATAAATGAATCATATTTAAAACAAAATACTTACCTGTAAAATAAACCCTAATATAGCTGCAATATAACTAATAGTTACATTGTAGCTATTTTAGCATTTATATTTATTTTACAGGCAACTTTGTATTTATTTTAACTAGGTACAAAAGCTATTAAATAGTTATTGACTAATTAATAGCTACCTAGTTAAAATAATTACAAAATTACCTGTAAAATAAATCCTAACCTAAGTTACAATTAAACCTAACACTACACTGTCATTAAATAAATTAACTACAAGTACCTACAATTATCTACAATTAAATAAACTAAAGTACAAAACCCCCCCACTAAATTACAAAAAAAACCAAACACTAAATTACAAAAAATAAAAAAATATTACAAGAATTTTAAACTAATTACACCTAATCTAAGCCCCCTAATAAAATAACAAAGCCCCCCAAAATAAAAAAAATGCCCTACCCTATACTAAATTACAAAAGTTAACAGCTCTATTACCTTACCAGCCCTGAACAGGGCCCTTTGCGGGGCATGCCCCAAAGAAAACAGCTCTTTTGCCTGTAAAAAAAAAACACAATCCCCCCCCCCACATTACAACCCACCACCCACATACCCCTACTCTAACCCAAACCCCCTTAAATAAACCTAACACTACCCCCCTGAAGATCTCCCTACCTTGAGTCGTGTTCACCCAGCCGGGCCGAAGTCTTCATCCGATGGGGCAGAAGAGGACATCCAGACCGGCAGAAGTCTTCATCCAAGCGGGGCAAGAAGAGGTCTTCCATCCATCATACAAGTACCAAAATACAAACAAACACTAAATTACAAAAAATAATAAAATATTACAATAATTTTAAACTAATTACACCTAATCTAAGCCCCCTACTAGCTATTAATATAGCTTCAATATAACTAATAGTTACATTGTAGCTATTTTAGGATTTATATTTATTTTACAGGCAACTTTGTATTTATTTTAACTAGGTACAATAGCTATTAAATAGTTAATAACTACCTAGCTAAAATAAATACAAATTTACCTGTAAAATAAACCCTAACCTAAGTTACAATTACACCTAACACTACACTGTCATTAAATTAACTAAATAAATTAATCCTATATAAAACTAAATACTTACCTGTAAAATAAACCCTAATATAGCTACAATATAACTAATAGTTACATTGTAGCTATTTTAGCATTTATATTTATTTTACAGGCAACTTTGTATTTATTTTAACTAGGTACAATAGCTATTAAATAGATATTTACTGTTTAATAGCTACCTAGTTAAAATAATTACAAAATTACCTGTAAAATAAATCCTAACCTAAGTTACTATTAAACCTAACACTACACTATCATTAAATAAATTAACTACAAGTACCTACAATTAAATACAATGAAATAAACTAAACTAAAGTACAAAAAAAACAAACACTAAATTACAAAAAAATAAAAAAAATTACAAGAATTTTAAACTAATTACACCTAATCTAAGCCCCCTAATAAAATAACAAAGCCCCCCAAAATAAAAAAATGCCCTACCCTATACTAAATTACAAAAGTAATCAGCTCTATTACCTTACCAGCCCTGAACAGGGCCTTTTGCGGGGCATGCCCCAAAGAAAACAGCTCTTTTGCCTGTAAAAAAAAACACAATACCCCCCCCCACATTACAACCCACCACCCACATACCCCTACTCTAACCCAAACCCCCCTTAAATAAACCTAACACTACCCCCCTGAAGATCTCTCTCTACCGTGTCTTCACCCAGCGGGCCGAAGTCTTCATCCGATGGGGCAGAAGAGGACATCCAGACCGGCAGAAGTCTTCATCCAAGCGGGGCAAGAAGAGGTCTTCCATCCATCAGAAGTCTTGATCCAGGCGGCATCTTCTCTGTTCATCCATCCGGAGCGGAGCGGCAGCATCCTGAAGACATCCCACGCAGAGCATCCTCTTCTTTCTTGATCCGACGACTAGGTGACTGTACCTTTAAGTGACGTCATCCAAGATGGCATCCCTTGAATTCCGATTGGCTGATAGGATTCTATCAGCCAATCGGAATTAAGGTAGGAAAAATCTGATTGGCTGATTCAATCAGCCAATCAGATTCAAGTTCAATCCGATTGGCTGATCCAATCAGCCAATCAGATTGAGCTCGCATTCTATTGGCTGATCGGAACAGCCAACTAGGTAGCTATTAAACAGTAAATATCTATTTAATAGCTATTGTACCTAGTTAAAATAAATACAAAGTTGCCTGTAAAATAAATATAAATTCTAAAATAGCTACAATGTAACTATTAGTTATATTGTAGCTATATTAGGGTTTATTTTACAGGTAAGTATTTAGTTTTATATAGGATTAATTTATTTAGTTAATTTAATGACAGTGTAGTGTTAGGTGTAATTGTAACTTAGGTTAGGGTTTATTTTACAGGTAAATTTGTATTTATTTTAGCTAGGTAGTTATTAACTATTTAATAGCTATTGTACCTAGTTAAAATAAATACAAAGTTGCCTGTAAAATAAATATAAATCCTAAAATAGCTACAATGTAACTATTAGTTATATTGTAGCTATATTAATAGCTAGTAGGGGGCTTAGATTAGGTGTAATTAGTTTAAAATATTGTAATATTTTATTATTTTTGCTAATTTAGTGTTTGTTTGTTTTTTTGTACTTTTCTGATGGATGGAAGACCTCTTCTTGCCCCGCTTGGATGAAGACTTCTGCCGGTCTGGATGTCCTCTTCTGCCCCATCGGATGAAGACTTCGGCCCGGCTGAGTGAACACGACTCAAGGTAGGGAGATCTTCAGGGGGGTAGTGTTAGGTTTATTTAAGGGGGGTTTGGGTTAGAGTAGGGGTATGTGGGTGGTGGGTTGTAATGTGGGGGGGGGGGATTGTGTTTTTTTTTTTACAGGCAAAAGAGCTGTTTTCTTTGGGGCATGCCCCGCAAAGGGCCCTGTTCAGGACTGGTAAGGTAATAGAGCTGTTAACTTTTGCAATTTAGTATAGGTTAGGGCATTTTTTTTATTTTGGGGGGCTTTGTTATTTTATTAGGGGGCTTAGATTAGGTGTAATTAGTTTAAAATTCTTGTAATATTTTTTTATTTTTTGTAATTTAGTGGGGGGGGGGTTTGTACTTTAGTTTAGTTTTTTTAATTGTATTTAATTGTAGGTACTTGTAGTTAATTTATTTAATGACAGTGTAGTGTTAGGTTTAATTGTAACTTAGGTTAGGATTTATTTTACAGGTAATTTTGTAATTATTTTAACTAGGTAGCTATTAAATAGTCAATATCTATTTAATAGCTATTGAACCTAGTTAAAATGAATACAAAGTTGCCTGTACAATAAATATAAATGCTAAAATAGCTACAATGTAACTATTAGTTATATTGCAGCTATATTAGGGTTTATTTTACAGGTAAATCTTTTGTTTTATATAGGATTCATTTATTTAGTTAATTTAATGATAGTGTAGTGTTAGGTGTAATTGTAACTTAGGTTATGATTTATTTTACAGGTAAATTTGTATTTATTTTAGCTAGGTAGTTATTAAATAGTTATTAACTATTTAATAACTATTGTACCTAGTTAAAATAAATATAAAGTTGCCTGTAAAATACATATAAATCCTAAAATAGCTACAATGTAACTATTAGTTATATTGAAGCTATATTAATAGCTAGTAGGGGGCTTAGATTAGGTGTAATTAGTTTAAAATTATTGTAATATTTTATTATTTTTGGTAATTTAGTGTTTGTTTGTATTTTGGTACTTGTATGATGGATGGAAGACCTCTTCTTGCCCCGCTTGGATGAAGACTTCTGCCGGTCTGGATGTCCTCTTCTGCCCCATCGGATGAAGACTTCGGCCCGGCTGGGTGAACACGACTCAAGGTAGGGAGATCTTCAGGGGGGTAGTGTTAGGTTTATTTAAGGGGGGTTTGGGTTAGAGTAGGGGTATGTGGGTGGTGGGTTGTAATGTGGGGGGGGGGGATTGTGTTTTTTTTTTACAGGCAAAAGAGCTGTTTTCTTTGGGGCATGCCCCGCAAAGGGCCCTGTTCAGGGCTGGTAAGGTAATAGAGCTGTTAACTTTTGTAATTTAGTATAGGGTAGGGCATTTTTTTTTATTTTGGGGGGCTTTGTTATTTTATTAGGGGGCTTAGATTAGGTGTAATTAGTTTAAAATTCTTGTAATATTTTTTTATTTTTTGTAATTTAGTGGTTTTTTTATTTTTTGTAATTTAGTGGGGGGGTTTTGTACTTTAGTTTATTTAATTGTAGATAATTGTAGGTACTTGTAGTTAATTTATTTAATTATAGTGTAGTGTTAGGTTTTATTGTAACTTAGGTTAGGATTTATTTTACAGGTAAATTTGTATTTATTTTAGCTAGGTAGTTATTAAATAGTTAATAACTATTTAATAACTATTGTACCTAGTTAAAATAAATACAAAGTTGCCTGTAAAATAAAAATAAATCCTAAAATAGCTACAATGTAACTATTAGTTATATTGCAGCTATCTTAGGGTTTATTTTACAGGTAAGTCTTTAGTTTTAAATAGGATTCATTTATTTAACTATAGTAAACTTATTTCGTTTTATTTAAACTATATTTAAGTTAGGGGTTGTTAGTGTTAGGGTTAGATTTAGGTTTAGGGGTTAATAACCTTATTATAGTAGCGGCGACGTTGGGGGCGGGAGATTAGGGGTTAATAATTGTAGGTAGGTGGCGGCGATGTTAGGGAGGGCAGATTAGGGGTTAATAAAATGTATTATAGTGTTTGCGAGGCGGGAGTGCGGCGGTTTAGGGGTTAATACATTTATTATAGTGGCGGCGATTTGCGGTCGGCAGATTAGGGGTTAATACTTGTAGTTAGATTGTGGCGACGTTGGGGGGAGGCAGATTAGGGGTTAATAACTATAATGTAGGGGTCGGCGGTGTTAGGGACACCAGATTAGGGGTTAATAGTTATAATGTAGGCGGCGGCGATATCGGGTTGGCAGATTAGGGGTTAATACTTGTAGTTAGATTGCGGCGACGTTGGGGGGGGGGCAGATTAGGGGTTAATAACTATAATGTAGGGGTCGGCGGTGTTAGGGACAGCAGATTAGGGGTTAATAGCTATAATGTAGGCGGCGGCGATATTGGGTCGGCAGATTAGGGGTTAATACTTGTAGTTAGATTGCGGCGACGTTGGGGGGGGCAGATTAGGGGTTAATAACTATAATGTAGGGGTCGGCGGTGTTAGGGACAGCAGATTAGGGGTTAATAGCTATAATGTAGGCGGCGGCGATATCGGGTCGGCAGATTAGGGGTTAATACTTGTAGTTAGATTGCGGCGATGTTGGGGGGGGCAGATTAGGGGATAATAACTATAATGTAGGGGTCGGCGGTGTTAGGGACAGCAGATTAGGGGTTAATAGTTATAATGTAGGTGGCGGCGATATTCGGTCGGCAGATTAGGGGTTATTAAAATAATGCAGGTGTCAGCGATAGCGGAGGCAGCAGATTAGGGGTTAATAAGTGTTAGATTAGGGGTGTTTAGAGACTCGGGGTACATGTTAGGGTGTTAGGTGCAGACTTAGTGTTTCCCCATAGGAAACAATGGGGCTGCGGTGTTAGTTTTTTTTCAGCCGAAACTCCCATTGTTTCCTATGGGGAAATGCCGAATTTTACAGAGCTAATTCGGATTTATTCGGAGATACGGCAGCTATTTCGGATTCATTCGGTAGATTCGGAAGTATTTTAATTCGGAAATCTGAATCGATCCGAATCTCCGAATTTACCGAATTTCCGAATTAATCCGAAACGAACCGCACATGTCTACTAAAAAATTTTATTTCATGATTCAGATAGAGCGCGCAATTTTAAACAGCTTTCCAATATACTTCTATTATCAAATTTTCTTTGTTTTCTGGTTATCCTTTGTTAAAAGCAGGAAGGTAAGATCAGGAGTGTGCACGTGTTTGCAACACTATATGGCAGCAGTTTTACAACAATGCTATTCATTAGCAAGAGCACTAGATGGCAGCACTATTTCCTGTCATGTAGTGCTCCAGACATGTGCACGCTACCTATCTAGATATCTCTTCAACAAAGAATAACAAGAGATAGAGGCAAATTTGATAATAGGAGTAAATTTGGAAACTTTTTTAAAATGGTATTTGCTAGCTTAATCATGAAAGAAACATTTTGGGCTAGATTACAAGTGGAGCGCTAAATTATTGTACGCCCGAAAACCAGCAAATTTACCCGTTTGCAGGGGGCACGATAATTAACCAACCATTACAAGTGTCTGGTTATTGCTACTGTGAGGTTGCGGTAGCAATTAGCGCTCAGAAAATTAACCAGAGATCCGATCTCTGGTTAAAGGGACATACAAGAAGTTTGGATAAAGACAAAATATAATAATATGTACTTTAATTGCTTTGCCTGCAAATTTATACTGCAGTGCCTCGCCATTAACCCTTTTTTTTAAGTTTCAGAGTTGTAAAGCTCTAACTCCCCCCACACAATTCCTTCTATGGCTGTATCTATATCCACCTTTGATTTCGTAGAATGCAAGACTTTAACACTGCTGGGGCATGCCTATAAGCAAATAAGCTGCTGTGAACTCAGTTGAAATACAGTGCCTTTGATAAGGGGGAGGGGGGATCAGACTATTCTAGACAGCATGGCTATGTAATTAATTTTGCTTATTTTTGAAAATGATTTTAAAATACTTGCCAACAATTTTTAAACAATTTTATTATGCAAACTATTTTTTACTTAATTAGCCCTTTTAGAATATGCACAGATCTCAACGTGTTTTATGGCACTTTAATTTTCTAAAAGTGCCCCAAACGCCCTCAAAATAGAGGGCATTAGAGTTTTTAATTAAAAGAAATGTAGCTTTTTTCTTAATTAAAAACAACTGCACTACGCAGTTTTGGGGTCTAAATTGGTGGGATGTTATTTACATATATATTTATTTGTTAATATGAGTATATCCAAGTACAAGCAAACAGTTCTCCAGCCGTGAGTAAGGGTAAAAAAAAGAAATTTATTAGTCAATTCTTTAAAAACATATACGCGGCATATTTGTTAAAAAGGGCATCAAATCAGGTCTCACGCGTTTCAGCTCTGCTGAGCCGTACTCATAGACCTCTAATCTGGTGCAGTGACTACACAACTTTATGTACACTGTGATGAGGTTAATTAAAACACTTGCCCAATTTAATTACAACTTGTTAACCCCTGATATCATTCTTGTCCATTCTGTGGTATATATTTCATATGGGGTAAATAAGGAAATGGTGTATATGTTTGTAATATCTTTTTTGGTGCTTCTGAAGTCTTGTGTAATGTTATGAAAAACAAGTCTATCTGCCCTGTAATAATTTGTTGTTTTAATTCAATTAGTTATACAGCTATTTCATTCCCATAAATATAGTCTATGTGAAATTGGCAGTGTAGTAGTTCTTTGTTATCTTGTTGTTTACAATACACTCAATGAAATTACAGGTTCAAACGCTTTATTTGTAAAGTATTTTGAATGCTATAAGCTCGGTTTTAGAACTCATAATTGAATTTTAATTATTCATTTGGGACTATATGACTGGTATGTTCATTCTCAAAAATTTATGAGTTCAAACCTAGAGTTAAATCCATGGGGGATATTAGTTTTTAGACGGAACATCCAGTATACTTCTTTCTTACTAAGTATATTTTCTAAATCACCACCCCTTGAATCTAGGGTTATTTTTTCTACTACTGTCCACTTAAGTGATTTTGTGTTCCTGTTATGTTCCTCTATAAAATGTTTCGTTATAGGTTGGAGTTTATCTTCTCTTTGTCTGCTTTTTTCTGTGTCTACCGTAATACTGGATAAATGCTCTCTTATACGGTTTCTTATTTCCCTCACCGTTTTACCGATATATTGAAGTTTACACTCTATAAGATACACTACCCCCTTGTCTCTGCAATTTAAGTGTCTATTTATCTGGTATATACACATATTAACACATAAATATATGTGTATACATCCAAATAAGGCAAAGGCCAGCACTCACGAATCCCCCAATAATCACCCAGGGTGCTTCCAAATTAATAAATAGAAATTGTAGGAAGGATGCACTCTCCAGGAATTTGCTAAATTGTGACCTTTTATTGGTGTATATATTCATACACATATATATTTAAAAATGCTGGCCATCGCTGTGCTACTTACCCCCTTCGCTGTGAGAGGTTCTGATGCCGCCTGTGACGTCATCAGAACGAGGCTGCCATTAGAGCCTATGGAAGTGCACTTTTGTGCAAATGCAAGCTCACGTTCTCATTGCTGTTCATTTTTAATACCAGCGCACTTTACACAGTGGAGTAAAAGTATCGCTATCATAAAAGCGATATTCTGGCCCTTTGAGTTTCATGTCCCTTTCAAATAGTGCTGTGCTACTTACCCCCTACGCTGTGCGAGGTTCTGATGCAGCCTGTGGCGTCATCAGAATGAGGCTGCCATTAGAGCCTATGGAAGTGCGCTTTTGTGCAAATGCAAGCTCACATTCTCATTGCTGTTCATTTTTAATACCAGTGCACTTTACACAGTGGAGTAAAAGTATCGCTATCATGAAAGCGATATTCTGGCCCTTTGAGTTTCATGTCCCTTTCAAATAGTGCTGTGCTACTTACCCCCTACACTGTGCGAGGTTCTGATGCAGCCTTTGGCGTCATCAGAACGAGGCTGCCATTAGAGCCTATGGAAGCACGCTCTTGTGCAAATGCAAGCTCGTTCTCATTGCTGTTCATTTTTAATACAAGCGCACTTTACACAGTGGAGCACAAGTATCGCTATCATGAAAGCGATATTCTGGCCCTTTGAGTTTCATGTCCCTTTCAAATAGTGCACGCAAAATGTTTAAGATTCTTAGCAGTGCTTGTCACTAAAGTGCTAGTTTAGATATTGTCCTTTACATGCTGACATTTGCATAGTTAAGCAGCAATTTAATATTCTATGGTAAGTTAGTCCCATACATGATCTTTCTGAAACTGGTCAGTGCTTCATCCTTTAGCAACACTACGGCCATATGGGGAGGATGTCAGAATAATCCACATTCACCAGTGAAATTTATTGTTGCTGTCCTAATATCATCAATATGGCTGCAGTGTGATGCATCATCATCAGAAATAATTAGTTTATACTTGTAATCTGTTTACTCTGCAATTGAAACAGCTCATAAATTAGTAGTACTTTTCAAATACAACCATACTTTTATATAGAGATACGGAAAGCACAATATTTGTAGATTAACTTTTATGTAAACTATTCACATTATCAAGAAGTTTGACAGAAGTATGACAATTTTTCTGATATTGCTGCACACTTTAGTAGAAAGTGGTACATACAATGTATTTCCTTTACCAGAATAATATGGAATAAGTGAAAATATGTAGGTATGCTTTAATGCTTTCTGCAAAAGCCTGAATCCTATTGATTTCACACAGTAGTCGTATTCAGCCATCCGGGACAATATTTAACTGGGTGAACATGCCTTTTATTAGGATAGACTATTATGTACTGTAGTTTATAGGTGTATTAGATTACACTGGGCATAATATGTATAGACTGTTCTAGCATTTAATTGCACATAAAACTACTAGTGCATTCATCATCATAATCTTCCTGTTTGACAGTGATCTGTCTATAGTGCCTCGTGGACAGAGGGGGTCTGGGATTTAAAACTGCTTTTGAAGCCGCAGCTTATTTGTAATATCAATGCCTTTGAAGTGGTTGTGCCTGATTCAAATCCCAGTATCACCTCATTTTGCTATATTTCTCTGTGCTTTGAGTGATAACATTCTACAGTGCAGAGTCAGATGAATTGTGCTTTAAAGTAAATTAAATGTGCTTGTAGTTTGTAAATCATCATAGGAATTGGGAAGAGAAATGTTAGTGAATATAGAATACTACTTTTTCTGATATTTAGAATAGCTGTCTCCAGTCATATAGTGCAATCAGTGTGGTTTTATTTTTTCAGTCTTTTCAGCTGGCTGCCTAAAAAATTGTGCAAAAGTTACTCATTTATCTTATAAATGTCACATTTGGCTCTTTACAAATAATTGATAACAATAATAAAATACATGTTCAAAGTAATTGTAGGTTTATCTACTGCCTTAGATATCAGGGAGACACGTTTTGAGAGTGTGCCTCCACATATATGTTAATCTGCAATAAAACTCTACATTGCTGTTATGTAGTATGGAAGCGTAAAACAAATAATTTAAGTATTACAATTGCAGTTAATTAACCCCTTAGTGACCAGACCATTATTCAATTTTTTTGACCGTTTAGGACTAGGACTATTTTTACATTTTTTGCAGTGTTTGTGTTTAGCTGTAATTTTCCTCTTACTCATTTATTGTACCCACACATATTATATACCGTTTTTCTTGCCATTAAATGGACTTTCTAAAGATACCATTATTTTCATCCTATCATATAATTCTCTATACATTTTTTTTATAAAATATGATGAAAAAAATCACACTTTTTCTAACTTTGGCCCTCAAAATCTGTTACACATCTACAACCACCAAAAAACACCCATGCTAAATAGTTTCTAAATTTTGTCCTGAGTTTAGAAATACCCAATGTTTACATGTTCTTTGCATTTTTTGCAAGTTATAGGGCAATAAGTACAAGTAGCACTTTGCTATTTCCAAACCTTTTTTTAAAAAATTTGCATGTTACATTTTAACACTGATATCTGTCAGGAATCCCTGAATAACCCTTTACATGTATACAGGTGGCCCTCGTTTCACAACGGTTCAATTTACACCGTTTCAGAATAACAACCTTTTTTCCCAGTCATGTGACTGCTATTGAAAAGCATTGAGAAGCAGTGCATTTATTAAAATAGCCAGTATGTGGAGCTGTCCGCTTGTGTTGCAGCAAAGATATGCAAGCCAAGCAAGCTGAAATTAATCAGTTTAACCAGACCTGAGCTATCGAGCAGATTTCAAAGGAACAAGATCTTCCTTTCTATAACTCAGTCCAGATTGGAATGCATAGAAAGAACTGTTTGCAGAAAAATGCAAGTGAAGTCTGTGTTGTGTGATTATTTTATTAGGTTTATAATGCTGTTTAGCAAATGTTTTTGTTCATTTAACTTAGTTTAATTATATATTCTGTGTTGTGTGATTATTTTATTAGGTTTATAATGCTGTCTAGCATTTAAAGTCTTCATTTCAAAGCTTTTAAAATATGTATTAGGTGTTACTTATGACAATTTTGAGAGGGGCTTGTAACCCATCTCCCTCACTTCCCATTGACTTACATTATAAACTGGGTTTCAATTTACAACGGTTTCGATTTACAACCATTCCTTCTGGAACCTAACCCCGGCGTAAACTGAGGCCTACCTGTATTTTTTTTTAGTAGACAACCTAAAGTCTAGGCCCATTTTGGTATATTTCATGCCACCATTTCACCACCAAATGCGATCAAATAAAAAAAAAAATCGTTAACTTTTTCACTAACTTTTTCACAAACTTTAGGTTTCTCACTGAAACTATTTACAAATAGCTTGTGCAATTATGGCAGAAATGGTTGTAAATGCTTCTCTGGGATCCCCTTTGTTCAGAAATAGCTGACATTTATGGCTTTGGCATTACTTTTTGGTAATTAGAAGGTCGCTAAATGCTGCTTTGCACCACGCTTGTATTATGCCCAGCAGTGAAGGGGTTAATTAGGTAGCTTGTAGGGTTAATTTTAGGTTTTTTTTTATAAATTTTTTTATTGAGGTTGTGCGAAATATTACAGCTCTTTATGCAATAACATATCATAAAACAGATGAAAATAGTACAGTGTAGTTTGACAACTTCCTTATAGGGATATAAAATTCACATTATACACAAGACAATGTAGAAGACTGGAACCTCTTTTTTCTCTATGACATGGTCTAATTGGCAATCAACCTTTGAAATAATAACAGCAATGAAAGATCTGTTCCTAAGTGAAGATAACTTGATGAAGTAAGTAAGGACTCACCTGACAGATTATACGGATCAGTCCTGCTGAATGGAGTGCAATAGTTAGAGTCAATACTGTGGTATTGTGTAAAAGTAGATATTAAGGGGTATTTTAAGTTGCGGCATAGGCAAGAGAAGCTGCGTAGAAAGTCCTCCTCTTCTAGGAGGATCACTAGGTGTGTGTGTGTGTGTGGGGGGGTCGGTGGTAGTTTTAAATTCTCGAAGAACCTAAGGGTATATGTTATATGTTCATACATCTTTCTCCTTTATATCAAGGTTAAGGCAGTACAGATGTTAATTATTAGACTAGGTTCTAGGAATAGAAGGCTTATGCGAGTTACTATAATCGACAGAAGTGTTAATTTTTATGAGAATTGAAGCTTATTAGAGGCCAGCTAGTCAGATATGGGAAATGTTATTATGCAAGACATATGTGCTCGCCTCTGCAGCCTGACGGCCAAAGCTGAGAAATAAACAGAAAGGTAGCAGTCTAGCTCCACTTGATTAAACATGGAAACATATTCATGTATAACAATAAATTCGAACTTCATGAGCCACCTTGTGTGTGCAAACAAAGCAGCAGGCGGCTATAACACAAAACTGAACCTTATAAGTAAAATATAATAAAACAAAAACGGTTGGTCCTGCATTAAAGAAGCAGTCATATATTTATCCGTTGCAAAAGCTCACATGTATCATTATCCCAGCAAGAGTAGACCAGCTATGAAACATATATTAGTAGCTAGAATGTATGAAAACATAGCTCAGGGTGTCTTCAGAGTGTGGTAATATTTAGGATATACAAGCAAACAAGGTACTAGAGTGTCCATGCCTAAAGGTGATATAACATAAGTAACCCTCCAGTATTGGGAGGTACATTACTAGTAGGAGGGGGATGATAAATTGAACAAGATGCGCTAAATATAAGAAAAGCAGGAAAAGCCAATTATAACAGAATTATGGTTAGGACTTGACATGCCAAATTGGCTTTAGATTTTTGAAAGTATATGGGGATGGAGACTAAGTAGGTATCAGCTGATCAGATACGGAGTGGGTTAGCTTAAAGTGCATATGCATTCGCTATGACTATGAGACCGCAATAAAAGTGTTTAAAACATATCTAGAGCCCCACTGACATGTATAATCAATACTTGCATAGATTCAATTTTCACTGCTATAGTAGAAGGCTAGATCTAAAAGTCTCCACATAGCTGTACATTTGTGTAAGGTAGGCACCACGCCGCCCAGGCCGCTGGCAGCGGTGCGTCCTGACCGGAAGCTATATCAAAGCTCTCTGGGGATAACTGTAGCGTATGTAAGCCTGCTATAACGCTGAGAAACAACCATAGAGGTTGCAGTCTAGCTCTAATTAGATATCATAAGTCACCTCTACCTTCCAAAAGTCATAAGTTGAAAGAGATAATTCTAAAATAGTATACTGTAGCTGAATACACAAAATAGGTGTTAATTATTTTCTCTCATCCCAATATTTATAGACACTCCACATTAAACTAAGACACCAGCATGAACAAGGTTTAAGTTACCGTAGGTTAACTCATGCAGCAGGAATATAATAAACATTGTAACTGTCCATTAGAGCTGCTACCGGTATTCTATTGAGCAAATAAACAAAGTCGGCAGCTTAAAAAAGAAATGAAAAAGAGAAACAAGTCTATAACAGTTTGTTTGATGGTTTGCTATAAGCTTTTCCATAGCTACCAGGAAAGTGCTAGCTGGTATCAGAGTGATGGGCTGATAAGGTCACTGATAGCGGGTCCAGTCACCTCTCAACATTATCCAATGCCGCGCCTGAGGCCAGTCTGTCCAAAAAGTGGTGAGTAATAACAATGCACTAGATGCCAGGATGACAAGTGGCCAAACTCGCTGAACCCCTGTATCGCAGAATGACCGCTATTAGGGGGAATCGCTTGAGCAAGGCCTAACATTTCTGGGAACTTCTCGCTTCTGTGAGGCTGTTTATAGCGGAGATTGGGGTTAGATTGCTGGGTGGATGGCAGTAAAGACATCGGGGCATAAAAGAGAACATGTAGGTTCGTTGCCTTTGTAGCGCTGTATAACTCTAGGGTCCTGCGGCTGTTGACATGTATCTTAGGAGAAGTCACCTGTGGCTTACCCTCTGCTTGCCTGTGTCGCATAGCTAATTCAATCGCTGTATGTGCGGGTGCGCCAACAGGAGGAGTAGCCTCTGAGGATGCTATGTGTCCAGCCGTGGGGGTCTTGTCTTCGGCAGCATCCCGGAACAGGTGATCCGCTACATGCCCACACTCCACGCCTAAACTCTTATAATGAGGGGATAGAGGACGCCGGGGCCCCGAAGCGTCATACCCTGCGGGGGTAGCCAAGTAGTGGGGTGAGTGAGCTGTATGTTCCGTAGGGGTGCCATCTATCCGTTTGGATGCCAAAATGGTTAGTTGTTCAAATACACCACAGCACCCGTCAAGAAAGGTGTAAATATCGCTCATAATTTGCTCCGCAGTTTGCATAGTTAAAGTAAATGGAGGGCTCCTGGCTCAGGGATAATGATGGGCCCAAGATTGCCGATTTCAGAGCCGCTGCGATATATGTGCCAGAGTTGCAGAATTCAGGCAGCTTTGTGAAGCTCTCAGCAGAATTAAGCACACAAGTCTCTTATGTTGGTCAGACTTATAGGAGTACCAAATTTTTAAGCAAAAACAGTCCTTAAAACTGTGTTTTATACAAGTTATAGCCGGAGCAGCTGAAATGTGCGACTGTATTGGTTCCTAGTTGGCTCCGCCCCCCCCAATTTTAGAAATATTGGGGTTGGGGATTGCAGAGTCTGGTATTAAATCTCAGGTGTCTCTTGTATCTATATATGTGGGACTCAGCCTCTAAGTTATCTTAAAGAGACATCTGATGCAGTAAATTGGTTACAACAAACATTCAACAACAAGTTAAACTAATTGTAATAGAGGATACAATCCAGTTTAAGAAAAGGAAACCAATACTGCAATAGTATAGTACTAGTTAACTCTGCTGATGCGAAAGTATATTTAAATTAAAATAGTTCCATTCCATTCATACAATTAAACTTTATTAAATCAACAAGGAACTCACACACACTCAAATAACAGAGCTGAAAGAATAAAAGCACTTAAACTCTGTTGATTGCACTATGGCAATAAAGTATAAGAACCAATATTTAAAGTATCACCCAGTCCTCTGTCAAAATTTAAAGTGTTTAAATATAGACTAAGCCCTTACAGTCCGAGGGCTAATTATTTGTATCATTACACTATTAAAGAACAGAGGCTGGGAAGGCTATAGTAGGTTCAATAAAGCATATTTTCAACAAGAGTAAGCAAGTTAAAAACGAACAGGAGAGACTAAACTACCCCTGTCGGACCCCTGACGCGCGTTTCACAAACGCTTCCTCAGAGGGGGCGTTTGTGAAACGCGGTCAGGGGTCCGACAGGGGTAGCTTAGTCTCTCCTGTTCGTTTTTTAACTTGCTTACTCTTGTTGAAAATATGCTTTATTGAACCTACTATAGCCTTCCCAGCCTCTGTTCTTTAATAGTGTAATGATACAAATAATTAGCCCTCGGATTGTAAGGGCTTAGTCTATATTTAAACACTTTAAATTTTGACAGAGGACTGGGTGATACTTTAAATATTGGTTCTTATACTTTATTGCCATAGTGCAATCAACAGAGTTTAAGTGCTTTTATTCTTTCAGCTCTGTTATTTGAGTGTGTGTGAGTTCCTTGTTGATTTAATAAAGTTTAATTGTATGAATGGAATGGAACTATTTTAATTTAAATATACTTTCGCATCAGCAGAGTTAACTAGTACTATACTATTGCAGTATTGGTTTCCTTTTCTTAAACTGGATTGTACCCCCCCAATTTTAGTTTTATATGTAGTGTAGTAGACAACCCAAAGTATTGATCTAGGCCAATTATGGTATATTTCATGCCACCATTTCACCGCCAAATGCGATCAAATAAAAAAAATTGTTCACTTTTTCACTTACTTCTCACTGAAATTATTTACAAACAGCTTGTGCAATTATGGCACACATGGTTGTAAATGCTTCTCTGGGATCCCC
This sequence comes from Bombina bombina, assembly GCF_027579735.1. Lineage (NCBI taxonomy): Eukaryota > Metazoa > Chordata > Amphibia > Anura > Bombinatoridae > Bombina > Bombina bombina. The sequence continues at coordinate 1,049,828,262 of NC_069501.1, read as the reverse complement.
TTTGTTCAGAAATAGCAGACATATATAGCTTTGGCGTTGCTTTTTGGTAATTAGAAGGCCACTAAATGCCGTTGCGCACCACACTTGTAATATGTCCAGCGGTTAAGGGGTTAATTAGATAGCTTGTATACTTAATTTTAGCTTTAGTGTAGAGAACAGCCTCCCATCTCACATATCCAACCCCCTGACCCCTCCTTGACCCCCTCAAAGAGCTTTCTTCCCTCCCCCACCTCACAATTGTCACCACTATCTTAAAGGGAAACTCAATCAAAATTAAACTTTCATTATTCAGATAGAGCATGCAATTTTAAACAACTTTCCAATTTACTTCCATTAACAAAATTTGCACAGTCTTTTTATTTTTAAACTTTTTGAGTTACCAGCTCCTACTGAGCATGTGCAAGAATAAGCGTGTATGCATTTGTGAATGGCTGATAGCTGTCACATGGTACGTGTATGCATTTGTGATTGGTTGATGGCTGTCACATGGCACAGGGGGAGTGGAAAAAGACATAACTTTTAAAATTGTCAGAAAAAAAATCTACTACTCATTTGAAGTTCAGACTAAGTGATATTCCATTGTCTTGTTATCTTGCATTTGTTGATTATACAAATGTACAGTGTTGACTGGTCCTTTAAGTTTTTTATATATGTATATATATATATATTTTTTTTTTTAATTTATTCTGCAGTGTTGGATCCCCCCTTAGCCCCCAACCTCCCTGATCCCCCCAAACCGCTCTCTAACCCTCCCCCTCTACCTATTTGCCGCCATCTTGGGTACTGGGAGCTTTCTGCCAGTACCCAGTTTGTCAACAAAAAAGTGTTATTTTATTTTTTGGGGCATAAAAGCCAATTTTCTGTAGTGTATCTGCCCCTCCCTCAATAGCCTGCCCCCTCCCAGATCCCTTTCTTTATATTTAATTACCCCCCCCCTTTCCCTCTCCCTCCATCCCATCGCCTTCATTGTATAAGTACTATAAGCGCTCCTGCCCGCCCCGCCCCCTGCACTTTCCCAACCACTTGCATGCACCAGATCAGGAAGTGATCCAGGGATGGGCCACCCACCCACCTCCCTGCTATGGCTCCCACCCACCAACGATCGGCACCATTGCTGGCCGATGCAGAGAGGGCCACAGAGTGTCTCTCTCTGCATTGGTGGGTAAAAAAAAGGTATTGCAGTGATGCCTCAATATCGAGGCATCACTGCAATACATTGAAAGCGGCTGGAAGTGATCACTTCCACCGCTTGAAACCCCTGAGGACCAGGGTCAGCTCCAAGGGGGGTCATTGACGGGCAATGCCTGCCCAAATGGAATGCTGTGCCCCCTCAAAAAAATAATTTTTGTTATTGTATAAATAGGTGTGTCATAATTCTGGAAAGGTGGTAACCCTAGTTATGATACCAGTCACACCAAGTGGGTATTCACACAGGCCCAGATTTAGAGTTCGGCGTTAGCCGTGAAAACCAGCGTTAGAGGCTCCTAACGCTGGTTTTAGGCTACCGCCGGTATTTGGAGTCACTCAAAATAGGGTCTAATGCTCACTTTTCAGCCGCGACTTTTCCATACCGCAGATCCCCTTACGTCAATTGCGTATCCTATCTTTTCAATGGGATCTTCCTAACGCCGGTATTTAGAGTTGTTTCTGAAGTGAGCGTTAGAACTCTAACGACAAAACTCCAGCCGCAGGAAAAAAGCAGGAGTTAAGAGCTTTCTGGGCTAACGCCGGTTCATAAAGCTCTTAACTACTGTACCCTAAAGTACACTAACACCCATAAACTACCTATGCACCCCTAAACCGAGGTCCCCCCACATCACCGCAACTCGATTAAATTTTTTAACCCCTAATCTGCCGACCGCCACCTACGTTATACTTATGTACCCCTAATCTGCTGCCCCTAACCCCGCCGACCCCTGTATTATATTTATTAACCCCTAACCTGCCCCCCACAACGTCGCCGCAAGCTACTTACAATAATTAACCCCTAATCTGCCGACCGCAAAGCGCCGCCACCTACGTTATCCTTATGTACCCCTAATCTGCTGCCCCTAACACCGCCGACCCCTATATTATATTTATTAACCCCTAATCTGCCCCCCTCAACGTCGCCGACACCTGCCTACACTTATTAACCCCTAATCTGCCGAGCGGACCTGAGCGCTACTATAATAAAGTTATTAACCCCTAATCCGCCTCACTAACCCTATCATAAATAGTATTAACCCCTAATCTGCCCTCCCTAACATCGCTGACACCTAACTTCAATTATTAACCCCTAATCTGCCGACCGGAGCTCACCGCTATTCTAATAAATGTATTAACCCCTAAAGCTAAGTCTAACCCTAATACTAACACCCCCCTAAATTAAATATAATTTAAATCTAACGAAATTAATTATCTCTTATTAAATAAATTATTCCTATTTAAAGCTAAATACTTACCTGTAAAATTAATCCTAATATAGCTACACTATAAATTATAATTATATTGTAGCTATTTTAGGATTTATATTTATTTTACAGGTAACTTTGTATTTATTTTAACCAGGTACAATAGCTATTAAATAGTTAAGAACTATTTAATAGTTACCTAGTTAAAATAATAACAAAATTACCTGTAAAATAAGTCCTAACCTAAGTTATAATTAAACCTAACAATAAATTAATTAAATAAAATACCTACAATTACCTACAATAAAACCTAACACTACACTATCAATAAATAAATTAAATACAATTTCTACAAATAACTACAATTACATAAACTAACTAAAGTACAAAAAATAAAAAAGAACTAAGTTACAAAAAATAAAAAAATATTTACAAACATAAGAAAAATATTACAACAATTTTAAACTAATTACACCTACTCTAAGCCCCCTAATAAAATAACAAAGACCCCCAAAATAAAAAAAATGCCCTACCCTATTCTAAATTAATAAATTTAAAAGCTCTTTTACCTTACCAGCCCTGAACAGGGCCCTTTGCGGGGCATGCCCCAAGAAATTCAGCTCTTTTGCCTGTAAAAAAAAACATACAATACCCCCCCCCAACATTACAACCCACCACCCACATACCCCTAATCTAACCCAAACCCCCCTTAAATAAACCTAACACTAAGCCCCTGAAGATCATCCTACCTTGTCTTCACCATACCAGGTTCACCGATCGGTCCAGAAGAGCTCCTCCGATGTCCTGATCCAAGCCCAAGCGGGGGGCTGAAGAGGTCCATGATCCGGCTGAAGTCTTCATCCAAGCGGGCCAGAAGAGGTCTTCCATCCGATTGAAGTCTTCATCCAAGCGGCATCCATCCGGAGCGAAGCGGCAGCATCCTGAAGACCTCCACCGCGGAACATCCATCCTGGCCGACGACTGAACGACGAATGACGGTTCCTTTAAATGACGTCACCCAAGATGGCGTCCCTCGAATTCCGATTGGCTGATAGGATTCTATCAGCCAATCAGAATTAAGGTAGGAATATTCTGATTGGCTGATGGAATCAGCCAATCAGAATCAAGTTCAATCCGATTGGCTGATCCAATCAGCCAATCAGATTGAGCTCGCATTCTATTGGCTGTTCCGATCAGCCAATAGAATGCAAGCTCTATCTGATTGGCTGATTGGATCAGCCAATCGGATTGAACTTGATTCTGATTGGCTGATTCCATCAGCCAATCAGAATATTCCTACCTTAATTCTGATTGGCTGATAGAATCCTATCAGCCAATCGGAATTCGAGGGACGCCATCTTGGGTGACGTCATTTAAAGGAACCGTCATTCGTCGTTCAGTCGTCGGCCAGGATGGATGTTCCGCGGTGGAGGTCTTCAGGATGCTGCCGCTTCGCTCCGGATGGATGCCGCTTGAATGAAGACTTCAATCGGATGGAAGACCTCTTCTGGCCCACTTGGATGAAGACTTCAGCCGGATCATGGACCTCTTCAGCCCCCCGCTTGGGCTTGGATCAGGACATCGGAGGAGCTCTTCTGGACCGATCGGTGAACCTGGTATGGTGAAGACAAGGTAGGATGATCTTCAGGGGCTTAGTGTTAGGTTTATTTAAGGGGGGTTTGGGTTAGATTAGGGGTATGTGGGTGGTGGGTTGTAATGTTGGGGGGGGTATTGTATGTTTTTTTTTACAGGCAAAAGAGCTGAATTTCTTGGGGCATGCCCCGCAAAGGGCCCTGTTCAGGGCTGGTAAGGTAAAAGAGCTTTTAAATTTATTAATTTAGAATAGGGTAGGGCATTTTTTTTATTTTGGGGGTCTTTGTTATTTTATTAGGGGGCTTAGAGTAGGTGTAATTAGTTTAAAATTGTTGTAATATTTTTCTTATGTTTGTAAATATTTTTTTATTTTTTGTAACTTAGTTCTTTTTTATTTTTTGTACTTTAGTTAGTTTATGTAATTGTAGTTATTTGTAGAAATTGTATTTAATTTATTTATTGATAGTGTAGTGTTAGGTTTTATTGTAGGTAATTGTAGGTATTTTATTTAATTAATTTATTGATAGGGTAGTGTTAGGTTTAATTATAACTTAGGTTAGGACTTATTTTACAGGTAATTTTGTTATTATTTTAACTAGGTAACTATTAAATAGTTCTTAACTATTTAATAGCTATTGTACCTGATTAAAATAAATACAAAGTTACCTGTAAAATAAATATAAATCCTAAAATAGCTACAATATAATTATAATTTATAGTGTAGCTATATTAGGATTAATTTTACAGGTAAGTATTTAGCTTTAAATAGGAATAATTTAATTAAAAAGAGATAATTAATTTCGTTAGATTTAAATTATATTTAATTTAGGGGGGTGTTAGTATTAGGGTTAGACTTAGCTTTAGGGGTTAATACATTTATTAGAATAGCGGTGAGCTCCGGTCGGCAGATTAGGGGTTAATAATTGAAGTTAGGTGTCGGCGATGTTAGGGAGGGCAGATTAGGGGTTAATACTATTTATGATAGGGTTAGTGAGGCGGATTAGGGGTTAATAACTTTATTATAGTAGCGCTCAGGTCCGCTCGGCAGATTAGGGGTTAATAAGTGTAGGCAGGTGTCGGCGACGTTGAGGGGGGCAGATTAGGGGTTAATAAATATAATATAGGGGTCGGCGGTGTTATTGGCAGCAGATTAGGGGTACATAAGGATAACGTAGGTGGCGGCGCTTTGCGGTCGGCAGATTAGGGGTTAATTATTGTAAGTAGCTGGCGGCGACGTTGTGGGGGGCAGGTTAGGGGTTAATAAATATAATATAGGGGTCGGCGGTGTTAGGGGCAGCAGATTAGGGGTACATAGGGATAATGTAAGTTGCGGCGGTTTACGGAGCGGAAGATTAGGGGTTAATAATATAATGCAGGGGTCAGCGATAGCGGGGGCGGCAGATTAGGGGTTAATAAGTGTAAGGTTAGGGGTGTTTAGACTCGGGGTACATGTTAGGGTGTTAGGAGCAGACGTAGGAAGTGTTTCCCCATAGGAAACAATGGGGCTGCGTTAGGAGCTGAACGCTGCTTTTTTGCAGGTGTTAGGTTTTTTTTCAGCTCAAACAGCCCCATTGTTTCCTATGGGAGAATCGTGCACAAGCACGTTTTTGAGGCTGGCCGCGTCCGTAAGCAACTCTGGTATCGAGAGTTGCATTTGCGGTAAAAATGCTCTACGCTCCTTTTTTGGAGCCTAACGCAGCATTTTTTTGAACTCTCGATACAAGAGTTAATTTTATGGTGCGCCAGAAAAAAGCCCGCGTAGCGTTAACAGCCCATCTACCGCCAAACTCCAAATCTAGGCCACAGCATATTGTGTGTGTATCACTTTCTCAGTGGAATGATGCTGACCTTTTACAAGCAACACACAGAAACTGTTCCCTGCACAATGTGTGCAAACCAGACTCTTACAGGGAGACTGTATAGAATAAATCTCTTACACGCAATGCACCTTCGCCTAGGGTAGCTATGACATCAGCCCCGAACTGTAAATGTTCTCAAAAAACTTTGTAAACCAGTCACTCAATGGGAACAGTTCACAAATGATACCAGCAACCACTCAGCAAATTGTGTACATATCAATCATGGTGTGGGTGTTCCCATTATAGTGTGTATATAGCAGTCACACGCAGTAGGTGTTCCCAGCATAACATGTCTATCTATACCAGTCACACACAGTTGGTGGTTCCTTATATAATGCCAACCTCTTGTCAAGCCCATATGTGTGCCGTGCTCAAGTTACAGTCCAATGCCTGCACTGGGCCAGCAAAACAAGCAGTAGGGGAAGGAGCCCCTCTCATCCAACAGCAGCAGCACACTAACTAATGGAATGCTTCCACTTTACATAAACATGGCGGCCCTCAGAGGCGCACATCGGTTGCTGTATCACAGTAAGTCCCAATCTTTTCTATTTACCATATTATACAGTGTAAACCGAGCTTTGACCCTGCTCTGTGCACGCATTATAAACCAACCGGCCAGGCAGGCAGCATTCGCTCAGAGCCTGTGACTGGCATAGTGGGTCACTCACGACCTTGTACAGGCAAAGTGTGTGGTTTCCTGATGCTAATATATCTTCACGTCACGCATATTTTATGTTGTTTACTAACATTACCAGCTGATTACATTAACCAGCAGTTTACTCTCTATATGCATTTGCTTGATATATCCACTATAGTCTCAGTGCAGTATGGATTAAAAGTGCTTCTGTCAGATGCTTCTGTTGCGAGTGTATTTGAGTAGAAACGCTGATATCACTCTGAGTGATAATTGCACTTTCAGTGTAGCATTATTTAATTTCTCTTGTAAGGGATATCCCCTCACTCTGCTCTTAATTGACTCTCATACATGCTTTGTAAAAAAATGCGTGCCCCCTCGTGACAAAAAAAATGCCCCCCCCATTTAATTTGTTCTGGAGCCGAGTCTGCTGAGGACATACAGGGTACTTCCTTGGTCATTAACTGACAGTTTTTGTAGGACGTACCCTGTACATCCTTGGTCGTTAAGGGGTTAAAGGGACACTCAAGTCAAAATTAAACTTTCATGATTCAGAAAGAGCATGCAATTTTAAACAACTTTCCAATTTACTTCCATTAACAAAATCTGCACAGTCTTTTAATATTTATACTTTTTGAATCACCAGCTCCTAATGAACTTGTACAAGAATTCAAGGAATATACGTATATGGATTTGTGATTGGCTAATGACTGTCACATGATACAGATGGAGTGGAAATAGACATTAAAATTTGTCAGAAATTTTTTTACTACTCATTTCAAGTTCTGACTAAGTGCTATTGCATTGTCTTGTGATCATGTGTTTGTTGATTATACAAATCTACTGTATTTACTGGTTCTTTAAATGAAACAGTATAAGTGGCAGTGGGTATAGTTTTGCCACAACATCTGTCTTAGGATGTCAAAGAAAATTAGGGCTGTAGTTATAAAAAAAAGAAAATCTGTGAGAAATACGGGTTAAAAATAAACAGATTAAAAGTTGTACAATGTGCTAATTATTGTGTATCCTAACTATTTATAGTTGTTTTAAGTTAGCTATAGCTACAATTATTACGGCCTATAGATCTGTTTGTTTTATTCTTTTGCTTGTACAATAGAAAATGGCTTGGATTGTCACTTGAGTTTAAAAAATAAAACACTGCGATTTTGACAGCAGATGAAAACAGAGGCCTCGATCATAATCTAATGGGAGCCATGTTTTTGGATGTTTTTTGGGCTGATAAGGATACTTTTCAATTTGCCGCAATCACAATAGCATTCATGACTGAGAGTTTAATAATATATGCACTGCTGTGAACGAGTTTGGACTTGGACATGGAGGCTCGTCCCCTATAAAAACCCATTCATGATTGTGCAATTTCGTTTAAAGGGACATAATACTTACATGCTAAATCACTTAAAAGGGATACAACATAACTGCAAAAAGCTGACTAGAAAATATCACCTGAGAATCTCTATGTAAAAAGATATTTTATCTCAAAGTGTCCTAAATATTCACACTCCATTGTAAAGGACTTTAAGCAGCAAATCAGTATGCCTGTCCCGGGACAGGCAAGGGAGCAAGCTTCTTGCACACTCATCTTATTTCCCTATTCAGTTTAAGGAAGTTTACTATGAAATATCATTAGAGTTAAAGGGACACTGAACCCACATTTTTTCTTTCGTGATTCAGATACAGCATGACATTTTAAACAACTTTCTAATTTACTCCTATTATCAAATTTTCTTCATTCTCTTGGTATCTTTATTTGAAATGTAAGAATGTAAGTTTAGATGCCGGCCCATTTTTTGTAAACAACCTGGGTTGTCCTTGCTGATTGGTGGATAAATTCATCCACCAATAAAAAAGTGCTGTCCACAGTTCTTAAACAAAAAAATATATAGATGCCTTATTTTTCAAATAAAGATAGCAAGTGAACAAAGAAAAATTGATAATAGGAGTAAATTAGAAAGTTGCTTAAAATTGCATGCTCTATCTGAATGAGGAAATAAAACTATTGGGTTCAGTGTCCCTTTAAGTGAAATCTCATGAGATCACAGTAAAAGAGTTCATGACCTCAGCACTGTTTTTTTACCTGCACAGCAGTTGAAGTATAACTTTTTACACAGGACTTACTCTGGCGAGCTGAGGAAATTGTGAGGTAAAATATCTTTTTTACATAGAGATGCTCAGATGATATTTTCCTGTCAGCTTTTTACAGTTATACTGCATCAGTTTTAAGTGATTTAGCATATGAGTGCTATGTCCCTTTAACTCTCATGAGATTTCATAGTAAACTTTCTTAAACTGAATAGGGAAATAACACCAGTGTGCATGAGGCAAACTCCCTTGTAGGCCTCGGGACAGGCATACTGATTTGCTGCTTAAAGTCTTTTACATTGGGGTGTGAATACTTAGGACATTTTGAGGTAAAATATCTTTCTTTTTTACATAGAGATGTTCAGGCGATATTTTCTATTCAGCTTTTTACAGCTATGCTGCATCACTTTCAAGTGTTTCAACATTTGGGTATCATGGTCCTTTAAGAGTCTCTTAGAAAGATACAAAATAGCAAGGCATCTGACAATTAGTTTGAAAGAAGTGAGAATCCTGTAAAAAAAGTATTTTGCATTGAAACTCGTATTTGCCAACTTGTTTACAGTTCATGTCAAAATGGAACTAGGCCTTTAGCAAACAAGAGAAATAAATATAGTTTAAAAGAATACTTGTGAAAGTTCTCAAATGCTAAAATAGCGATACAAAAACAGTCTGACCATAACCTAAAAGATGCATTTAGATGGGGAAGAAACAGATTGCAATAGTAAACCACTACTGTTTGTGACAATCACACCAGTGCGAGTGAGAAATATAATCAAATATGAATAAAACATGAACTCACATCATTTGTAGATGTTGTTGTCCTGAAGTGCCTAGATACGTATGGCATTCCCATAGCGCTGGTAATACGAGTTTTGCGGTGATGCTAAAAAGCGAGCATTACAGCCTAAAACGACAAGATCCGTACCGCCATCTAAAGACAGTAGTTATGAGTTTTACCCTACAAAGCTGTAACATAAAACTCATAACTAAAGTGTTAAAAAGTACAGTAACACCCATAAACTACCTATTAACCCCTAACCCGAGGCCCTCCTGCATCGCAAATACTATATTAAACCTATTAACCCCTAATCTGCCGCTCCCGACATCGCCGCCACTATTTTTTTTATTAACCCCTATTCCGCCGCTCCCCAACATCGTCACCACTATCATAAACTTATTACCACTAAACCGCCGTCCTCCGACATCGCAAACACTATTTAAATATTATTAACCCCTAATCTGCCGTCTGCCCACATCGCCCCCACTATACTAAAGTTATTAAGCCCTACACTGCCGCCACTATGATAAACCTATTAACCCCTAAACCGAGAGCCCCCCACAATGAAATATATTAAACTATTAACCCCTAAACCGAAAGCCCCCCACATTTCAATAAACTAATTTAAACTAGTAACCCCTAAACCTAATGCCCCCCTGACTTAAAAACACAAAGACCCCCCAACAGTAAAACTCACCACTCCAACCAACCCCCAAAATAAAAAACCTAATTCTAAAAAAATGGACATTGACCTTAAAAGGGCATTTAGCTCTTGTACTGCCCAGACCCTAAACTAAAAAATAAAACCCTTAAAAAAGCCTTACACTAACCCCCCAACGATCCACTTACAGATTTTGAAGTCCTGCTTGAATGATCTTCATCCCGGAGTTGAAGTCCTAGTCCAGGCGGTGAGAAATCTTCATCCAGGCGGCCTCTTCCATCTTCATCCCGGCGGTGACATCCTGATCCAAGCGGCGAGAAGTCTTCATCCAGACGGCCTCTTCAATCTTCATCCAGGCGGCATCTTCTATCTTGATCATGGAGGCGCGGAGTGGGTCCATCCTGAAGACACCCGGCGTGGAGCATCCTCTTCATACGGTCGCCGCCATACACTGAATCTTCAATGCAAGGGACGCAATTCAAGATGGTGTCCCTTACATTCCTATTGGCTGAAAAATTTGAATCAGCCAATAGGAATTAGGGCTGCTAAAATACTATTGACTATTCAAATCAGCCAATAGGATTTAAGCAGCTCTCATTCTATTGGCCCTTTTAAGGTCCCTTGGTAGTTTATTCTATATTAGGCTTTTTTTATTTTGTGGTGTTTTTTTTAAAAGGGTATTAGAATAGCAATAATCTTTATTTTTTTGGATAAATTCATTTTTTTTGTAATGGTAGTTTTTTTTTTTTAATGTTAGGTTTTAGTGTAAGGTAGGTTAGGTTTTATTTAACAGGTAAGTTTTTATTTATTCTAACTAGATAGTTATTAAATAGTTAATAACTAGTCTAGTCTATCTAGTTAAAATAAATGCAAACTTACCTGTGAAATAAAAATAAAACCTAAGCTAGCTACAATATAACTATTAGTTAAATTGTAGCTAGCTTAGGTTTTATTTCACAGGTAAGTAAGTATTTAGTTTTAAATAGGTATTATTTAATTAATAATTGTAACTTTAATTTAGCTCTAATTTAATTAAGTTAAAGTTAGGGGGTGTTAGGGTTAGGATTAGGGTTAGTGTTACGTTACGGTTAGGTTTATGTGTTAATATAGTTTAATTTAGGTTGTTACGATATGGGGGGCTGGCGGTTTAGGGGTTAATAGGTTTATTTAGTGGTAGTGATGTGGGAGGCCAGAGGTTTAGGGATTAATAACTTTATTTAGTTGCGGTGATGTTGGGGAGCGGCAGAATAGGGGTTAATAACTTTAATATAGTTGCGGCGATGTTGGGGTGCGGCGTAATAGGGGTTAATAACTTAAGTATAGTGACGGTGATATCTGGAGTGGCAGATTAGGGGTTAAGAATTTTATTTAGGTGGCGACTATATCAGGAGCGGCAGATTAGGGGTTAATAACTGTAGGCAGATGTCGGCGATGTCGAGGACAGCAAATCGAGTCCGCTCGACCATTAATAAATCTACCCCATAGTATCAATGCCCCCATGAGGACTACAGTGCCAGCAGACATTTAACATATGCATGATTTATTTATGCGTATTTTGAGTGAAACATTCTACTACTAGCAGCTTCCAGATAGTACACAGCCATGGAGCTTTTTTTTTTATTATTATTTTTTTTTTTTTTTTTAAAACTAGCCTGCAGGTTCTTCAACCATTATTGTCAATTGAGCTGCATTTCCAAGGACTTGTTGCCTAGAGATAGAAAAAGAAGGGATACACTGTATTTCAAAAGCTTGTATACACTATCGTTCTCTTGTGGACATTATATTAAAGCACTTCTACACCCCTTCAAGAATATTGCTCTTAAACTTGCTGCCCTCCAACTTATATTTAACTTGTTAGAATATTGCTCTATGTGAAAATGCCTTTATCTTCAACTTTATTAGTAGCCTTCTATCATTATTTCAATCACTTCTATTTATTCTTTAAGTGCATAAAGTCCTTTCCTCTAATTATAATTTTTTTAGGCCATCTACTATTTTAACAGTTCCCCTTTGATCAGTTTCTAGTCTATCCTAAAGATATAGGGGGTCACCTAAAAGGTGGCGGACAAGTCTTACGGCCGCTGCTTCTTAACATATCCGGCGAGCCAGAAACTTTGGGCATAGAAAGCAGCATTCGCTGCTTGATAAATCTACCCTATAGCCTTTTGAATTGTGTACACTGTTTAACATAGAGTATTATTATTAGTTCTTTATAAAGAAGCATTATGTGCTGTCCAGTCCACCAGTTTTTTTTATCATTACTGAATGTCAACTCTCTTAAAATGTTTGTATCATCTGCATTTAAACACATCTTTACTTAAAGCCAATATGATTGATGGAAATGCTATATAGTACTAAACCCAGTGGCACCATTAGAAGCTCTTTAAAGGAACATGAAACCCAATTTTTTTCTTTCGTGATTTAGAAAGAGCGTGTCATTTTAAACAACTTTCTAATTGACTTCTATTATCTCATTTGCTTCATTCTCTTGATATCACTTGTTGAAAATCATATCTAGATATGCTCAGTAGCTGCTGATTGGTTGCTGCACATAGAGGCCTTTTGTGATTGGCTCACACATGTGCATTGCTATTTCTTCAACAAAGGATATCTAAATAATTGAGCAAATTAGATAATAGAAGTAAATTGGAAAGTTGTTTAAAATTACATGCCCTATCTGAATCATGAAAGTTTAATTTTGACTAGACTGTCCCTTTAAATACAGACGGGGAAAAACCTCTATACTATGCTTATACAATTTATTTAATGCCAGATTATGAGTGGAGTGCTAACAGTTACGCACAAGTGAAAAGGGGTTTATCACGGGTGTTTGCCCACATAAGGTTTTTTACCGCTCGCATTACAAGCTGAAAATAAACACGATCACTTGAGTGGAATTGCAATTTACGCTAGAATGATAACCACGTCCTCAGAGCTCTGGTTAACTGTTTTGCAGAACAAAAATACATTACAAAGTACATTTACACTTATAACACCATTTAATAAAAAATATTTGAAAAAAAAATTGCACAAAAAAGTTATAAGGGCTCAAAGATATGAGTACTCAGGTGTTAGAAAAAAAAGGCAGGCAAAGGGCTTTAACATTGAGATGCATACATATACATTTCTAAAGATGTATATGTATCTATATATATATATATATATATATATATATACTTTTATATGTGTGTACATATGTATTTATGTATTTATATATGTATATTTGTATTTACAGAAATATATAGACATATAAACACATAAATACATATGTACACACATAGGGCTCCATGTACTAAGAGGGGGGCGGACAGCTTCTTAACTCGCGAAGCTGTCCGCCCGCCTCCGCTACACACGGGCAGCGGATCTATTGATCCGCTTGCCCGTATGTATCATTACACACTCAGCGGAGTCTGTAATGCCCGCCCCTTCAGTCGCGCGACCAATCACGCGACTGAAGGGGCTGTCAATCACCCAGAGTGAGCATGCTCTCGGTGATTTTGCTTCGCCACCTAAGAGGTGGCGTAGGGTGTAGGGTGTGACCGCTGCTTCTTATATTGCGGGAAGCAGTCTCGCATATGCGAACCTGCCCCGCAAAGGCTCCGGAGCAGCTTTTGCTGCTTCGTACATGGAGCCCATAGAGGGGCCAATTTATCAAGGGCCGAATGGACCCTGATGCCCGTTTCCGTGCAAGACTTTAGGCTCGCCGGAAACAGCAGTTATGAAGCAGCGGTCTAAGATCGCATTGATTGACACCCCCTGCTAGCGACCCATTCACCGCAAATCTGCAGAGGTTGGCATTGCACAAGCAGTTCACCAGAACTGCTTGTGCAATGTTAAATGCCGACAGCTTATGCTGACAGCATTCAGCGATGTCTGTCGGACATGATACGCTACAGCGTCTAATGTCGGACAGACAGTGATAAATCGGCCCCATAGACATATTATAAGTGCATTGGAGCCCTTTGCAGTTATCTAGATGTAAAAACATATTTATTCAATATTAATTTTTAATAAAGTGTTATAGTGTTTATGTACTGTAAATATCTTACATTCCAAGTAGTTTTTTCCCATTGACTTATATGGGGGAATACATGAAAGTGCACACAATATTCTAAGTTCTGCTTTTTGCACGCATCGGGTTAGCGCTTGTGCGAAAACTGTTTACTTTCAACTTGCAATATGAGCGCTACTCGAGGCGTGCAAAATGCTGAGCTCTAGTGGAGGTAGCCCGCGAACGGGAGAGTTAAATGATGCTCCACTTGTAATCTGGGCATTCGTGTTTAATATCCCCTTAAATTTAAAACTCATGTACAAACTGTCATAAAAATATTTGCAGCAAAATACATCAAATAAAATGCTTGTAATTTTACAGGTGCAAATGCATTGTTTTACAATTTTTTTTATAATAAACTTTTCATTTACAATCATTAAATAAAGATAAATACAACACATAACTCTCTAAGATGTAGTAATTAACCATGAGGTATATTTCAATTTTTAGTAAAAAACCCAAAAACAATACTGTAAAATGGCGCTGCATCGCTAAAAGATTCTTATAAAATTATCAAATACAATTCTATTTTTGTTTAGAGTAGAAAATGGCGGGGTTACGTAAAAGTAGAGATGAAATGCATCATTTTATATGTTTTTTGTGTTGAACAAATGATAAATTTAAGTATTTGCGCCTTAGATGCTTTAAAGTTATCTAGCAACCACTGCTCCTCGTGGCTTTGCTGACCAAGCATATTAAGCCTTATTTTTTATGCATTTCAAAGTCGAATGTGGAATCACTGCAGCGAGGTTCAGCGGACGGATTGAAACTGCTGATTGTGTAAATGTTAAAGCTTTGATAAATGGGCGCAATAAGTGAATCTATAGGTGTTGCTCTGGCTACTAGTGTCCTTTTCTTTCATGTAATTAGCAAGAGTCCATGAGCTAGTGACGTATGGGATATACATTCCCACCAGGAGGGGCAAAGTCTCCCAAACCTCAAAATGCCTACAAATACACCCCTCACCACACCCACAAATCAGTTTTACAAACTTTGCCTCCTATGGAGGTGGTGAAGTAAGTTTGTGCTAGATTCTACGTTGATATGCGCTCCGCAGCAGGTTGGAGCCCGGTTTTCCTCTCAGCGTGCAGTGAATGTCAGAGGGATGTGAGGAGAGTATTGCCTATTTGAATGCAATGATCTCCTTCTACGGGGTCTATTTCATAGGTTCTCTGTTATCGGTCGTAGAGATTCATCTCTTACCTCCCTTTTCAGATCGACGATATACTCTTATATATATACCATTACCTCTGCTGATTTTCGTTTCAGTACTGGTTTGGCTTTCTACAACATGTAGATGAGTGTCCTGGGGTAAGTAAGTAAGCTTATTTTCTGTGACACTCTAAGCTATGGTTAGGCACTTTTTTATAAAGTTCTAAATATATGTATTCAAACATTTATTTGCCTTGACTCAGGATGTTCAACATTCCTTATTTTCAGACAGTCAGTTTCATACTTGGGATAATGCATTTGAATCAATCATTTTTTCTTACCTTAAAAAATTTGACTTTTTCCCTGTGGGCTGTTAGGCTCGCGGGGGCTGAAAATGCTTCATTTTATTGCATCATTCTTGGCGCGGACTTTTTTGGCGCAAATTTTTTTTTCTGTTTCCGGCGTCATACGTGTCGCCGGAAGTTGCGTCATTTTTTGACGTTTTTTTGCGTCAAAAGTGTCGGCGTTCCGGATGTGGCGTCATTTTGGCGCCAAAAGCATTTAGGCGCCAAATAATGTGGGCGTCTTATTTGGCGCTAAAAAATATGGGCGTCATTTTTGTCTCCACATTATTTAAGTCTCATTATTTATTGCTTTTGGTTGCTAGAAGCTTGTTCATTGGCATTTTTTTCCCATTCCTGAAACTGTCATTTAAGGAATTTGATCAATTTTGCTTTATATGTTCTTTTTTCTATTACATATTGCAAGATGTTCCACGTTGCAACTGAGTCAGAAGATACTTCAGGAAAATCGCTGCCCGGTGCTGGAGCTACCAAGCTAAGTGTATCTGCTATAAACTTTTGGTATCTGTTTCTCCAGCTGTTGTTTGTATTGCATGTCATGACAAACTTATTAATGCAGATAAAGTTTCCTTTAGTACTGTTACATTACCTGTTGCTGTTCCGTCAACATCTAATTTTCAGAGTGTTCCTGATAACATAAGAGATTTTATTTTTAAATCCATTAAGAAGGCTATGTCTGTTATTTCTCCTTCTAGTATACATAAAAGTCTTTTAAAACTTCTCTTTTTTCAGATGAATTTTTAAATGAACATCATCATTCTGATACTGATAATGGTTCTTCTGGTTCAGAGGTTTCTGTCTCAGAGGTTGATGCTGATAAATCTTTGTATTTGTTCAAGATGGAATTTATTCGTTCTTTACTTAAAGTACTGGTCCTCTTGATACTAAATCTAAACGTTTAAATAAGGTTTTTAAATCTCCTGTAGTTATTCCAGAAGTGTTTTCTCTCCCTGATGCTATTTCTGAAGTAATTTCCAGGGAATGGAATAATTTGGGTAATTAATTTACTCCTTCTAAAACGTTTTAAGCAATTATATCCTGTGCCATCTGACAGATTAGAGTTTTTTGGGACAAAATCCCTAAGGTTAATGGGGCTGTCTCTAACTCCTGCTAAACGTACTACTATTCCTACGGCAGATAGTACTTCATTTAAGGATCCTTTAGATAGGAAAATTGAATCCTTTCTAAGAAAAGCTTACTTATGTTCAGGTAATCTTCTTAGACCTGCTATATTTTTAGCGGATGTTGCTGCAGCTTCAACTTTTTGGTTAGAAGCTTTAGCGCAACAAGTAACAGATCATAATTTTATAGCATTATTATTATTCTATAACATGCTAATAATTTTATTTGTGATACCATCTTTTGATATCATTAGAGTTGATGTCAGGTATATGTCTCTAGCTATTTTAGCTAGAAAAGCTTTATGGCTTAAAACTTGGAATGCTGATATGTCTTCTAAGTCAACTTTGCTTTCCCTTTCTTTCCAGGGTAATAACTTATTCGGTTCTCAGTTGGATTCTATTATCTCAACTGTTACTGGAGGGAAGGGAACTTTTTTACCAAAGGATAAAAAATCTAAGGTAAATTTAGGTCTAATAATCGTTTTCGTTCCTTTCCTCACAACAAGGAACAAAAGCCTGATCCTTCATCCTCAGGAGCGGTATCAGTTTGGAAACCATTTCCAGTTTGGAATATATCCAAGCCTTATAGAAACCTAAAGCCAGCTCCTAAGTACCCATGAAGGTGCGGCCCTCATTCCAGCTCAGCTGGTATGGGGCAGATTATGTTTTCTTCAAAGAAATTTGGATCAATTCCGTTCACGCAGGCCCATTTATCAAGCTCCGTATGGAGCTTGAAGGGCCGTGTTTCTGGCGAGTCTTCAGACTCGCCAGAAACACAACTTATGAAGCAGCGGTCAAAAGACCGCTGCTCCATAACCCTGTCCGCCTGCTCTGAACAGGCGGACAGGAATCGCCAGACATCAACCCGATCGAATACGATCGGGTTGATTGACAGCTCCCTGCTGGCGGCCGATTGGCCGCGAGTCAGCAGGGGGCGGCGTTGCACCAGCAGCTCTTGTGAGCTGCTGGTGCAATGTTAAATGCGGAGAGCGTATTGCTCTCCGCATTTAGCGAGGTCTTGCGGACCTGATCCGCAGTGTCGGATCAGGTCCGCAAGACCTTTGATAAATGGGCCTGATGATCTCTGGTTTCAGAACATTGTTTCAGAAAGGTACAGAATTGGCTTCAAGTTAAGGCCTCCTGCAAAGAGATTTTTTTCTTTCCCGTGTCCCAGTAAACACAGCAAAGGCTCAGCATTTCTGAAATGTGTTTCAGATCTAGAGTTGGCTGGAGTAATTATGCCAGTTCCAGTTCTGGAACAGGGGCTGGGGTTTTATTTTATCTCTTCATTGTACCAAAGAAGGTCATTTCCTTCAGACCAGTTCCGGATCTATCAATATTGAATCGTTATGTAAGGATACCAACATTCAAGATGGTAACTGTAGGACTATCCTGCCTTTTGTTTAGCAAGGGCATTATATGTCTACAATAGATTTACAGGATGCATATCTGCATATTCCGATTCATCCAGATCACTTTTAGTTTCTGAGATTCTCTTTTTAGACAAGCATTACCAGTTTTGTGGCTCTACCGTTTGGCCTAGCATCAGCTCCAAGAATTTTTTCAAAGGTTCTCGGTGCCCTTCTGTCTGTAATCAGAGAACAGGGTTTCGGTATTTCCTTATTTGGACGATATCTTGGTACTTGCTCAGTCTTCACATTTTCGCAGAATCTCATACGAATCGACTTGTGTTGTTTCTTCAAGATCATGGTTGGAGGATCAATTTACCAAAAAGTTCATTGATTCCTCAGACAAGGGTAACCTTTTTAGGTTTCCAGATAGATTCAGTGTCTATGACTCTGTCCTTGTCAGACAAGAGAAGTTTAACATTGATATCAGCTTGTCAAAACCTTCAGTCACAATCATTCCCTTTGGTAGCTTTATGCATGGAAATTTTAGGTCTTAGGACTGCCACATCGGATGCGATCTCCTTTGCTCGTTTTCACATGCGACCTCTTCAGCTCTGTATGCTGAACCAATGGTGCAGGGATTACACAAAGATATCTCAATTAATATCTTTAAACCGATTATACGACACTCTCTGACGTGGTGGACAGATCACCATCGTTTAGTTCAGGGGGCTTCTTTGTTCTTCCGACCTGGACTATAATCTCAACAGATGCAAGTCTTACAGGTTGGGGAGCTGTGTGGGGGTCTCTGACGGCACAAGGGGTTTGGGAATCTCAGGAGGTGAGATTACCGATCAATATTTTGGAACTCCGTGCAATTTTCAGAGCTCTTCAGTCTTGGCCTCTTCTGAAGAGAGAGTTGTTCATTTGTTTTCAGATAGACAATGTCACAACTGTGGCATACATCAATCATCAAGGAGGGACTCACAGTCCTCTGGCTATGAAAGAAGTATCTCGAATTTTGGTTTGGGCGGAATCCAGCTCCTGTCTAATCTCTGCGGTTCATATCCCAGGTATAGACAATTGGGAAGCGGATTATCTCAGTCGCCAAACGTTGCATCCGGGCGAATGGTCTCTTCACCCAGAGGTATTTCTTCAGATTGTTCAAATGTGGGAACTCCCAGAAATAGATCTGATGGCTTCTCATCTAAACAAGAAACTTCCCTGGTATCTGTCCAGATCCCGGGATCCTCGGGCGGAGGCAGTGGATGCATTATCACTTTCTTGGAAGTATCATCCTGCCTATATCTTTCCGCCTCTAGTTCTTCTTCCAAGAGTATTCTCCAAGATTCTAAAGGAATGCTCGTTTGTCCTGCTGGTAGCTCTAGCATGGCCTCTCAGGTTTTGGTATGCGGATCTTGTCCGGATGGCCTCTTGCCAGCTGTGGACTCTTCCGTTAAGACCAGACTTTCTGTCGCAAGGTCCTTTCTTCCATCAGGATCTCAAATCCTTAAATTTTACGGTATGGAGTTTGAACGCTTGATTCTTGGTCAAAGAGGTTTCTCTGACTCTGTGATTGATACTATGTGACAGGCTCGTAAATCTGTATCTAGAGAGTTATATTATAGAGTCTGGAAGACTTATATTTCTTAGTGTCTTTCTCATAATTTTTCTTGGCATTCTTTTTGAATAACGAGAATTTTACAGTTTCTTCAGGATGGTTTAGATAAAGGTTTGTCCGCAAGTTCCTTGAATGGACAAATCTCTGCTCTTTCTGTTCTTTTTCACAGAAAGATTGCTAATCTTCCTGATATTCATTGTTTTGTACAAGCTTTGGTTCGTATAAAACCTGTCATTCAGTCAATTTCTCCTCCTTGGAGTTTGAATTTGGTTCTGGGGGCTCTTCAAGCTCCTCCTTTTGAACCCATGTATTCTTTGGTCATTAAATTACTTTCTTGGAAAGTTTTGTTTCTTTTGGCCATCTCTTCTGCCAGAAGAGTCTCTGAATTATCTGCTCTTTCTTGTGAGTCTCCTTTTCTGATTTTTCATCAGGATAAGGCGGTGCTGCAAACTTCTTTCGAATTTTTTACCTAAGGTTGTGAATTCTAACAACATTAGTAGAGAAATTGTGGTTCCTTCATTATGTCCTAATCCTATGAATTCTAAGGAGAAATCATTGCATTCTTTGGATGCTGTTAGAGCTTTGTATTATTATGTTGAAACTACTAAGTCTTTCCGAAAGACTTCTAGTCTATTTGTCATCTTTTCCGGTTCTAGAAAAGGCCAGAAAGCTTCTGCCATTTCTTTGGCATCTTGGTTGAAATCTTTATTTCATCATGCCTATGTCGAGTCGGGTAAAACTCCACCTCGAAGGATTACAGCTCATTCTACTAGGTCAGTTTCTACTTCCTGGGCGTTTAGGAATGAAGCTTCGGTTGATCAGATTTGCAAAGCAGCAACTTGGTCCTCTTTGCATACTTTTACTAAAATTCTACCATTTTTGATGTGTTTTCTTCTTCTGAAGCAGTTCTTGGTAGAAAAGTACTTCAGGCAGTGGTTTCAGTTTGAATCTTCTGCTTATGTTTTCATTAAACTTTATTTTGGGTGTGGATTATTTTCAGCAGGAATTGGCTGTCTTTATTTTATCCCTCCCTCTCTAGTGACTCTTGCGTGGAAAGATCCACATCTTGGGTAGTCATTATCCCATACGTCACTAGCTCATGGACTCTTGCTAATTACATGAAATAAAACATAATTTATGTAAGAACTTACCTGATAAATTCATTTCTTTCATATTAGCAAGAGTCCATGAGGCCCACCCTTTTTTGTGGTGGTTATGATTTTTTTGTATAACGCACAATTATTCCAATTCCTTATTTTTTATGCTTTCGCACTTTTTTCTTATCACCCCACTTCTTGGCTATTCGTTAAACTGATTTGTGGGTGTGGTGAGGGGTGTATTTATAGGTATTTTGAGGTTTGGGAGACTTTGCCCCTCCTGGTGGGAATGTATATCCCATACGTCACTAGCTCATGGACTCTTGCTAATATGAAAGAAATGAATTTATCAGGTAAGTTCTTAAATAAATTATGTTTTCTGGAAGGTCGGTTATACCATGATAGTCATGTCCAGACAGTCAATCAAAGGGCAATAAGGCGTGGCACAGACACATATACTTTGTTCTTTTACCTCATATTTCTCCTTTGTGTTTCTCTCATTTCTGACCCTAAGTCCAATCCATCAGAGGAGCCCTGCAAAAAAACATTGTATACAAGCTCTGGTGATTTTTGGCTTAATTTTCTACAATATTCTGAATTATTAAAAGAGCCATCAACTGAATTACATGAATAATATGACAGGAAAATTTGGTTAAACATTTAAAGCAAAAACTAACTTTTGTTTTTCACAAGTTTTTCAAGAGGGTAATCATGGTTTTCACAAATCTTTATGGAAGTAAAAATTACATAGTGAAAAGACTAATTTATTAAATTGTAAAATGTATTTTAATGAAATTAACAATTTCATATAATTTTGAGTTATTTATTATGTACATTTAAAACTTAATTGCAATCATAAATCGACATTCTAAGTTGTGTGCACATTGTTTGAAAGTATAATTTGAGCAATATGGTTTTTTTTATTAATTAATTGTGTTTATTAATTTGCCAGTTTGCAATTAGCCAAGAGATTATGTTCAAAACAGGTCCAATAAAGGTTTTGGAAAGCCTAGTACTGTTGAGTTAGACAAACCAAATTCACTCTGTCCAAAGTATGAATATAATGAGGTATAGAAAACAGTGGACAACTGCAAGAGACCGTTTTTTTTTTTATCGCCTAGATTTAGAGTTTTGTCGGTAAAGACCTGCGGTGCTAACGAGGCTTTTTTTTCCAGCGCACCCTTAAGACAACGCTGGTATTACGAGTTGTCTGAATGGCTGCGTTAGCCTCAGAAAAGGGAGCGTTGAGCATAATTTAGCTCCACTTCAACCCTCAATACCAGCGTTGCTTACTGTAGCGGCAAGAGGGAAAAACGTGCTCGTGCATGATATCCCCATAGGAAACAATGGGGCTGAGCTGGCTGAAAAAAAAACCTAACACCTGCAAAAAAGCAGCGTTCAGCTCCTAACGCAGCCCCATTGTTTCCTATGGGGAAACACTTTCTAAGTCTACACCTAACACCCTAACATGAACCCCGAGTCTAAACACCCCTAACCTTACACTTATTAACCCCTAATTTGCCACCCCCGCTATCGCTGACACCTGCATTATATTTTTAACCCCTAATCTGCCGCTCCGGACACCGCCACCACCTACATTATAGCTATGAACCCCTAATCTGCTGTCCCTAACATCGCCAACACCTATATTATATTTATTAACCCCTAATCTGCCCCCCCCAATGTCGCCGCCACCTACCTACACTTATTAACCCCTAATCTGCCGACCGGACCTCGCCACCACTATAATAAATGTATTAACCCCTAAACCGCCGCACTCCTGCCTCGTAAACACTATAATAAATTGTATTAACCCCTAATCTGCCCTCCCTAACATCTCCGCCACCTACCTACAACTATTAACCCCTAATCTCCCACCTCCAACGTCACCGTTACTATAATAAAGTTATTAACCCCTAAACCTAAGTCTAACCCTAACACCCCCCTAACTTAAATATAATTTAAATAAAACAAACTAAATTTACTATAATTAAATAAATTATTCCTATTTAAAACTAAATACTTACCTATAAAATAAACCCTAATATAGCTACAATATAACTAATAGTTACATTATAGCTATTTTAGGATTTATATTTATTTTAAAGGCAACTTTGTATTTATTTTAACTAGGTACAATAGCTATTAAATAGTTAATAACTATTTAATAGCTACCTAGTTAAAATAGTTACAAAATTACCTGTAAAATAAATCCTAACCTAAGTTACAAATACACCTAACACTACACTATCAATAAATTAATTAAATAAATTACCTACAATTAGCTAAACTAAAATACAATTAAATACACTAAACTATAATACAAAAAAAACAAACACTAAATTACAGAAAATAAAAAAAATTACAAGAAGTTTAAACTAATTACACCTAATATAAGCCCCCTAATAAAATAAAAAAAGCCCCCCAAAATAATAAAATGCCCTACCCTATCCTAAATAACAAAGTAATCAGCTCTTTTACCAGCCCTTAAAAGGGCTTTTTGCGGGGCATTGCCCAAAGTAATCAGCTCTTTTACCTGTAAATAAAAATACAATCCCCCCCAACATTACAACCCACCACCCACATACCCCTACTCTAAAACCCACCCAAACCCCCCTTAAAAAAACCTAACACTAACCCCCTGAAGATCTCCCTACCTTGAGTCTTCTTCACTCAGCCGAGCCGAATTCTTCATCCAAGCGGGGCAGAAGAGGTCCTCCATCCGATTGAAGTCTTCATCCAAGTGGGGCAGAAGAGGTCTTCCATCCGATTGAAGTGTTCATCCAAGCTGAATCTTCTATCTTCATCCATCCGGAGCGGAGCGGCAGCATCCTGAAGACCTCCGACGCGGAACATCCATCCTGGCCGACGACTTATTTATTATTACCCATGCACACTGGATTATGCATATACAGCAGAACTTAGGGAGTAGTACATTTATTGGGCTTACTCAGTGGCAATCTGCCTTATCAGGCTTCACATATAATGGTTTAGTTATTATTATTATTATTATTAAGTAAATTATGTTGTGTAATTATGCCATGAATGTAATACTATTTATCTCAGCTTCTGCATTGATTACTGTTTAAAAAGTTGATAGAATCTAATTTTAGCTTATTTCAATTCAATTGATATTTTTGTACTAGGCTTATACATTAATTTTTAAGCTTGATTAATATTTTGGTCATGTTATTAACTTTTAAGTAGTTCCCTCCAATGTAATACTTTGAGCACTGCAGGTGTTTGTGTCACATTATGTCACTTGCACAAGCAACATGCATATAAAACAAATGCATATACACCTGACTGAGAATCCAAGGGATAGTTTAAAAGTCTAAAATTTATTTTAAATGCTATATTTAGACTTTTAGCCCATTATATATATGTGTGTGTGTGTATTATGTCTCATTTGTTGGCACCCAATAGTGTCTAGTTATACCTCTGCATAAAATATATTGGTGGCTGTGGAAATGTCTTATTACAATGACAAATATTGTTAAAATACTACATTTCTTACATATTATCCTGAACTTCTTTGCATCTCATCTGTGTTAAGTTGACTAAATTGTGTAAAGCTAATTACATTGCTGCGCTATATAAATATGTGCGCACCTTCTAAAATCATTTGGCACAGTGATATCACTTTGAGAGAGAAATAAAACATTTAAATAGGCATTGGCAGGAAGCTTTTGAATGAAGTGGTAATAATGATAAATTACATTGATTTTTCAAATAGGTAAAATTATATTCCCTACTTAATAGCTGTCTATATTGATCATGTCCCAAACTCAACACAGTTGTAGGGAAACTTGCAGGTTATTGGGTTAATTACCTTGTAGATCTGCTTCACATTTCCTGCTGACAGCTATTAGTGGGGTAGTAAGTGTTGTAAAGGTCTCATTAGGCTGTGTCACACTTTTAACTAGACGGGCGGATAACTGCAGTATTAAACATGCTAGGAAGTCCAACAAGTTATATCATACATTTTAAACAATATACTTTAAACAAAACGAAATTATTTGCGTGGAAATGAATGTGTATTTTAAATTACACAAAAAGTTGCATGTGAAGGCTGTTTTGACAGCTGTCCACCACAAAAATAGTGGATGACAAGCAGTAATCTGTGGTAGGTAGGGTCATGATAACATGTAGATCAGATCTCATAGCCTTGCAGCTCTTGTCAGTCATATGCCCCCATAAAACCTCAGCTTAGACCTCATTACCTGCAGGCTCTGTGGGGTGAAACATCTGTATTGAACCTCATATCAGGTTGATTGCCCTGCAGCCCTTATATCTGTCATAAGTCCACATGGGATATACTGTCAGGACTATATGGTTACATTTTGGAAACTTGGATTCCAACTTTGCCAGTCATGTTTTTGTTTCTTTTTAAGCCATTTTGGAAGCTCATAACTATCAGAATTAGTATGTTATGTGCTATGTTCAGATTTTTTCAGATGACCTAATACAGAACAACCTGTCTATTATTTCAATCTATCTAAATGCCCTGGGGGTCCGTAAGTCCTTTTTGTTTTGTTTTTTTCATGATTTGCACTAATATTTGTTTACACTACAAATTGTCAGTAGTTTGTGCAAATATAATTCTTTTGCGTTTTCAAATCTATGATCAGTGCAAGTATGGGATGTAGGGGGTGGTTAGGGGCAGGACTCATTAAAAAAAATAACATAACACTAGACACTATTAACTGGTCTCCAGCCGCCAGATATATACAGTGTTCACTTGTGCAGGATACTTGGTGACTATGGGATAGATTACGAGTGGAGCACTTAAAGTTATACATGAGTGAAAAGGGTTTTTTTCGCGGGTGTTTACGCTCATCAGGTTTTTCGCTCGTATTACAAGTTGAAAGTAAACACGTTTGCTTGAGTGCAATTGAGGTTACTGTGTGTCAGGATAGCGCGACCTCAGGAACTGTGGTTAACTGGCAAAACAAAAAGTGTCACAAAACACATCAAAAATACATTACAAAGTACAGTTACACTCATAACACCATCTAATAAAAATGATTTTAAAAGTTATAAGGTCCTCAAAGTAATGAGGTTCCCGGTGTCATGACATGCAAAGGGTTTTAGCAAAGATACATACATATACATGTCTAAAGATAGATAGATATATATATGTAAAGGGGGTTCAAAATAGCACCTAGAAATGAGCTTTAATCTATTTATGTATTTATGTAGATGTAGCCACCTCTAGATTCTGCTGTTAAAGGGATCTCACTTTCACCACAGTGAGACAGAATGTGGAATGGCTATGAGTACAGGGTTTTAACAACGCTTTCAGAGGAGGTAATCCACATAAATATAGGGAAAAGAGGACTTTTTTCCTATTTTAGAACTGCATTCAATTGAAAATGATAGTCAATAATACCCAATCACCTGTGGTAGATGGGTAGTGGTTGATTCGATCCGGTTTAAATATATTTAAACCGGATCTAATCAACCACTACTCATCTTTTCAAGTACCACAGGTGAGTAAGTATTATTGACTATCAATTTCAATTGAATGCAGTTCTAACATAGAAAATACATTTTTTTCCTTCCTCTTTTCCCTATATGTATGCGGATTACCTCCTCTGAAAAACCCTGTACTATATATATATATATATATATATATATATATATATATATATATATATATATACACAGTATATACAGTATGTACTGTATATATATATATATATATATATATATATTTAATGACATATAAACACAAACACATATGTATACATATATATACACACACACACGCACATATATATACTAGTTAGTGGGAAGGTTACTTTATACTCTGGTGCTGGATAAAGGGATCTCTTATATGGATTTATAGACCCATATGTTTTTCACCCTCATGTAACAATTTTATTATTATCCCCCCGAGCACAGTTTTGTCCTGATATAAACTTAGAGAATCATATTCATATATATATATATATATATATATATATATATATATATATATATATATATATATATATATATATATATACACACACAGGGAGTGCAGAATTATTAGGCAAGTTGTATTTTTGAGGATTAATTTTATTATTGAACAACAACCATGTTCTCAATGAACCCAAAAAACTCATTAATATCAAAGCTGAATAGTTTTGGAAGTAGTTTTTAGTTTGTTTTTAGTTATAGCTATTTTAGGGGGATATCTGTGTGTGCAGGTGACTAATACTGTGCATAATTATTAGGCAACTTAACAAAAAACAAATATATACCCATTTCAATTATTTATTTTTACCAGTGAAACCAATACAACATCTCAACATTCACAAATATACATTTCTGACATTCAAGAACAAAACAAAAACAAATCAGTGACCAATATAGCCACCTTTCTTTGCAAGGACACTCAAAAGCCTGCCATCCATGGATTCTGTCAGTGTTTTGATCTGTTCACCATCAACATTGCGTGCAGCAGCAACCACAGCCTCCCAGACACTGTTCAGAGAGGTGTACTGTTTTCCCTCCTTGTAAATCTCACATTTGATGATGGACCACAGGTTCTCAATGGGGTTCAGATCAGGTGAACAAGGAGGCCATGTCATTAGATTTTCTTCTTTTATACCCTTTCTTGCCAGCCACGCTGTGGAGTACTTGGACGCGTGTGATGGAGCATTGTCCTGCATGAAAATCATGTTTTTCTTGAAGGATGCAGACTTCTTCCTGTACCACTGCTTGAAGAAGGTGTCTTCCAGAAACTGGCAGTAGGACTGGGAGTTGAGCTTGACTCCATCCTCAACCCGAAAAGGCCCCACAAGCTCATCTTTGATGATACCAGCCCAAACCAGTACTCCACCTCCACCTTGCTGGCGTCTGAGTCGGACTGGAGCTCTCTGCCCTTTACTAATCCAGCCACGGGCCCATCCAGACTCACTCTCATTTCATCAGTCCATAAAACCTTAGAAAAATCAGTCTTGAGATATTTCTTGGCCCAGTCTTGACGTTTCAGCTTGTGTGTCTTGTTCAGTGGTGGTCGTCTTTCAGCCTTTCTTACCTTGGCCATGTCTCTGAGTATTGCACACCTTGTGCTTTTGGGCACTCCAGTGATGTTGCAGCTCTGAAATATGGCCAAACTGGTGGCAAGTGGCATCTTGGCAGCTGCACGCTTGACTTTTCTCAGTTCATGGGCAGTTATTTTGCGCCTTGGTTTTTCCACACGCTTCTTGCGACCCTGTTGACTATTTTGAATGAAACGCTTGATTGTTCGATGATCACGATTCAGAAGCTTTGCAATTTTAAGAGTGCTGCATCCCTCTGCAAGATATCTCACTATTTTTGACTTTTCTGAGCCTGTCAAGTCCTTCTTTTGACCCATTTTGCCAAAGGAAAGGAAGTTGCCTAATAATTATGCACACCTGATATAGGTTGTTGATGTCATTAGACCACACCCCTTCTCATTACAGAGATGCACATCACCTAATATGCTTAATTGGTAGTAGGCTATCGAGCCTATACAGCTTGGAGTAAGACAACATGCATAAAGAGGATGATGTGGTCAAAATACTCATTTGCCTAATAATTCTGCACTCCCTGTATATATATATATATATATACATTGGAGCCCTCTGCAGTAAAGTGGATGAAGACATGAAAAATCATACTTATACAATATTCATATATAATAAACTGTTTAACTGTGTGTGTACTGTAAATATTTCACATTCCAATGTTCTGCACATAGCAGAATATATTCTATGTATTTTGAAATAAATATTCCTATATATATCTTTAATATATATAGGCATAGAAATATATTGTACCAAAATACTATCAGATATATGTAGAAATATGAGTTTATGAATAAATAAAACATATTATTCTATGTGAAGAACATTTTAATGTGAAATGTTCATATTTTCATGTCGGGTTAGCATGAGTAGAGTGTAGTTTTCCCCCCCACTTCTTTTGCTCCATTGACTTCTATGGGGGAATAGGTTATAGGTATTGTAAGTTCGGCTGTTTACACCCATCGGTTATCGCGCAAGTGAAAACAGTTTACTTTCCACTTGTAATACGAGAGCAACCTGACGCTTGTAAAATCTTATTTCTATCGCAGTTAACGCTCGAATGAATAATAAATAATAATAAATAATAAATAATGTTTAACTTGTAATCTGACCCTATATCGGTTTAGGAAGACTATAGATAGTGGGGGAGATCTTGAAATACAAATATCCATATTTTTTTTAAAGAAAATATAAAAATGAAGCCTGTCCTGGGACTTCTAAATTTATGCTCTAAATCACTACCATTCTGAAGCATAATTGGTACAGGATTGTGCAGTAATTTCCCAACTGGCTGGAGTAAAAACATATCCACCCAGATTCATGGGCGTCTCCTCCAGGTAAAAAGCCAGGCACACTTTTGCAATCACACAGCAAAATTAAAACTTAACTCTTCCCTTTTGCTTTAAATCTAGTTGTGTGTTTGCAAGGGAATGCCAGACTTTCCATGTGTTGTGTTAATATTTTTGTTTTGTAATTTTCCCTGTGGGTTTGAACCCAGGCTGGTCTGGGGTTGACTGCCTGAGTTGCAGGGAGCTGCAAAGCTGTCTGTGAGTGCTGGTGAGTACCCAGGGCTGTGAGTTTTATAGTGACATAGAATGTGCACCCAGTCCAGTTTGAAAGTACAGTCTATTTCCATGTGTCTAGGGAAACTACAAAGGGCCTGTGTCACCCTTGTTGGTATCTCAGTGTGCTTGGTTGTAGTCATGCATTGTCTGGCTGTAGGTTTGGAACACAGGAAAAGACCTTGATGTGGTCTTGTGCCTATCACCATTTGGCCAAATGCTGTAACTAACTTACATTTTTCGTTTTATCTAGCCGTGTGCTTGCATGAGAGTACCAGACTATGTATGTGTTGTGTGTGTAAATATATATATATATATATATATATATATATATATATATATATATATATATATATATATATATATATACTGGCTCCTAGAGCTTCAAATCATATTTGTTAATCTGTGCATTATGTCTAAGTATATATAAGCATAAACACTCACTTGAGTCACTCTTTTGACCCCAATGAGCTACCATGTTTAAAATTATGTACAACTCATGTGTATGACATCTGCTCCACATGTTGCCACTGATTTTATTATACTTAGGGTATTTTATTTTCTTTCATGTAAGTGGCAAGAGTCCATGAACTAGTGACATATGGGATATACATTCCTACCAGGAGGGGGCAAAGTTTCCCAAACCTCAAAATGCCTATAAATACACCTCCTACTACACACATACCTCAGTTTTACAAACTTTGCCTCCTATGGAGGTGGTGAAGTAAGTTGTGCTTGATTTCTTCTGTGATAGGCGCTTCTAAGCATTCTAAAGCCCAATTCCTCTCAGAGTACAGTGTTTGTCAGAGGCATGTGAAGGGAGTATTGCCTGTTGATTTAGTGGTTTTACTCATGGGGAATCCTTTCAAAGGCTCTCTGTAATCGGTCGCAGGGACTTCATCTCCTGCCTCCCTTTTCAGATTGACGTTATACTTCTATACCATTACCTCTGCTGATGTTTTTCAGTACTGGTTTATGTGGATGGGTGTCTTCCGGTAAGTATGTATAATTTTTTAAGACTCTCTCAGCTATGTTTGGCACATGTATAATTTTTTAAGACTCTCTCAGCTATGTTTGGCACTTTGTTATAAAGGTTTAAATATATGTATTTACTTATATTTGCCAAGAGCCAGGTCTATGTCAGGTCTATGTATATTTCCCTTTTCTGCAGTCTATCAGTTTCACTATGGAATTTGTATTTGGGAAGATTAATTTTCTTACCTGGGGTTTAGTTTTTCCAATTTGTCTTAATTTTTCAAAATTTTCACGGGAAAACTAGTCTCGCGAGGACACAAAATGCCGCTCTTTATGGCATCATTCTTGGTGCAAATTTTTTTTGGCACGGAATTGCGTCCAGGGTTTTGGTGCAAAGTCGCGCTTGTTATGACGCAAGTTGCGTCATTTCCTGATGTTAGCCTTGGCGCCAATAACTTTTGCGTCATACTTGCCGACAAAAGTTTTTGTATATTACTCCTCTTCCTTTATTGCTTCTGGTTCTCTTCATATTTTCAAGAACCATATTGCTTATTTTTTTGCTTTTTACTTTAGCATAAGCATTTTTTCCCATTCCTGGGAATGGGAAAAAATGTGAGGAAATTGGATATTTTGTTTAAAATGTTGTTTTTTTCTTTTTACATTTTCCAAGATATCTCAGTCTGATCCTGCCTCTGATGTTACTGTAGAAACCATGCTGCATGGACACAGTTCTACCAAAGCTAAGTGTGTCTGTTGTAAATTAACTGATGTTATTTCTTTAGCTCAATTATGTGGCATCTGTCATGATAAGCTTTTGCATGCGGATAATGTTTCTATTAGTACTAATACATTGGCTGTTGTTCCTTCAACCCCTAATGTACCTAATATTCCTGCAGATGTTAAAGATTATATTGCTGCAGCTATAGATAAGGCTATGTCTGCTATTCTGTTTTCAAATAAACGTAAAAGGTCTTTTAAAACTTCTCACGTTGTTGATGAACTTTGTATTGACCGACAGCATACTGAAATGTCCTCTGCTGATGAGGATTCCCCTGGTTCAGAGGATCCTGATTCAGATTCTGAAATTGACAAATCTTCCTATCTGTTTAAGATTGATTATATTTGCTCTTTGTTAAAGGAAGTTCTGGTTACTTTGGGTATTGAAGAGTCTAGTCCTCTTGATAAAAAAAAACAGTAAACATTTAAATTCTGTTTTTAAACCTCCTAAGGTTGCTCCTGAGGTTTTTCCTATTCCAGATGCTGTTTCTGTTAGGATTATTAAAGAATGGTCTAAACCTGGTTCTTCTTTTAATCCTTCTTCTAGGTTTAGAAACTTGTATCCTCTACCTGTGGATAATTTGGAGTTTTAGGAAAAAGTCCCTAAGGTTGATGGGGCTATTTCCACTCTTGCCAAATGTACTACTATTCCTATGGAAGATAGTACTTCTTTGAAGAATCCTTTAGATAGAAAGATTGAATCTTATCTAAGGAAAGCTTATTTACATTCTGGTTATATTCTTAGACCTGCCATTTCTATGGCTGATGTGGCTGCTGCTCCAACTTTTTGGTTTGATAGTTTAGTTTGTCAGGTAGAAGATCATGATTTATCCAGCATTATTCTTCTGCTTCAACATGCTAATAATTTAATTTGTGATGCTATATTTTACATTATTAAAATCGATGTTAAATCTATTTCTTTAACTATTGTAGCCAGAAGAGCATTATGGCTTAAATCTTGGAATGCTGACATGGGCCCATATTTATCAAGGTCTGTCGGACCTGATCTGACAGTGCGGATCAGGTCCGACAGACCTCGCTGAATACGGCGAGCAGTACACTCGCCATATTCAGCATTGCACCAGCAGCTCACAAGAGCTGCTGGTGCAACACCACCCCCTGCAGACTCGCGGCCAATCGGACGTCAGCAGGGGGGTGTCAATCAACCCGATCGTACTCGATCGGGTTGATTTCCAGCGATGTCTGTCCGCCTGCTCAGAGCAGGCGGACAGGTTATGGAGCAGCGGTCGCCAGAAACATGGGCATCAAGCTCCATTCGGAGCTTGATAAATATGCCCCATGGTGTCTAAATCTAGATTATTATCATTGTCTTTCCAGTGTAATAATCTATTTGGTTCTCAATTGGACTCTATTATTTCTACTATTACTGGGGGTAAAGGAGTTTTTTTACCTCAAGATAAAAAGTCTAAAGATAAATTTAAGGCTCCTAAACGTTTTCGTTCCTTTTGTCAGAATAAGGAACAAAAGTCAACTCTTTTCCCTAAGGTCTCTGGTTCCAATTGGAGACCATCTTCAAATTGGAATAAAACCAAGCCTTCAATCCAGTTCAACTGGTGGGGAGCAGATTGAAATTATTTCAGGAAATTTTGTCAGGTTCCATTCAGAATCAGTGGATTTAGAATATTGTGTCTCAAGGGTATCAAATAGGTTTCAGAATGAGACCTCTCATGAGAAGATTCTTTCTTTCTCATGTTCCAACAAGACCTGTGAAGGCTCAGGCTTTTCTGAAGTGTGTTTCAGATCTAGAGCTTTCAGGGGCGATTGTTCTAGTTCCTCTAAAGGAACAGGGTTTGGGGATCTATTCCAATCTATTCATTATCCCAAAAAAGGAGAATTCTTTCAGACCAGTTCTGGATCTGAAACTTTTAAATCATTTTGTAAGAGTCCCAACTTTTAAGATGGTGACTATAAGGACTACTCAGCCTTTTGTTCAGCAAGGGCATTTTATGTCCACAATAGACTTACAGGATGCTTATATTCATATTCCAATTCATCCAAACCATTATCGGTTTCTGGGATTCTCTTTTCTAGACAAGCATTACCAGTTTGTTGCTCTTCCTTTTGGCCTAGAAACAGCTCCAAGAATCTTATCGAAGGTTCTCTGTGCCCTTCTATCTGTAATCAGAGAGCAGGGTATTGCGGGGTTTCCTTATTTGGACGATATATTGGTACAAGCTCAGTCTTTTCATTTAGCAGAAACTCACATGAAACAACTAGTGTCATTTCTTCAAAGACATGGTTGGAGGATCAGTTTACAAAAGAGTTTCTTGATTCCTCAGACAAAGGTCACCTTTTTAGGTTTCCAGATAGATTCAGCGTCCATGATTTTGTCTTTAACAGACAGAGACAAATGAAATTGGTATTAGTTTGTCTAAACCTTCAGTCTCGATCGTTCCCTTCAGTGGCTATGTGCATGGAAGTTTTAGGTCTTATGACTGTAGCATCGGACACAATCTCCTTTGCTCATTTTCATATGAGACCTCTGCAGCTTTGCATGCTGGATTAATTGTGTAGGGATTATACATGGATATCACAACTGATATACTTATATCCCAACATTCAATTCTCTCTGTCATGGTGGTTTGACCATCATCGGATTGTTCAAGGGGCCTCTTTTATTCGTCCTTCCTGGACTGTGATCTCAACAGAAGCAAGTCTCTGACTGCACAAGGGGTTTGGAAAAGACGAGGTTACCATCAATATTTTAGAACTCTGTGCTATCTTCAGACCTCTTCAGGCTTTAATTCATTTTCAGACAAACAATATCAAACAGTGGCATATGTCAATCATCAGGGGGGGACTCGCAGCTCTTTAGCAATGAAAGTAGTATCTCGGATACTTTCTTGGGTGGAATCCAACTCTTGTCTAATCTCTGCGATTCATATTCCAGGAGTAGACAATTGGGAAGCGGATTATCTCAGTCATCAGACTTTGCATCTGGGGGAGTGGTCTCTCTATCCAGATGTATTTCATCAGATTGTACAAATGTGCGGTCTTCCAGAAATAGATTTAATGGCCTCTGGTTTGAACAAGAAACTTCCCAGATATCTTTCCAGATCCAAAGATCCTTAGGCAGAGATGGTGGATGCTTTAGCAGTTCCTTGGATTTACCAACCTGCTTACATTTTTCCATCTCTAGTTCTTCTTCCAAGGGTGATCTCCAAGATCTCATGTGTTTCTGATAGCACCAGCATGGCCACACAGGTTCTGGTATGCAGATCTTGTCCTGATGTCCAGTTGCCAGCCTTGG
Organism: Bombina bombina; assembly: GCF_027579735.1. Classification (NCBI taxonomy): domain Eukaryota; kingdom Metazoa; phylum Chordata; class Amphibia; order Anura; family Bombinatoridae; genus Bombina; species Bombina bombina. The sequence continues at coordinate 1,049,793,866 of NC_069501.1, read as the reverse complement.
CCACTTCCTTTAAGGCCAGACCTTCTGTCTCAAGGACTGATTTTCCATAAGGATCTCAAATCTCTAAATTTGAAGGTATGGAAATTGAACGCTTAATTCTTAATCATAGAGGTTTCTCTGATTTCGTGATTAGCACTATGTTACAGGCTCATAAGTCTGTTTCAAGGAAGATTTATTATCGGGTTTGGAAAACCTATATTTTATGGTGCTCCTCTCATAATTTTTCTTGGCATTCTTTTAGAATTCCTAGTTTTTTACAGTTTCTTCAGGATGGTTTGGATAAGGGTTTGTCTGCAAATACTTTGAAAGGACAAATCTCTGCTCTTTCGGTTTTATTTCATAGAAAGATTGCTAAACCTCCTGATATTCATTGTTTTGTTCAGCCTTTGGTTTGTATCAAACCTGTTATGTCTATTTCTCCTCCTTGAGTCTTAATTAGGTTTTAAGGACTCCTCCTTTTGAGCCTATGCATTCTTTGGATATTAAACTACTTTCTTGGAAAGTGTTATTTCTTTTAGCTATCTCTTCTGCTAGAAGAGTTTCTGAGTTGTCTGCTCTCTCTTGTGAGTAAAGCGGTTTTACGTACTTGGTTTAAATTCTTACCTAAAGTTGTGAATTCTAACAACATTAGTAGGGAAATTGTTGTTCCTTCTTTGTGTCCTAATCCTAAGAATTATCTTGAGAGATCTCTACATTCTGTGGATGTGGTAAGAGCTTTGAATACTATGTTGAGGCTACCAAGGATTTCAGAAAGACTTTTAGTTTCTTTATTTTTTCTGGTTCCTATAAAGGTCAGAAAGTCTCTGCCATTTCTTTGCCATCTTGGTTAAAACTTTTGATTCACAAGGCTTATTTGGAGGCGGGGCAGTCTCCGCCTCAAAGAATTACAGCTCATTCTACAAGATCAGTTGCCACTTCTTGGGCTTTCAAGAATGGAGCTTCAGTTGATCAGATTTGCAAAGCAGCAAATTGGTCTTCTTTGGTAGACAAGTTCTTCAGGCAGTTGAGTTTTTTTAAATTTAAGAAAACGTAATTATTATTTGGATTTAATTTTTTTCAGCGGAAATAGCTGTTTTTATTTTTATCCCTCCCTCTCTAGTGACTTTGTGGATTTCCACATCTTGGGTATTATATCCCATATGTCACTAGCTCATGGACTCTTGCCACTTACATGAAAGAAAATATAATTTATGTAAGAATTTACCTGATAAATGTATTTCTTTCATAGTGGAAAGAGTCTATGAGACCGACCCTATTTTTTGGTGGTTATGATTTTTTTTTGTATAAAAGCACATTATTTTTTCAGTTCCTCTTTTTATGCTTTTTTTTTTTCTTTCTATATTTTATTTTCAAATAAAGGATTTCTTTCACATAACTTAATTCCTAGTGAAGCCATTTGTTTGTATCCAAATCATACAAATTGTGTCACCAAGTGTGAATACTCCCTGTTTTGTTTATTAACCTATGGCTCATGAAGCCAGAAGTTGGGCTCTGTAGTGTATGTGTGTGTGTTTTTATGTTTGTGTATCAATGTAAGTTTTTATAAAATAGGAAACACGTTTACTCAATGGGATATTTATAAAGGCAATCTGAATTGATTTCACATGGAAGTTTTCCTCACACCTCTGCCATTTTTTAAAATATATTAAACTCAAGGCCGGCTCAAGATGTCTGGGTAGGAGAATGCAAAGACACCCCCCCCCAGTAGTAACTTTACTGATTAGTATATCAAACTACTAGCCTAGCCGCTGACCTTACTAAGCCTGACTACCTGCACGCAACTAATGTTTATGCACAACTTGTCCCACCTTGAATGTCTCCCCTGGCTCAAGATGTCTGGGTCCGAGAATGCAAAAACACCCCCCCCAGTAGTAACTTTACTGATTAGTATATCAAACTACTAGCCTAGCCGCTGACCTTACTAAGCCTGCCTACCTGCACGCAACTAATGTTTATGCACAACTTGTCCCACCTTGAATGTCTCCCCTGGCCGGTTCTGCGTCTTTGTGTATGAGGTTATGCTGCTCGAAATCTGTGACTTCCCTTATAGAGACAGAGGAGTGGGCTAGGTCTGACAGTGGTCTAGGTCTTGTCAAGTCCGTTGTACCCACTTGGTCCCATGGTCGAGCTGACCCTAGTTAGACTGGAGTACAGTGGTGCTGATCAACCCATTTGGCATTTGTACAGCTGGGCTACAGTAGTCAGGGAGAGGGATAGAGAGCAATTCTTATATTGTATTAAAGTTAAAATAAACTTTCATGATCCAGAGTCATGAAATAAATAGGGGAGAAAAATAAAAAAATGGAAAATCAAGACAGTACTCCAAACTAGTGACAACTATTGTTAATTGTAATTTTTATAATGCTCTAATATTATTAAATAATTTGTTAAAGTGTAACTATTGCTTGTTTAAAATTCACAGTTAAATGATTTGTATGGTTACTGCCTAACAAAAGTGGCCTTTTCAATATAGTTGAGGGTTAAAAAGAATGTTCAGCTGCTATGGTTGTATACACAGCTGGTAGTTTTGTTAATAAATGATTATACGAAGGCTAAATGAAAAGTTGAATTGATTATTGGAACATAAGATGTTTTGTTGATTTACCTGTTATATGGTACATAATATATTAACCCATAAATGCTACCTACTTCTTCACATGCTATTCCACCAATCACATTTGTAAGTGAGACATAATTCTGATGATGACATAAGTCATACTGTCAAGACAAGCAGAGATTTCTGTATAAAAGGAAATGAATTTTGTGTGGAAATCAGAGAACTCACAGACCGTAAATTGCGTACTGGAATCCCCTTCTGTAAGGATTAACCAGGTGATGACACAAAGGCGTTCTTCCTCCAGTACCATTAAAGGGAAGTGGGAAACATTAATATTAATATTTTGTTATTTATTTCTTTTATATGAAAAATTCAAACTGCTGTTTATTACCTGAGCCTTATCATTGGTGATTTTGCTGCTTCTTGTAATGTTTTGTTAAAGAGACGTAAAACTGGCAATTATGAAATTATCTAATAGGCTATTGCATTGTGTAACTGCACAATTTCTTAAAAAAAAAATATGGGGTTGCTTACAATCTTACATTTGATTTCAGCAGATAATAATTTCTTTGGCCGGTATTGTCAGTGTGTTTTGCTATTGATCCCAGTCCTAAAATGTTTTTGCCATTTAAGGGCCGTTATTGTTCTAATTTGTTAGCGAATGTAATGTTAAGACTACAATACTGTGTGTTTAAAGGGACATTCCAGCCAAAATAAGAATCCACATGAATGCATTTTCAGTTTTGAATAGAAGCCTTTTTGTAATATACATGTATTAGCAAAAATGCTTCTAATAAAAGCTATAGCTGTTTCAAAAGTGTATTTAAGTATGCACCATGCACCAGCATTTTAAAAACAGCACTTGCTCAGAAAGCCTAAGGTGCTTGTACCATCTGGTAATAATTCCATTTAATTGCTGACAGGATACAAACCCCACTGGTACTCTGACCAGCTGCAGTATTTAAAAAGCTGCAGCACTGAGAATATCTAACTATGCTTCACATGCACGTGCACAGAAAAATGTTCACACTAAAACAGTGATAACTTCAACAAGACGCATTTTTGTCCGGAGTTTCCAGAGTTTCTCAAGTCCTTTTAGCTGTTAGTGAAAAATGTCCCTGTAAACGTGGTTCTTGTTAAGTATCGGGCCATTTTTACCGAAATGATAATGAAAAAGAGTGTTGCCAATAAACCATGAAAATGGCTCATCAAGCAGCTGTAACATGACAATAATGCATTTGCAAACATATGGCAAAAATGCTTCTTGTAGAAGTTATCACTGTTTTAGTGTGAGCATTTTTCTGTGCATGGGAAACATAGCTAGATATTCTCAGTGCTACAGCTTTTTAAATACTGCAGCTGCTCAGAGTGCCAGTGGGGTTTGTATCCTGTCAGCAATTAAGAAATTGAGTCATTACCGGGTTGTACAAGCACGTTAGGCTCTCTGAGCAAGTGCTGTGTTTAAAATGCTGGTGCACGGTGCATACTTAAATACACTTTGAAACCGCTATAGCTTTTGTTAGAAGCATTTTTGCTAATGCTTGTATATGACAATAATGCTTCTGTTCAAAACTGAAATGCATCCACTTGGATTCCAATTTTGGCTGGAATGTCCATTTAAAATAGTATGTTTTTGTAATTATTATTGACTAATATTTGAACTATTTCATAATAATTTACATCAATTGCTTATAATTTCTTTCTGTAATAAATTCCAATAACTTTTTATAAACCTTTTTGTGTAGTCTTATTATTCTTAGTGTTATAAAGAACTTACTATTAAACTCACTAATTGTGGGACTATTAGCAACTCTAGTAGAATTGTAGTACTTAACTACTGCAGCTAACACTTTGTAAAATAAAAACGTAGGGCTAGATTACAAGTCAGGCGCAAACGATTTTGCGCTAGTGATAACATCTTTTTGCAATAGCTCTGATATTACAAGTTGGGCTTCAATCCTTACTGCGATCTTAGTTGAAAAAAAAAAACACATCAAAAATACATTACAAAGTACAGTTTTACTCATAATAACACCATCTAATAAAAATTATTCCAAAAAAATATTGCACAAAAAAGTTATAAGGGCTCAAAGATATGAGATCTCAGGTGTTAGACAAAAAAAAAATGCAGCCAAAGTACTTAAACATAGAGATAGTTACATACAGATAAATTCCTAAAGATGTATTTGTATGTATATAGATATGTTATACTGTGTATTTACTGTAAATATTTCACATTCCAATGTTCTGCACATAGCAGAATATGTTCTATGTATTTCTAAATAGATATTCCTATATATATATATCTGTATATATCTATACCTTTATATAATTATATATATATAACATTATATATAGGTATACATATATATTTGTTTAAAAACCATCAGATATATGTAGAAATATTTAATTATGAATACATAAAACATATTCCGTTATGTTAAGAACATTGAAATCGTAAATATTCATATTTTCATGTCGTGTTAGCAGAATTGCAAAAATACTATAGTGTTTGTGAGAGAGAGTGGGTGTTAGGGTTTTTCCACTTTTTTTTCTTCCTTTGACTTTCATGGGGGAATGCGAAAACACGATTGTGATTTTCGATTTTAAGTGCGATTTGGGTTACCGCTAGAGCAAAATAAGTTTTTTGAATTTTGTAATACGAACGCAACCCAACTAGCGCAAAAAGCTTAGCTCTAGCGGTGTTTTCGCAATTGCGAAAAAGAAATATATATCGCACCACTTGTAATCTAGCCCAACCGTATAATTGCTTTAAAAAATGAACCTCTGTTAGTAAATTTCTCTTCTTCGTGTCCTTCTTTCAATTAAACAATGATATGGGAGAAGGGCAAACAAATAATGAATGAAAAAACACCAAAATATTTTTCTTTTGTTTTTGTGTGTGGAGTATAAAGATTGAACTATAATTTATCTTTACGAGCATTACAGATCCAGTTAACCAAAGCAAATGCTGCTAGGTGACTGTGACAAACCACTGCAATGTAAAATTAGTACAGACGTACATAGGAAATATCCATTGCAAATATTCCTTGCAATATTATACACACTCCAGTTAAAGGGGCACTGAACCCAAATTTTTTCTTTTGTGATTCATATAGAGCATGCAATTTTAAACAACTTTCTAATTTACTCCTATTATCAATTTTTCTTTGTTCTCTTGCTATCTTTATTTGAAAAAGAAGAAATCTAAGCTATTTTTGGTTTAGTCTCTGGACAGCACTTTTTATTGGCGGATGAATTTATCCACCAATCAGCAAGGACAACCCAGGTTGCTCACCAAAAATGGGCCAGCATCTAAACTTACATTCTTGCATTTCAAATAAAGATACCAAGAGAATAAAGAAAATTTGATAATAGGAGTAAATTAGAAAGTTGCTTATAATTTCATGCTCTATCTGAATCACGAAAGAAATAATTTGGGTTCAGTGTCCCTTTAAACATTTGGGGCGCGATCCGATATATGGCGCAGGTTTCGGCGCAAGAGTGGAAACCTGCGCCGCCCGTAGTTTCACCTCGACCTATCACATATACGGCGCCGGCAGTTGCTAAGGTGCCGTAAGTCGGACAAGCTAGTGATGTCCAGAAATAAGCGTAAGTACAAATTTCTGGAGTCGCCAGTGACTTACGGCACTTTAGAAACTGCCGCCGCATAAAAAAAATAACTAAAGTATAAAATCTCCCGTAACTGTCTAACACACCTCCCAAAAATAACCCGACACGTATACCTCTCTATCCGCAATCCCCCCTCTCACTCCTAATAATAAATATATTAACCCCTAAACCGCCGATCCCGGACCCCGCCGCCAGCTACATTAAATGTTTTACCCCCTAATCTGACCCCCCTACACCGCCGCCAGCTACATTGAATGTTTTACCCCCTAATGTGATCCCCCAACACCGCCGCCACCTATATTATATTCACTACCCCCTAATCTAATCCCCCTATACCGCCGCCACCTATATTAAAATTATTAACCCCTAATGTAATCCCCCTACACCGCCACCACCTATATTAAATATATTAACCACTAAACCTAAGTCTAACCCTAACACCCCCTAACTTAATTATTATTAAAATAAATCTAAATAATATTAATAATATTAACTAAATTATTCCTATTTAAATCTAAATACTTACCTATAAAATAAACCCTAAGATAGCTACAATATAATTAATAATTACATTGTAGCTATTTTAGGGTTTATATTTATTTTACAGGTAACTTTGTATTTATGTTAACTAGGTACAATAGCTATTAAATAGTTAATAACTATTTAATAGCTACCTAGTTAAAATAATTACCAAATTACCTGTAAAATAAATCCTAACCTAAGTTACCATTACACCTAACACTACCCTATCAATAAATTAATTAAATAAACTACAATGATCTCAACTAAAATACAGTTAAATACACTAATCTATATTACAAAAACAAACAAACACTAAATTACAAAAAATAAAAAAAGATTACAAGAATTTTAAGCTAATTACACCTAATCTAAGCCCCCTAATAAAATAACAAAGCCCCCCAAAATAATAAAATTTCCCTACCCTAAACTAAATTAAAAAAGTAATCAGCTCTATTACCCGCCCTTAAAAGGGCCTTTTGCGTGGCATTGCCCCAAAGTAATCAGCTCTTTTACCTGTAAAAAAAAGAACAACCCCCCCATTACAACCCACCACCCACACACCCCTACTCTAAAACCCACCCAATCCCCCCTTAAAAAAACCCAAGTCTAACCCCCAAGTGGTCCTTACCTGTCCTGAAGACCGGCGGAGAAGGTCCTGTTCCAGGCCGCGACCTCTTCTTCTTCCAGGAACCAGCCGGCGCGTAGCGGAGGAGTTGAAGACCGATGACCGCGGAGGTGAACACCGTCCTCTCTGGAACTGAAGACTGGCGATGCTGGAACTGAAGACCGGAGCCATGGAGCGTGGAGGATCCTCTTCATATGATCTCCGCCGTACACTGAATAGGAATTCAAGGTACGCGCTTAGAAATGCCGTCCCTTGAATTCCTATTGGCTGATTTGAGCCTTCAAATTCAAATCAGCCAATCGGATTAGAGCTACTTTAATCCTATTGGCTAATTTGAATAGCCAATAGAATAAGAGCTACTGTAATTCTATTGGCTATTCTAATCAGCCAATAGAATGACAGTAGCTCTTATTCTATTGGCTATTCAAATCAGCCAATAGATTTAAAGTAGCTCTCAAGAAAAAGGAGGATTGGCATTATCTCTGTACATCAATTGATTGTTATATGGCTGACTTTATCTGTTCTGTACACATTTATCTACTTATTTTTTCCTCAATAAAAAATTGGAAGAAAAAAAAAATGGCGTCCCTTGAATTCCTATTGGCTGATTTGAGCCTTCAAATTCAAATCAGCCAATCGGATGAGAGCTACTTTAAATCTATTGGCTGATTTGAATAGCCAATAGAATAAGAGCTACTGTCATTCTATTGGCTGATTAGTATAGCCAATAGAATTACAGTAGCTCTTTGAATTTGAAGGCTCAAATCAGCCAATAGGAATTCAAGGGACGGCATTTTTAAGCGCGTACCTTGAATTCCTATTCAGTGTACGGCGGAGATCGTATGAAGAGGATCCTCCACGCTCCATGGCTCCGGTCTTCAGTTCCAGCGTCGCTGATCTTCAGTTCCAGCATCGCCGGTCTTCAGTTCCAGAGAGGACGGTGTTCAGCTCCGCGGTCATCAGTCTTCAACTCCTCCGCTCCGCGCCGGCTGGTTCCTGGAAGAAGAAGAGGTCGCCGCCTGAAAGAAGACTTCTCCGCTTGGATCAGGACCTTCTCCGCCAGTCTTCAGACAGGTAATGACCACTTGGGGGTTAGACTTAGGTTTTTTTAAGGGGGGATCGGGTGGGTTTTAGAGTGGGGGTGTGTGGGTGGTGGGTTGTAATGGGCGGGTTCTTTTTTTTACAGGTAAAAGAGCTGATTACTTTGGGGCAATGCCCCGCAAAAGGCCCTTTTAAGGGCTGGTAATAGAGCTGATTACTTTTTTAATTTAGTTTAGGGTAGGGAAATTTTATTATTTTGGGGGCTTTGTTATTTTATTAGGGGGCTTAGATTAGGTGTAATTAGCTTAAAATTCTTGTAATCTTTTTTTATTTTTTGTAATTTAGTGTTTTGTTTTTTTTGTAATATAGATTAGTGTATTTAACTGTATTTTAGTTGAGATCATTGTAGTTTATTTAATTAATTATATTGTAGCTATCTTAGGGTTTATTTTATAGGTAAGTATTTAGTTTTAAATAGGAATAATTTAGTTAATATTATTAATATTATTTAGATTTACTTTAATAATAATTAAGTTAGGGGGTGTTAGGGTTAGATTTAGGTTTAGTGGTTAATATATTTAATATAGGTGGCGGCGGTGTAGGGGGATTAGATTAGGGGTTAATAATTTTAATATAGGTGGCGGCGGTGTAGGGGGATTAGATTACGGGTTAATAAATTAAATATAGGTGGCGGCGGTGTAAGGGGGTCAGATTAGGGGGTAGTACATATAATATAGGTGGCAGCGGTGTAAGGGGGTCAGATTAGGGGGTAGTACATATAATATAGGTGGCGGCGGTGTAGGGGGCTCACATTAGGGGTTAATACATTAAATATAGGTGGCTGCGGTGTAGGGGGATCACATTAGGGGGTAAGACATTTAATGTAGCTGGCAACGGTGTAGGGGGCTCACATTAGGGGGTAATAATTTTAATATAGGTGGCGGCGGTGTAGGGGGATCACATTAGGGGGTAAGACATTTAATGTAGCTGGCGGCGGGGTCCGGGAGTGGCGGTTTAGGGGTTAAACACTTTATTAGGGATTGCGGCGGGGGATTGCGGTGGGGGATTGCGGTTGAGAGGTAGATAGACATTGCGCATGCGTTAGGTGTTAGGTTTTATTTTGCAGGTAGTTTAGGGAGTGACGGGGCTCCAATACTCAGCGTAAGGCTTACTACGCCTGCAATTTGTGGCGAGGTGAAAATGGAGTAACATTTCTTCATTTTTGCCACGTAAGTCCTTACGCTGTATATTGGATACCAAACTGCGCGGGTTTGGTATATCACTCTATGGGCCAAAAAATGACGGCCGAAGGGTGAAATATACAAGTGTAACTTCTATGTTACGCCGTATATGTGATACCAAACCAGCGCAAAATTTGGAGTCGCCGGCTTTTGTGGGCGACGCTGCATATCGGATCGGGCCCATGAATTTCATATGTCCTAAACATATTGCAATTAAGCTACCATATTGTCCTCTGAAAAAAATCTCTTGGAAACCTTAATTAGCATTTTGCTAGAGTGGCTCCTAATCTAAAATTGGGCAACCTGTTAAAAAGATAACATGTTTTGCCACTTATTTAAAACTATCAAGACAAATGTGAATATTTGCACCTGAGGGGGTAGCAGTATACATTTTTTCATAGTCGCAATAGGTCTGTTGAAGGTATAAGTATAATGAAAGAGAATTCTATTGATCTAATGCTTTTTTTAAAATAAATTCTGTCAATTGGGTATTCATAAAAAACACTAATGAGTCTATATATCCTGGATATAAAAGAAGGTGACTTTTCAAGTAAGTCCTAAAATTTTAGACTCCATATGAAAATAGCTGTCAGGTGGGTTTTCCTTTGCTGTAAAAGTTAATTAAAGGAGAAAAACTTCTATTGACTCTAATGGAGTATTGCAAGACCTTTCGCAATCTATTTTATAAGTTTACGACAGCACAATTTTTGGCACATCTTTGCAGACTACTACTTTAGTGTCTGTGACCTCACCTTTTTAGCCACTAGACACTGGCTGATATTCATCATCTATTGATTTTTGTAGGTTCCTCGTGCTCACCAAACCTTATGGATAGATTTTGAAGACATACTTACTATACGTATAAATCCCATTTATATGCTGTAACTTCAAATAGCAGCTATTGGTAGAAATTTATTGCTACAACAACCACTGCATACCAATGTATAGGAAGCACATATTTCCTCTTAAGGGATATAATAAAGAGAGAAAGAAAGCAATGAGAGCGTTATCAACAACAGAAGTCACTTGAAAATAATAAAAAAAAAACATTTGGATAATTATTAATGTGGCTGTAAAACATTTAGGTGTTTTACAACTAAGGGCAGATTCGGAATGGAGCGCAACAAATCGCTTTCATGAGCATGATATTTTCACTCCACTCAGTAATACCCGCACATGCAAATGTGCGTTGGTATAACTAGTTAGGCGCCGGCGCAATGCGAACGCTACCTCGCGTTAGCTTTGCAGGGAAATATTGTGCTCATGAGAGTGCGCTTCCATAGGCTCCAACGGGAGCCTCGTTCTCATGCCGTCAGACACGGCTGATAACCTAGCGCTGCGAAGGGTTTAAGTATATACATATATTATCACATAAATATATATGTACATATTCATATACATATATTTATAGAGTACTAGACCTCAATGTAAAGCCACAAGCTCACGGTAGCAATAACCAGCCACTTGTAATTGCTGGTTATTTATCGCGCGCCCTTAAACGGGCAAATTTGCCCATTTACGGTTGCGCGGTATATTAGCTCTCCACTTGTAATCTAACCCTAAATAGTTATATCTTTCTTGTTGTGTGACTACATACATAGATATGGTTTTTAAAATGACAATTGTATCCATAACTTACTGTCTCACATTTCATTGCATTTATTTTTACAGATATTCACACTAAATTTAAATGACGATAAAGTGGAAAAACTTTGACCATTATGATATTGGTCCTTGCTTATTTGTACTCTTTAAATGACAAAGTAAAGCACACAACATATTCAAAGCAACCGATTCACAAAGGTCTCAATGTCTATATAACACCAAACACAGTATTTAAGATCATAATGAAAAGGCTCTTGAGACATAGATCACTCAGGACCAAGAGTTTCTGCTTATTGCCTGAATACATGCAAGGTTACAGGTTAATTTAGCATAACCAACTTAACAACGCATGTTGCCCTTTTTTCTGTGTGCTGGAATTCCTGAGGCGTAGTGACCCTTTCCCCGGATCGCTAACCTGGCAGATATAAGGTTTTATAATGCAATGCTTCATCACACTATAAGGCTGAATGACAACTAGAATGTTCTGTAACAAGAGCTTGTAGTACCTTACATTTAAAATAATTTTTAAAATGATCAATTTTTCAGATATAACCATTTAATGCAGAGCTATTGTAATAAAGTATATGCTTTAGTTCCTGCATTGACTTTACCTCATCACTTGTTCCAAGTTATAAAGTTGCTGGTTATCTATTTTTTTTTAAAAAACACAGTGAATCTTGCATGCACAAAATAGCACTTGTAACACCAGCCCTTAGGATCAGGTCTATTTTCAGATCCCAGTTGTATTTGTGAGAACGTTTTCCATTTGGACAAATAAATATCTACAGAACTGTAAGGCCTAAAGTATGATCCCATGGTGAAAAAGATATAAATATCTTAGCTTAAGGGCTAGCTTATGAGTGGAGTGGTATTTCGCGATCCTGTTCACGTGTTAACATCGCTAGATGGAGGCGTCAGGTTGCGCTCGTATTACAAGATGAAAATCTGACGCATGCAAAAATCATGTATCACGACAACATTAATATATTCTTCCTGAGAAGTCAATGGAGTGTGCAAACTGCAAAAAAAAAAACAACTAACACCCATACTTGCGTGCTAATCTGAATGCGTTTATTCAAGAGCGCAAAACCCGGCATGAACTTTCACATTCCAATGTTCTTCACATAGAAGAATATGTTCTATTTATTCTTAAATAAATATTTATTTATATACTGTATATCCATATATATATATATATATATGATTTTTTTGGTAAAATATTTATCTTTACCTTTTTATTACCTATATATTATCTTGTGTAGAGTAAATATACAGTTAAACACTTTGGCCTAGATTACGAGTGGAGCACTATCGTTTGTAAATTGCGCTTCCCATATTTTCTATGGGTGCCGTCTAGCATTAAATTACCTTCATATTACAATTTCGTGGTAAAATGTTGAGCATAAGCACAAGCTTGATTATCTCGTGACACGTTTACCAGAGACCACAGCTCTAGTATACCAATCTCGCTTATATCTTTTCAATGTATTTCAGCTGCAAATGGTCAGCACTGATTACTAACAGCCTCCCATTGGACTATTGCACTATAAATCACACAAACATCAATGCTTGTTCTTCAATGGACTCTATCTGGCCTTCTGAGTGGACACTGGCCCCCTTTGGTACTGCCTGCTGAAATTGTGCTCTGGTAGTGCCTGTAATGCAATGGGCTCTCTCTGGCATCAATGGTTGATTGAAACAGTATATAATAATTGTTTTATGAAGTTTTCATTTTAATAAAGTTTACATGTATGGTTTGCTTATTGTTGTTTTTAAACCGTAAACCAAATATGTCATTGAAAATGGTAAGCATGGCACCTATGTTTCAAAGTAAAATCAAATAATATGATTGTAATGCCAATATTCTGAGATCATTATGACCAGGTTTTTTTTAAGAATGACAAGCTCACTGGCATTTTTTTTAAATGTTGTACTATACATATCATAAAATGGATATAAATACAATATCATGTTAAAATCTGAACATATATCAGCCCAACCAATATTTAGAAAGGGTCATGCAAACCAATACTTTTCATACCTGATTCAGATATCAAATAAAATATTAAACAACATTCCAATTTATTTAATTTTTAAAATTAATGTTATTCTTCATATATCTGTTGTGGTTGAAATAGCAATGCACATGGATGAACCTATCATACAAGACATCTATGTGCACCCACCAAGCATGAGCTATCTATATATGCTTTTCAACAAAGGATATCAAGAGATTGAACCAGATTACATAATATCATTAAATTTAAAGTTGATTGAAACTGCATGTTTTAATTAAATCATGATCTGAGAATTAATTGTTTAAGGTCACTTTGAGCACACAATGTAAATTTCATAAGGGTCTATTTACCAGTTCTATTTGAGATCCGATTATACAATGCTTTCAGCAATATAATACAATGGGCATTTAAAAAACAAAAAAGCAAGTTTTTAAATCAGTCCTGCACATTTATTATTGCGATTGTCACGCATATTGAAAACCCAACTTTTAGTGACCAAGATAAATAAAAGGAGCGAATTAACATTAAGAATACAACAAGCTACGATTGTATTAAAAAACACTGCACACATAAGTGCTATGTAAACAGTGTGTAAACACAACACAACCACCATATTTAGAGCTTAATAGCACACATATGTGGAATTATAAAACATGGCCTATTGTGCTGTGGAAATATTACATTCACAATTTGTACATAGCGCTTAGACATTGTAAAATATATATGACATTTTAATACTTGATGATGCGCTACACTGCATCAATGCATTAAAATCTACTTGTCTTGCTGATTAATATATTTTGTGGTTTTGTGGATACAGATCAAGCTACTAAGCGTATACAACATGTTTTCGAGATCTTATTTTTTTGCACATGCGCTTGCAAGAATATGAAATATGGTGTACACCATGAATGGTTTACACTCAATCTTGACTTCGCAAACGCATTGAAACTGTATAAATATCAGAAGAGAGAGAACAGCACTCTTGATATAGAACAAAAGCTAGAATAACTTCCATGCCTGTTCATTTCCATTGCAACTCAGGGTGCACGCTCTTTCAGCACACTATGCCTTTTCACAGAGAAAAAATATCCTGTAGCATATCAGTCTGACCCTGCCCAATGACAGTCCAGTGCCTAAATACCAGACAAATCTTCTCTGAACAAGAGAAACAACAACCCCAGACGATCGTTTCGGCCTTCTGTGGGCCTCGTCAGTAAGGTGCACTGGAAAAGTTCTTCTCTGTGAAAGGCACATGTTGAGCAAAAAGAGGCTGCTTCTTGGGTGGTAACTAGCCATAGAACAAGCTATTATGCTATGTTCGTTCCCAGGTTGAGCGCTTCTCTCTTTTTATTTATGCAAATTATGACACTTAGGGAAGTCTCCTTAAGTGTGATGCGGGAATCCAGACGTAGACCCGTTACTCAGTGTGCCTAGAGGGATATGGCTGCATCTCACTGACGAGCCCCACACTAGCCTGAAATGTACGTCTGGGGTTTTGCTGTTTCTCTTGTTCAGAGAGGGATTGCCTGGTATTTCGGGGCTGGACTGTACTGTTAAGTCAGGATCAGACTGATATGCTTCAGGAAAGTTCTTCTCTGTGAAAGGCACATGTTGAGCAAAAAGAGGCTGCTTCTTGGGTGGTAACTAGCCTTAGAACAAGCTATTATGCTATTGTTCGTTCCCAGGTTGAGCACTTCTCTCTTTTTATTTATGCAAATTATGACACTTAGGGAAGTCTCCCTAAGTGTGATGCCGGAATCCAGACATGGACTCGTTGCTCAGTGTGCCTAGAGGGATATGGCTGCACCTCATTGACAAGGCCCACACTAGGCCGAAACGTACGTCTGGGGTTTTGCTGTTTCTTTCGTTCAGAGAGGGATTGCCTGTTTTTTGGGGGCTGGACTGTACTGTTAAGTCAGGATCCAACTGATATGCTTCAGGAAAGTTCTTCTCTGTGAAAGACACATGTTGAGCAAAAAGAGGCTGCTTTTTGGGTAGTAACTAGCCATAGAACAAGCTATTAGCTTCCCAGATTGAGCACTTCTCTCTTTTTATGCATTTAAACTGTAGTTGACACAATGCGCAATCAGGCAAGTATGTATACCATGCTTATGTGTGCGCACGCGCAAAAATATGTAGTTTTCAATAGGGCGTACACTGTTTTTAGTTCACACTCAATTTCGGCTTTGCAAATGCATTGAAAGTGTAAATGACAAGATGCGCATTTCTCAATGCTATATTCATAAATAAAGATAGTGTAATGCTAGCACAACAAGTTTCATTTCTAAACTCAACTAAAAATATATCTGCAAAAGTGATAGTTTACCTTTATTATGATTTTCAACAAATTTATTTATTTCTAAAATATTTTACCAGGAAGGATACATTGAGATTTCTCTCGTTTTCAAGTATGTCATGGGTCCACAAAACATTGCATTGATACAATAGGGTACAATAAAATTCAAAAACAATAATAATACACAATATATGATTTTTCTTTTTACATAGAACAGGTAGGAAATATATAATCAACCATGACAGGTGCATTCTGTTTTGAGATATGTAGAGAGGGATCTCTTAAAGGATATTAGGCTTGGGGAAGGTTTGAAAGTGTGTGGGAGGTCATTCCATAACTGTGGTGCTCTGTAGGAAAAGGAGGATCGAGCTGCTTTTTTTTTGTATTGAGACAAGCTAAATAATGTACAAAATGAAAAAATAAATACTAAAGCAGCGCTAAAATCACACACTAATACACGGAAATAATATAGATAAATTAAGCAATTGATAACAATAAAATCATGAAATATGACACTGGTTCACAATTGAATACCAACAATAATATCGCCACTCAGAAGGGGAAAAAATTGTATCCAAAAATGAAACATACAATAGTTCCAAGAATAATGATACTTGCAATATCTCCTAAGGGATAAACTTCCTATTACTTTTTTTCTGTACCCAACACACTGAATAAATAAAGACACTTGACAACGGGTTATATGGGCTAAAGACCGGTCACGGTCACGTTTATTAATAACAATAAGCCTTTAAAACTAGGCTTATTCAACTATGCCAAAATAGGCAACTTTAAATATATATAAAGAACTATATTAGTTCTTCGCTGGTGGCGGCAAAGACTAGCTAAATTAACCCTTACTGACAGACGGCCAGGGCCCTACATGGTGTTTGCAGCGTGGCACGGCTACCACGCCCAATTGGCAGGGAGAGCTGTAAGCTATAGAGGTATTTGCCTAAGATTCGTAGGGGGGAGTAACCCCTAGGTCGGCACCTAGTGGGTGTCACCTCCCCCATCCCATGACATCACTCGTCTCACACCCTGCCCGCTCTCTGGGCCCTGACCGACCGCCAGCTGGGGCATACAACCAGCCCAGTAAGGCAATCCCCCCCAGAACGAGTCGTAAAAACACGCTCTAAGGAGGTGGAAGACTAAATTAAACCCCTGGGCTTATTGAGCTAGTTCAAATAAACCTACCCACGCCAGGGGAGGGGTCCATAATCCTACCTAACGCTGCCACTTCTTCCAGGGCCGGGTGGGTGGGGAAAGCTTGCTTGAAGTCTGGAACCAGAAACAAAAGAGGGACGGATCCACTGCAGTCAGGACCTATAAAGGTAAGCAGAAACACCGCCCCTCCACATGCAACATTGTAACATCTAGTACCTTCCAGACTTCAACTCAGTTATCCCTTAATTTTGCTACAGGCCCACTAGAGGGCCTTCCACTTCCATAAGGGATAAACTTCCTATTACGTCTTTTCTGTACCCAACACACTGAATAAATAAAGACACTTGACAATGGGTTATATGGACTAAAGACCGGTCACGGTCACGTTTATTAATAACAATAAGCCTTTAAAACTAGGCTTATTCAACTATGCCAAAATAGGCTACTTTAAATATATATAAAGAACTATATTAGTTCTTCGCTGGTGGCGGCAAAGACTAGCTAAATAAACACTTACTGACAGACGGCCAGGGTCCTACATGGTGTTTGCAGCATGGCACGGCTGCCACGCCCAGTTGGCAGGGAGAGAGAGCTGTAAGCTATAGAGGTATTTGCCTAAGATTCGTAGGGGGGAGTAACCCCTAGGTCGGCACCTAGTGGGTGTCACCTCCCCCATCCCATGACATCACTCGTCTCACACCCTGCCCGCTCTCTGGGCCCTGACCGACCGCCAGCTGGGGCATACAACCAGCCCAGTAAGGCAATCCCCCCCAGAACGAGTCGTAAAAACACGCTCTAAGGAGGTGGAAGACTAAATTAAACCCCTGGGCTTATTGAGCTAGTTCAAATAAACCTACCCACGCTAGGGGAGGGGTCCATAATCCTACCTAACGCTGCCACTTCTTCTTCCAGGGCCGGGTGGGTGGGGAAAGCTTGCTTGAAGTCTGGAACCAGAAACAAAAGAGGGACGGATCCACTGCAGTCAGGACCTATAAAGGTAAGCAGAAACACCGCCCCTCCACATGCAACATTGTAACATCTAGTACCTTCCAGACTTCAACTCAGTTATCCCTTAATTTTGCTACAGGCCCACTAGAGGGCCTTCCACTTCCATAAGGGATAAACTTCCTATTACGTCTTTTCTGTACCCAACACACTGAATAAATAAAGACACTTGACAATGGGTTATATGGACTAAAGACCGGTCACGGTCACGTTTATTAATAACAATAAGCCTTTAAAACTAGGCTTATTCAACTATGCCAAAATAGGCTACTTTAAATATATATAAAGAACTATATTAGTTCTTCGCTGGTGGCGGCAAAGACTAGCTAAATAAACACTTACTGACAGACGGCCAGGGTCCTACATGGTGTTTGCAGCGTGGCACGGCTGCCACGCCCAGTTGGCAGGGAGAGAGAGCTGTAAGCTATAGAGGTATTTGCCTAAGATTCGTAGGGGGGAGTAACCCCTAGAATGGCACCTAGTGGGTATCACCTCCCCCATCCCATGACATCACTCGTCTCACACCCTGCCCGTTCTCTGGGCCCTGACCGACCGCCACAAGAGTCAATGCCTCTTGCCGCCATAAAAGTGCTTTGCGAATGTCTCCTAAGAAGATGTCCAGACCCTCATCCGTGAAGTGAATGCCGTCGGGGCGGTAAAGAGCTTTATTGTCAGCCGTTATTGTATCATGCCTAATGGCAAAACCACCTAACGCCGTGACCGTTCTCCCCATTTCCCTGTTCAACTTCTTCCTAATGTTGTACGCTGCCCTCTGATTCACAATGTATCACCAACGCAGTCGTGCAACCACGTTAGACCAACCAATCTTGACATCAGCGAGCCAAGCACATACCCAGCGTACATCTGAAGCCATCCTCCTAATCAAGTCCAAAACTGGAACAGACCCCATGTCGTTCCCCCCAGATGCAAAACAATATGGGGCTGACCCCACCTCCTATGTGCATCCTGGAGCAAAGCAGGTAACTGTTCCCATGTTAACCCTCTGCGCCCTAGCCACCACACACTAGCTCTGGATCTTGAAATCCCCAATTGCTGTCCGTCTGGCTGCTGCGACGTCCTGATGGACGCCCAGAGCATGAAGGAATGACCCACTATCCAGACACGCTTCGTGGGCGCATTCTTGCCTAAAAACATATGATACCACAACTGAACCAAAACTTCAGGAAGCAGGAAAAACAACAATTCCAACAACCCCAACGATAGTAGCCAACTAAGGCCCATCTCCCCAAAGGTGTGCAAGCCTAACCCTAACAAGACTCACCCTCTAAGGGACGTATATATGACTTGAATCTCCCTGATTTCCAGCGCCCCAAACTCTTGATACCCGTCTCAGACACCCCACTGCTAGCTGCGCTAGTAGCCGCCCCAATCCGAAAGGAATGGGATGCAATTTGCGATCAAGCCCAGCAGCGGATGCCGCCTTGGCTAAAACTTTCTTAAATTGAAACAAAGATAAAGCAGAGCCATCTTCATGGATAAGGAGCTGCGGAAAACCCTTTGGCCGAACCTTACAATAATCCTCGTAACTCCGTACCGGGCAACACTCCGGAAAATCATGCTTCTTCAATGGGAGCCACGCACCTCTACCCAGCGGGTCCATCTTGGACCTAGGTACAAGGAGCAGCAGACCATCCTCCAATGGCCGAACATGCTCCCATTGTATCCCACTCTTTGTATCGCCCTTAGATGAAGCCACCACTTCACCAACCCTCAAAGCCCCCGCTAAGGCAAATGAGAACGCGGTCCTAAATAACAAAGCCTCAAACTGTGAAGTGCACACCGACTGCAAAGTGCCAACCAATGCCCTCAACCGTAAGGGTGTGATGGGCTCTCTACGGTCGATCTCGCGAGGGGACATCCATCCCCATCCTTTCATTACCTGTTTCACTAGGAATGATCACGAATAATCTGCTATGCCGAGTGTCTTATTAAAGAAAGAGACGGCCGTTAATCTACTCTGAGCAGACAACCTGGATACTTCCTGTTTATGTAACCCCGCTAGCCAATCCAGCACCTGTACCTGCGTAGCCCTCTGTATGGAGAACCCTTGCTGGCCGGGGAAGCAGACCCAAGATCTCCAATGTTTCTCATAGGCACACCAAGTCTTGGGGGCCAAGGACGCCCTTACTAGGGGAAGGACACTCTCCCAACCCCCGCCATCTGCCAAAGAAAAGGAGGGCAAGTTAGACCTGTGCGTGCGGCCGATGGCGCCACCCTCCTAAACTGATCCCATTGAAATCTGGAGAGAGCATCTGCTACAACGTTTTGAACCCCCGGCACGTGTCTCGCCGTGAATCGTACATTCAACTGCAAGCAGCGCAACACCAGGTGTCTCAAGTACGTGACTACCCTGGGTGACGAAGCAGAAAACCGGTTTATAGCATAAGCAACACCCATGTTGTCCGACCAAAAAACCACCGCCCTATTAGCCAACTTCTGACCCCAGAGTTCTAATGCTACAATGATTGGAAAAAGTTCCAATAAAGTTAGGCTTTTGGTTAAACCAGCCAAAACCCAATCCGCAGGCCATGGAGCCGCGCTCCATTCGCTAGCGAGGTAAGCTCCATAGCCGAAACCCCCTGCCGCATCCGTAAAGAGGTGCAGTGCTTGATTGTAAATGGGGCCTTCCCTCCATATGCAGACCCCATTGAATTTCTTTAGAAATTCCTCCCATACGTTGAGGTCGTCTCTCATCTCGGGGGACAAACCTATTCTAGAGCACCTTCCACTAGAGCCCTGCAACTGACTCTCCAGCCATCTGTTAAATACCCTCCCCATGGGTATTGCCCTGCCAGCAAAATTCAGCAGACCCAACAGGGACTGCAACTCTTTGATAGAGATAAAGCTGGCTTTGCGCACCAACAAAACCACCTTCAACAGGCGGTCGACCTTGTCTTGTGGCAGTCTAAAAACCTCGGCCCTGTTATCTATTTCGATACCAAGGAAAGTGAGGCGGGTACAGGGGCCCTGTGTCTTGTCGTCAGCCAAAGGCACCCCAAATCTACCCATTATGTCTTGCATGACCACCATCATGCGCGCGCATTCATCCGATTCCTCCTTTCCCACCAGCAAGAAGTCATCCAGGTAGTGAGCCACGGCCCCACCCCCAGACTCCCTCTGTACTACCCAATGAAGAAAGGAACTAAAACATTCGAACAGTGCACATGATAGTGAGCATCCCATGGGAAGACACTTAGAATGCCCCTTCCACCTTCATGCCCATAAGCCTGAAGGCCGACGGGTGCAGAGGCAGTAAACGAAACGCAGACTCTATGTCAAGCTTTGCCATTAAAGCCCCCGCCCCTTTGCCCCTGACGATCTCAAGTGCATCGTCAAAGGACTGATAGTGTACTGAACTCGATTCCAGGTCAATGGCATCATTCACCGACCCCCCTTTTGGGAAAGACAAATGGTGAATGAGTCGAAACTTGCCCGTGTCCTTCTTGGAGACCACACCCAGTGGAGACACCACCAAATCCGCCAATGGCTTTGCCCAGAATGGGCCAGCCACTCTACCCAACGCTAATTCTTCACTCCCGAACCACCCCTGGGAATTCGTAGGCCGACTTGAGGTTCCTGTGTATTACTGAACCCAGTACGGCCCCCTCTACTGGAATATAGAACCCTTCCCTAAACCCCTACCAGAGCAAATGCGCCGCCCTTTGGTCGGGGTACAGAGCCAGCCATGGCTCCATGGCCGCCACTCTAAGAGGGGTTGGGGCCCTTGAACCCAGGACCCCCTCTGGGGGCGGGTTTATCCGCCCCAGACTCACTGCACTTGCTGCAATATGCCCCTGGGTGCAGTCCGCCACAGAATTTGCAGATGTGACGAAAGGAGCAGCTAGCCCCCCTGTCACACTGTTTATCCTGGAACTTCCAGCATTCCCTGCCACGCCTCTTTTGCCTCGGTGCCATTCTATTGGGACCTTGACGAGGACCAGGGGAGCCGATTGCACCCCCTTCCACGCCCAGTTTGGACCACAGGTCGATATCCTTGGTTCCGAAATGCAGGAGAGGGTTACCCACCATCTTCCTGCGAAAGGCCATATCATATTCTCGCCATGCTCCTTCCTTAAACCTGGCGCGGATATCATCGATCGTATCCTCGTATTTAAAAAGATTATGGCCTTGAGATGGCCACTTGTCTATATAACAAGTAGCAAGCACCCTAAAGCACCGCTGCCACTCCTCAAATGTTTCCGGCCTTTGCACCTTCTTAGGTCCCGTGCCGTCCGCCACGTGCTCCCGGGCCCTACAAGCCTCAGGGGAGAGTTCGAAGATGTTGACATACCGTCCATCCTGAATCTTCTTAACCACCTTTGACTTTAAGTGCCCATACAAAGAGTGCACCAGACACGGATAAGTGTCCCCGCGCGACGCAACCTTTCTGGACAATGGAAGGGCTCCCACCGACAGAGACGCAGAGCTAGCGTCCTGTGGAGGAGGAACTCCCTGGCTACACCCAACCGAGGACTCCTTACCCTGCCCCTGTGCTGCTACCAGCTTCTTAATCATTTTGAACATTTCCTTCTGCCCCTTACCCACTAGCCTTAAGTCACCCTCACTCTCAGAACCAGACCCACTAGAGGATGAACCTAGCCCAGTGTGTGCAGATGTGTGCAAAAGAAACTCACCGCTGGGGGCCAAAGGCGGCGCTGCTCCAGATGCCAACCGTTGATTTCTGTCCTCCACAGCCGCAATGGTTGAAACCTCCGCCGGCACAGGTCCCTGGTTGGAAGTAGCAGCCACAGTTGTCCCTGTCTGATCCATAGCGAGAGCCTGTGGAAATAAAACAGATTGGGGAGTACTCCGTGCTGATGAATGGGCCCCTGAGGGGCCCCCAACCTGTTCCCTAGACAAACACACACCCAAAGCAGCAGACCCAGCCTTTCGTATCATCTCCTCTGTCACGCCAGCAGATTGCCCATGCGGCCCACTCACAGCGCCCACAGACTCACACCTAATGCCCTGCGTGACATGTGCACCAGAATCCCTTTGCCTCGCTACCCCTAAAGGCAGTACCCGCAACATCTAAGAATTCAGTGTCTCCCACTGAGTCCCCTTGGCCAACCACAGTTATACCCCTGTGGATCCCACCCAGAGATACACCCTACACAGATAGACCCCTGTGGGTCCCACCCGGAGATACACCCTGCATAGATATACCCCTGTGAATCCCACTCGGAGTAACACCCTGCGCAGCGTGTCCGCCCAATGTGTTTCTCCTTTTGAGCCTGGCAATAGTGGCCCGCCTACCGCCCACTGATTTGCCCATTGCCTTCTTTGACTGACCCACTCTGGGCCCCCCTTTGCTGCCCCCCACCGCCTCAGGAGCCCGACCACCCGCACGGAGACTCCCCAACTTACTAGTCTGAGCTCCGTGCGGTGATCTGCTCATTGTCAATGCGCGCTGCCTTGCACGTCCGCGCTCCTCCCCTACTGATTCGTCACTAAGGGAGGAACCGCGCAACGTGATGCTGGAAGGGGCGGGGCTACACCCCGACGTGGGCCCAGGCACATGAAGAGCACGGACCAGCCGAACCTGCTCTCACTATACCCAAGACCCCTGGGGAAGTATCACCCCAGAGGGCCTGAGCCAACGAAATTACTGAGGACAAGGCCGCAGGCGGAAGGGACCGAAGCTGCTGCCAAGAGACGTGACCGGCAGCAGCCTGGTCCCCCCACGGCCAATCCTCCTGGGCCTCAAGATCAGTGTGGGTAGAGGGCTCCTGAACCTCGGGAAATAGCGGAGGGGGGTAGGGTGAAGAAGGGACCCGCCTAGTGGGGGTAGACACAATAGGATGGGAATGGCCTGCCACCTCCCCCAGCCCAGACCCCCCTGAAATAACCTCATCTGCCTGAACCCCCAAACCACCAGGGGAAGTGAGAACCAGAGGAGCAGGGGCAGGAGGGGAACCCTGAGCGACAGAGCCCACAGCAGGGGCCCTAGCTCCCAGCTTCCCTTTTGACCTTGACTGCAATACAGGAGAGACCCTGGGCCTAATCACAGGGAAGGGGGGTACCACATCCTCTGAGCCTGATCCTCCATTGTCTCTTGCAGCTCCTCTCATGCCTGGAACCACCTTCACCACTTCGCTGTAGCGCTTAGGCGGCACAGACTTCCTCTTGGCACGCTCCATCACCACAGAGGAAGAAAGCTTGCTTGAAGTCTGGAACCAGGAACAAAAGAGGGTCGGATCCACTGCAGTCAGGACCTATAAAGGTAAGCAGAAACACCGCCCCTCCACATGCAACATTGTAACATCTAGTACCTTCCAGACTTCAACTCAGTTATCCCTTAATTTTGCTACAGGCCCACTAGAGGGCCTTCCACTTCCAAAATACTTTTGCCAAATAGTGCTGTTGATTCCACAAAATGTCGTCCGTTACAATGAAGTGGGTGCTGCTGTGCAAAAAACCTGAACGTCTCCAACAGGTTAAAATCCAAGAAGTGTGAACTGTGAACAAAGAACACAGCGCAACCCATGATTCAAATGTAATATTTTAATATTTGATCACACGCATACAAAAAAACATACTTACAAGAAGTATGTACTTAAAAAGCACATCAGTGATTTCTCCACTAAAATTCAATCTGCAATAGCGTCCGGTAGTGTCTCTGTGTATCGCGGTTCTTGAGCTTGAACCACACGCCTCCTATCAGCGTAACCTCTGCAGATAATTCAAAAAGTCCCGCTTTCTCACCGGGTACTCACTACAGATGCTCACTCTGACCAAAAAGCCCAACACATTTCGTCTGGCAACGTCCAGACTTTGTCAAGGGATACGTGTAGATTTCATGCTTTTTATCTTAAATAGCTTGTAGAGTCATTTCATTGGTTAAAAAATATATCTTAAAATAATTTAATTAAAAACTTTTTATAATTATAATAACCTGTTTTTCTCTTACAGATCCTAAATAAATATGTGCCTGGAATCTCTTAAAGTGACCAGCACTACCCCAACATTAGGCATACTCATTTCTTAAGTGTTCATTAAAGGAATTTGCAAATGTGATAATTATTAAAAAGTGTTTATAAAACATAAATACCAAATAATAATAATAATATAGTTAAGAAGAACCCTCCCTACAAATAAATAACTACACAAAACACAGCATAACATTTGATCGAACCCTTATTAAAACTACACATAAATTAATACTATTCAAATATCTGTTCTCTCTAAAAACATTTTCCTATGTGTCCTCATTATGTATACACATCAAAGAAATCTTGGAGAAACCATCATTACCCAAAAGCTGGGCATAATCGTATCTAAGCTGTTTATTTAAAGGATATAATTATAAAAATGCTATTCTCTGTATTTGGAGGGATCCAATCTATTACTTGGATACTAATGCCTTTTTTACATTTACCATGAACTGATTTAAAATGGTTAGATACACTATGACTAGATAGACCTATCTTTATATTATAGAGATGTTCACTAAATCTCTTTTTTATCTTGGGTTTCATACGCCCTATGTAGGTCAAATTACAGGGAGTGCAGAATTATTAGGCAAGTTGTATTTTTGAGGATTAATTTTATTATTGAACAACAATCATGTTCTCAATGAACCCAAAAAACTCATTAATATCAAAGCTGAATAGTTTTGGAAGCAGTTTTTACTTTGTTTTTAGTTATAGCTATTTTAGGGGGATATCTGTGTGTGCAGGTGACTATTACTGTGCATAATTATTAGGCAACTTAACAAAAAACAAATATATATACCCATTTCAATTATTTATTTTTACCAGTGAAACCAATATAACATCTCAACATTCACAAATATACATTTCTGACATTCAAAAACAAAACAAAAACAAATCAGTGACCAATATAGCCACCTTTCTTTGCAAGGACACTCAAAAGCCTGCCATCCATGGATTCTGTCAGTGTTTTGATCTGTTCACCATCAACATTGCGTGCAGCAGCAACCACAGCCTCCCAGACACTGTTCAGAGAGGTGTACTGTTTTCCCTCCTTGTAAATCTCACATTTGATGATGGACCACAGGTTCTCAATGGGGTTCAGATCAGGTGAACAAGGAGGCCATGTCATTAGATTTTCTTCTTTTATACCCTTTCTTGCCAGCCACGCTGTGGAGTACTTGGACGCGTGTGATGGAGCATTGTCCTGCATGAAAATCATGTTTTTCTTGAAGGATGCAGACTTCTTCCTGTACCACTGCTTGAAGAAGGTGTCTTCCAGAAACTGGCAGTAGGACTGGGAGTTGAGCTTGACTCCATCCTCAACCCGAAAAGGCCCCACAAGCTCATCTTTGATGATACCAGCCCAAACCAGTACTCCACCTCCACCTTGCTGGCGTCTGAGTCGGACTGGAGCTCTCTGCCCTTTACCAATCCAGCCACGGGCCCATCCATCCGGCCCATCAAGACTCACTCTCATTTCATCAGTCCATAAAACCTTAGAAAAATCAGTCTTGAGATATTTCTTGGCCCAGTCTTGACGTTTCAGCTTGTGTGTCTTGTTCAGTGGTGGTCGTCTTTCAGCCTTTCTTACCTTCGCCATGTCTCTGAGTATTGCACACCTTGTGCTTTTGGGCACTCCAGTGATGTTGCAGCTCTGAAATATGGCCAAACTGGTGGCAAGTGGCATCTTGGCAGCTGCACGCTTGACTTTTCTCAGTTCATGGGCAGTTATTTTGCGCCTTGGTTTTTCCACACGCTTCTTGCGACCCTGTTGACTATTTTGAATGAAACGCTTGATTGTTCGATGATCGCACTTCAGAAGCTTTGCAATTTTAAGAGTGCTGCATCCCTCTGCAAGATATCTCACTATTTTTTACTTTTCTGAGCCTGTCAAGTCCTTCTTTTGACCCATTTTGCCAAAGGAAAGGAAGTTGCCTAATAATTATGCACACCTGATATAGAGTGTTGATGTCATTAGACCACACCCCTTCTCATTACAGAGATGCACATCACCTAATATGCTTAATTGGTAGTAGGCTTTCGAGCCTATACAGCTTGGAGTAAGACAACATGCATAAAGAGGATGATGTGGTCAAAATACTCATTTGCCTAATAATTCTGCACTCCCTGTACATCCCCATTTAATACAATATACTACATAGGTTGACTCACTCGAATTGTTTTGTATTATTAAAATTATGAAATGTATTACCCTTTATAATATATTGACACATACAACATTTTGTTTTCCTACATTTATACGTCCCATTAGGTATAGATAACCAATTATTCAATACATTCCTATCAGATACATTCTTAGTGTGGGCTAGATTTATGAAGCCCCTACGGCAGCAAGTTCTCACTAGAACTTGCTCGCCATGACTTATCAAGCGACGGTCACAAGACCGCTGCTTCCCTAAGCTGTTCGCCACCTCTAAACTGGCGAAATTCAATTTCCTCGGTCGAGTCCAATCGAGGAGATTGACAGCTCCTGCCCGCGCGTGATTGGCTGTGCGCGGGCAGGGGGTGGGATTGCATGTGAGCGCAAAATTGCGCTCGTGTGCAATGCCAAATACCTGCGGGTAATTTCGCCCCGCCACAGGCGAGCTGAGGCGTACAGGGGCACGTATACGCGCCCCTGTACGCCTCAGCTATAATAAATCTAGCCCTAAGTGTTTATAGGTCTCAATTTACTTGGGGCTAAGTGATTTTTGAGATTCATATTTCTCTTGTAGGTAATAACAGGTTTGTCTCCCACTACTTCTCTTAATAAAGGATCTGCCTTTTTAATCCCCCAATTTTTATTGAGAATCTTCCTAATTATCCCAGCTCCTTCATGATATGTGGTAATGAATCTAATATTGTTTATCTCACTAAAACTTCCTCTGACGTGTTCACTCCCTTTATTATGATAATTTTTATTGAGAAGTGTACCTCTATCTCTACTTCTAGCTGAAAATCTTGCAACTTTCAGAAGGGATTTATCATAACCTTTATCTAAAAACTTATTTTCTCATATATCTGCATCCTTGTCAAAGTCTATGAGCGACGTACAATTACGCCTCACCCTCAGAAATTGACCTAGAGGAATATTCTTCTTCCATGTTGATAAATGCGCACTCTTGGAGTTTACAAAGCTATTCTTTTCCATTAGTTTCCTAAAATTCTTAACACATATTTGTTTACTTTTATCATAAAATAGGACCAAATCCAGAAATTCAATTTCAGTTTTTGAATGTTTCTCTGTGAAACTCAAGTTGTAATTATTATTATTAAGATGGTCTGAAAAATTACTAATGGACGGTTCATCACCCTTCCACAATATAATAATATCATCAATGTATCTAAAATATTTCACAAGATGATTTATAAATGGATTATCCTCCCAAACATAATGATTTTCAAAATCATTCATAAATATATTTGCGTATGATGGGACAAAAGTCGTCTCCATCGCTGTCCCTTTAATTTGTTGGTAATATTTTTCTTCAAACTTAAAATAGTTATGGGTGAGGATAAATGAAATTGAGTTGATAATGAAATTAATTAGAATTTCTGGTATTTCTGAATTGTTAAAGGCCCTCTTAACAGATTATAACCCCTTCTCATGGGGGATATTTGTATATAATGCAGAAACATCAATGGTTATCCACCAATATTCATCCCTCCACTTTTCCCCTTCAAATGTATTAATTACTTTGGTGGTATCCTTAATAAATGATTTTGTCTTTCTTACTATGGGTTGGAGGTAGTAATCTACATATTTGGACAAATTCTGACAGATGGAACCTATACCCGATACAATTGGTCTACCAGGGTGGTCTTTTAACTTCTTGTGTATCTTGGGAAGGTGGCAAAATGTTGAAACCACAGGATTTAAAGGTATAATAAATTTAGTTTCATTTTCATTTAAAATACCCTCATCTCTATCTTAAAATACTAAAGCGGTTAGTTCTTTATTATACAAACTGGTGGGATTAGTTCTTAAAATTTTATATGTATCTTTATCATTCAGCAAATTGTATGCCTCGTTTAGATAATCCTGTCTATCTTGAATTACCAATGCCAGTGTTTAATAAACTTTTTAGTGAAGATTTAGAGAAACAATAAGCGAAATGTCAGATTAATAAATATAATGATAATTTGAATTATGAGGAAAGACTCACACTCAAGAAATTAAAATCTAACCAAGAGATAATAATGAGGGCAGCTGATAAACCTTTATCAGCTGCCCTCATTATTATCTCTCGGTTAGATTTTAATTTCTTGAGTGCAAGTCTTTCCTCAAAATTCAAATTATCATTATATTTATTAATCTGACATTTCGCTTATTGTTTCTCTAAATCTTCACTAACAAGTTTATTAAACACTGGAATCTGGTCTCCCTGCATTCCCATTGGATAAAACATAGATTTGCCCCTCAAATTAGTATGTTGTATATTACATTGATCTTCATGGACCGAGAGATCCAACAGATTTATTTGGGACATAACATTAATAACCACTTCTGGTATCTCTGGGGAATCTATACCAGATTCCGCTTCAAGTGATTTGAGTATTCTAGTAGCTTCTAAATCTTTCCATTCTAAGAATGGATTGTTCATATCACTCCCTTGTGCTTGTTGTTTTATGTAATATCGTTTAAGGGTCAGTTTCCTAATACATTTTTGGACATCTATATAGATGTCCAATTTATTTGGTGCTGATTTTGGAGCAAAATTTAGTCCTTTATCTAGAAGTTTAATTTCATTATTTGTTAAGATTACATTAGAGAGATTAATAATATTCCCTCTCATGAGATTTATATGAAATATGAATCTCAAAAATCACTTAGCCCCAAGTAAATTGAGACCTATAAACACTAAGAATGTATCTGATAGGAATGTATTGAATAATTGGTTATCTATACCTAATGGGACGTATAAATGTAGGAAAACAAAATGTTGTATGTGTCAATATATTATAAAGGGTAATACATTTCATAATTTTAATAATACAAAACAATTTGAGATAAATTGCAGAGCCATATGTGAGTCAACCTATGTGGTATATTGTATCAAATGTGGATGTAATTTGATCTACATAGGGCATACGAAACGCAAGATAAAAAAGAGATTTAGTGAACATCTCTATAATATAAAGATCGGTATATCTAGTCATAGTGTGTCTAACCATTTTAAATCAGTTCATGGTAAATGTAAAAAAGGCATTAGTATCCAAGTAATAGATTGGATCCCTCCAAATACAGAGAATAGACTCCTGAAATTAAGACAGAAAGAGACCCTTTGGATTAAGAATACTAATAGTTTACATCCTAGAGGTCTCAATCTGGATTTGGATGTACAAGCATTTTTATAATTATATCCTTTAAATAAACAGCTTAGATACGATTATGCCCAGCTTTTGGGTAATGATGGTTTCTCCAAGATTTCTTTGATGTGTATACATAATGAGGACACATAGGAAAATATTTTTAGAAATAACAGATATTTGAATAGTATTAACTTATGTGTAGTTTTAATAAGGGTTCAATCAAATGTTATGCTGTGTTTTGTGTAGTTATTTGTAAGGAGGGTTCTTCTTAACTATATTATTATTATTTGGGATTTATGTTTTATAAACTCTTTTTAGTAATAATCACATTTTCAAATTCCTTTAATGAACACTTAAGAAATGAGTATGCCTAATGTTGGGGTAGTGCTGGTCACTTTAAGAGATTCCAGGCGCATATTTATTTAGGATCTGTAAGAGAAAAACAGGTTATTATAATTATAAAAAGTTTTTAAATTATTTAAGATATATATATATATATATATATATATATATATATATATATATATATATATAAAGAAAGCTGCTGCATAGGTATTGCCAAAGTGTCTCTTTGCAGGCAAATGGTTAGAGATTAGGTTAGAACGTTTTGCATAAACACTGGTGGCCCAGGATACAGTCGACTTATACCTGGGGTGTTAGCAAGCTGAAAGTCTTTGGGAACAGCACAACAGAAAATCTAAGCTAAGTGCCTCTCTTTGTTTTCTTCACTTAAGAAGTTACATTCTTGAATGACCGTATCTGCAGCAGGAATAGCTGCGGCCATTTACGCTGTATCAAGGAGATGTGTTCAGCCACTATAAAAGTGCTTTATTACTAAAAGCAGGACTTGCACGTTGCGTATTTATGGACTCTGGTCTATATATATGCTGTTTATCTATATGCATGCTGTCTAGGATATTATGTGTTTTAGCAATTGGCCATTCATATACATATGTTGCATATAACTTTCATGTGCTTGAGTCTTCTAAATGGTGCATACGTATGCTATAGGACAGGGAAAGATTTAGGTTACTTTGCATTTTCAACTGTTTTAGTTTAGGTTTTCGCCTTCTGTGGTGCTGTTTGGCATTGATAGATGAATTATTCATACTGATTGGTATTTTTTGGGAAATAAATTGAATTTTTTGAAAGTTCTATTCGTGTGCCTTTGATTCCTTTGCTTTTCTAGGGTATTAACATATATCCTGGTAATTTTTCTATCTTTTCCATAACTTAACATATTTATATTTTAATGTTATGAACTTGTGTATTTTTCTTATAAGGTTTTAATCAAATGTCATGTTTTTGATGTATTAACTGTTTCTTATTTTTGGGAATGTTTTTTAAAATGTGTGTGACCAATGTTTTGGAAACCGTTATAATAACGGTATATGCAAATTCAAATGATTTTTTAACCAAAGAAATGACTCTACAAGCTATTTAAGATAATAAGCATGAGATCTACACATATCCCTTGACAAAGTCTGGACGTTGCCAGACGAAACACGTTGGGCTTTTTGGTCAGAGTGAGCATCCATAGTGAGTACCTGGTGAGAAAGCGGGACTTTTTGAATTACCTGCAGAGGTTACGCTGATAGGAGGCGTGTGGTTCAAGCTCAAGAACCGCGATACACAGGCACACTACCGGACGCTATTGCAGATTGAATTTTAGTGGAGAAATCACTGATGTGCTTTTAAAGTACATACTTCTTGTAAGTATGTTTTTTTTTATGCGTGTGATCAAATATTAAAATAAGCTAAATAATGTGCTGGTACTGGATCGGAGGTTATAGGAGGTGGGAATAGCCGGGGACAGCATTTTGCTCAGGTAGGGTGGGAGCTTCCCAGAAAGGCTCTTAAACACAACGAAGGAAAGATGGAGGGTGCACCTGGATTCCAGCGTCAGCCAGTTTAGTTCTTTTAGCATGTCACAATGGTGGGTCCTGTAGTTACATTGTAGCACAAAGCGGCAGAACAAGTTATACAATGTATTAAGTTTATTAAGGTGAGTTTGTGGTGCAGGTGCGTATACTACGTCCCCGTAATCCATGATAGGCATCAGCATTTGCTGTACAATCTTTTCCTTTACTGTAGGGCTGAATCAAGATTTGTTTCTGTACAGGGCACCTAGTTTTAGATAATGTTTAGATGCAAGTCTTTCTATGTGGAGGCCAAAAGATACATTAGGGTCTAACAACATACCCAAGTATTTAAAAGAGTGGACTGCGGTCTGTGTGCAATTGGATTTTGTTTTGATGCGTAGATGGGAATTTTTTAATTTGTGTAATTTAGGACACGTTCCAAAGATCATTGTGACAGTTTTGTCAGTGTTTAGGAAGAGTTTATTTTTTGAGATCCACTTTTCTACCTCTGTGAACTGGTCTTGGAGCACTGCTTCAAGCTGCAGCAGATCAGAATTGTTTGCATAGATTACCGTGTCATCTGCGTACATGTATACAGTTGAGGATTTGCAGACATTAGGCAGATCATTTATAAATAATGTGAATAGTAGGGGGCCGAGAATGGAACCTTGGGGAAAATCACACGTGAGTGGGAGAGGGAGGGAGTCACTATTAGAAATGGAGACATATTGATATCGATCCAATACATATGATCAAAACCAGGTTAATGGTTGATCAGCAATACCAGAGTTTTTTAGTTTGAGCAGTAGTATGTCGTGGTCTACTGTGTCAAAGGCCTTTGCAAAATCAAGGAAAATAGCTCCAGTTAGGTCTCCTTGTTCCATGCCAGTTTGGATGAAGTTGCAAACTTTTAGGAGGGCAGTTGTAGTGGAGTGAATTGGGCGAAAACCTGATTGATCAAGGGTCAGATAGTTAGAAAGTTGGTAATACTCGCATAATTGCGTATGGACGCATTTTTCTAAGATTCTTGACAATACTGGGAGCAATGATATAGGGCGATAGTTAGAAACCAAGGTTAACTCCCCACTTTTATGAATAGGCACTACTCTTGCAGTTTTCCAGAGTTTGGGTATGTATCCAGACATCAAGGATTTGTTAATTAGGGTTGTGACAGGCTTAGCAATTGCCGGCGCACTGAGCTTCAACAGCATTTCTGGGATTTGATCAGGTCCAGACTGGTTTTTCATTTTTAGATTATTAAGGTGTTTCTTAATGACATTGATGGGTACAGGTCTAAAATTGAACTTCTCTATGTTGGGTCTTTTTTAGTGGGGCCTGATCCACATTTGTAGTTTCAGGATGCGTGCCATTTATTAGTTTGTCAATCAGGGTGGTGGAGCATCCAACAAAATAATTGTTAAAGGCATTTGCTATTTCTAAGGGGAGTTGCAGGGTTTGGTTATCCACATTGACAGTGGAGGGTTGGGAGTGGATTGGTGGATTTTGTACGTTATTTATGAGTTTCCAAAACTTTCTAGGGTTAGATATGTTATTGTTCAGATTTTCACAGAAATATTGGGCCTTGGCCAATTTTGTTTGTTTAGTGCATATATTTCGCCATTGTCTATATACCCAGGGATCGTTAATAGAGCAAGTATGCTTGAACTTTGACCACAATGAATCCTGAAACTGGTACATTTGAATGAGGTCAGCTGTGATCCAATTCAAGTGTGCTCCTTTTACTCTCACTTTATCCAGCGGGGCATGTAAATTCCAAACTTGTAGGAGTTCAGACTGAAAGAATTCAGTCTAGATCTGGGATTAGGTTTAATCTGTGCAAGGGGAGGTTCTTGATGTCATTTAGAAATGATTGAATATTCATTTTTTGAAGGACCTGGTGATTTTAACCTTGGGAGAGGATTTAGTTGCCTTTATTTTGCGCACGCAGTACACTAGGCAGTGATCACTGAAATTGTTAGGGAGAACACCTGCCTCCTGGATTCTGTCGAGAGAAGTGGAGAAAATCCAGTCGAGCAGGGTAGGATTATGGCTTTTGATGTTTATGCGAGTTGGGGAGGGGATTAATTGCGTTAGCTGCAAAGATTTAAACAGCAAGCGACAACTGTTATTTTTGGGATTCAGCCAATCAATATTAAAATCTCCAAAAAACAAAATTTCACTTTTTGGGTTTTGAGCTATGGATTCACTAAGGAGATGTGCTATGTCAGAAATGGTATGCACAGGGGAGCTGGGTGGGCGGTAGATTCCTGCAACAGTGATTGATTTACTGCATGGGATCTCAATTGTGCCAGAAAGGAAATCAAAGGTGGCAGAAGAGCTAGATTTTTTGTAAGGGGTGGACTTTGTGGAATTGTCAACATAAATTACAATGCCGCCTCCTTTCTTGGCTCCATCAATTCTATGGCATGAATACCCATGTATTGCAATGGCAGAGTCAGGTATTTTTGCAGTTAGCCACGATTCAGAGATCACAATGATTTTGGGCTTGTATTGTAAACACCAAGCTTGCAGTGCATCGATTTTTGGTAGTAAGCTGTGGATATTACAGTGCACAAAGGAGAGGCCTTTTTTAGCTGGAAGGCTAGGAATGAAATTTGCTGGGGGACCAGGGTTAGACTCTACATCATTTGCAAGGGCAAGTAACATAAGGAATAGGTATTTGGACATCATTTTTGTTTGGCCATATAGTGAATGGGATACTTTATAATTTTGTGAGGTGGGGGTAGGAAGGTTATTTTTTATAACTCTCCACCAGCACTTAGCAGATAAGTTACAGCAACAAAGCAGGCCATGGTGTATGATAATTTGTTTTCCAGTATATGGTCCATCAATGTGCTCCAATATGCATTTAAAATAAAGAATAAAATTAATAACCAATACATATTACAACACACACATTAGTAAAAACAGGGTAGAAATATAATGAGATAACTATCTTCCAGAGGCTACCTGTTGCAGAGGGCTGTGTGTCAGCTGAAGTAAGTTGGTCTGTGAATTTTCTTTAAAGACTGTGGCAAATATACTTTAAAATGCAGCTGTTGCAGAGGGCTGTGTGTCAGCTAAAGTAAGTTGGTCTGTGAATTTTCTTTAAAGACTGTGGCAAATATACTTTAAAATTCAACTGGGGGAGAGATATATATTAGTGTCAGATTGGCCTGCAAAAAAAAGTTAAGGGAGGGGGTATCTATGGACATTTAAGCTAGGGGTTATACAGGCAAAAAACATAGGGAAAGTTCACAAATTACAGAGATAAGAGAGGTATCCATTGAGGGAAATAAAACCATTAAACAAGCAAGATATATGGTCCATCAATGTGCTCCAATATGCATTTAAAATAAAGAATAAAATTAATAACCAATACATATTACAACACACACATTAGTAATAACAGGGTAGAAATATAATGAGATAACTATCTTCCAGAGGCTACCTGGTGCAGAGGGCTGTGTGTCAGCTGAAGTAAGTTGGTCTGTGAATTTTCTTTAAAGACTGTGGCAAAAATTTGCATTTGAGCTGCATAAAAGTCTTCCATACGTCAAAAAACAAACAAAATAGCATATTTTATAAAATTTGCAATGTGAGCCTGTATGAAAATAAATTAGAAAGTTAATAAATACCTGCTACTGTGGTATTACAGTGCTCTAAATATATTTCAGAAATAAAGAATGAGTATGTCCTTTAAAAAAGCCAATATTTTATTGAATGTCGGCTAGAAGAAGAATGGACGAAACAAAACTAATATATGCTTTGAATTAATCCTAGAAGTTTTTGATTAAATATGTCAAACTTTTTAACAAATCGTTGTTTTATACCATGGGGCCAAATTATCAAGCTCCGAATGGAGCTTGATGCCCCTGTTTCCGCGAGAGCCTTCAGGCTCGCCGGAAACAGCAGTTATGAAGCA
This sequence comes from Bombina bombina, assembly GCF_027579735.1. Taxonomy (NCBI): domain Eukaryota; kingdom Metazoa; phylum Chordata; class Amphibia; order Anura; family Bombinatoridae; genus Bombina; species Bombina bombina. The sequence goes on along the minus strand of NC_069501.1, from coordinate 1,049,758,097 downwards.
GCAGTCTTAAGACCGTTGCTCCATAACTGGTCCACCTGCTCTGAGGCTGCAGGCATCAATCCATCCGATCCTATACGATCGGGCTGATTGACACCCCTGGCCGCGAATCGGGGCTTGTGGATATGTCCCTTCTGGTTGGAGTGTCCGTCTTTTTTCCTCCCTTGAGCTGACCCTTGACTCCACAGAAGAGACTGTATAGGTGTAAAAAAAGTAGACATGATGTTAATCTCATTGTTGATACTGTAGAAATACACATTGAATATGTCTTAGTACTGAAAAATCGCAAAACGCAATCAAATATCAGTTTTCAGTATTTGCAATTAGTGTTTTATGTCAAATACATATGCACATCACTATTACCCAATTGAATGTAAATTTCCAAAATTGTTTACAAACACAGCTTTTTCCCTTTTGTGGCAACATGATTAATGTACTTTTTCAATATTGTATTTACAAAAGTTATGTTTTGTTATGAAACGCATGATTGTGCTCTCAGACTAATGCTATCCAAACAGTACATTTTGCACTTGCGAAGACTTTCCCCAATATGTAAACTTGACAAGCAAAACTGTCAAAGAAACCAAAGACTTTCAAACACCAATTTCTTTCTATCTAAACGGCATGTCCTGGAAGCCGCTGCCTACTCCTTGGCCAGCTTCTTCTTGAGCTTCTCTCTATCAAGTTGTGCTTGATAGAGAGAATGCTCCTCCTGCGATTCCCCACTGCATTCACATCATCCACAATCTCCTGCCAGATCTTCTGTTTCCCTGCCCCGCTGGTTGCTGTTGACTCCATCCTCCTTACCCTCTGCATATATGCCCTTATGAGAGTCTCCGTCTCCTCCATATTGTACCTCTCCTCCCTCAGTCGGGCTTTCCCCTGTGATGGCAGTGCAGACGCTAGTTCTCCGTCTGTATTGCACCCTGTCTGCTCTCCTGTATCCTGTCTGTCCCTTGTGAACTGGGCCCAACCACCTGGTCATCTTCAACAAAGCGGCTAGGGCACTTCTCCCTGATCACTATGCTGTCCCTCTCCTGTCTACTCACCCTCATCCCCCCGCTGTCCCTGTGCTCTACTCTGTCCCTGATGTCTCTCCTCTCCTGCTGTCTCCGCTTTCTCTGTGCTATCTCCTGTCCAGAATCCTGTCGTCTCTCCTCTTCTGTCTCTCCCCCATCATCCCTCCTCTTCTCTCCCTGCCCTCTCTCCTCCCTCCTCCTCCTCTTCTCTCCCCTGTCCTCTCCTCTCAAACACAAAGGTGCCAGTGCCCAAATGAAAGGGGGTCAAAATAAATAACTGAAAAGAAAAGTGTCCACACAGTGAATGGGTTTGTAGGGTAGGTGAAAATCGTAAAGGGTAAGTCACAAACACAGACAAACTTGACAAATGAACAGAGGAAAATGCAGAAGATGACACAATAGGAATGAGTTACAAAATCAACAGAAAAATTATGAAAACAAAGGGACTGATCAAAAATAGATAAAGGCTTGGGTAAGGATAAGTGGATAGGGGAAGGAAATGAGGGAAGGGTATATGGGAAAGATAAAGGGTTAAATAATATACTTCCTACATTTCAATCCAATCCTTCACTCAAATTACAGTTCACCCATTGAGTAAACACTAATTAAAATGCACAATTTTTTTGGGTAGCATTTCCTTTAAAAGGTGTAAAATACTAAAGATACACCTACAAATGAAACATACCCCTTTTTGGTTTACTCGTAAAGACATTAGAACCTATCAGATGGTGTCCATAACTGAGCAGAATGCATATATAATACAAAAGGACATAGGGGCATATTTAACAAAGGTCTGTCAGACCTGATCCAACAGTGCGGATCAGGTCCGACAGACCTCGCTGAATGCAATGCCGCACCCTGCAGATTTGCATCCGATCGGCCGCCAGCAGGAGGTGTCAATCAGTCTGATCGTACTCGATTGGGTTGAATTGCCGCAATGCCTGTCTGTCTGCTAAGAGCAGGCAGACGGGTTATGGAGCAGCAGTCTTTAGACCGCTGCTTCATAACTGGTGTTTCTGGTGAGCCTGCAGGCTCGCCAGAAACATGGGACTTCAAGCTCCATACGGAGCTTGGTAGATATGCCCCTTAATGTGAACTTCCAGAGCCATCGCACAGGACACCCTGACAAAACATCCATGATGTGTGTAATATTCAAAACACATAACTAAAGCTTTATGGAATATTGCCTCTAAATTCTCTGCTTAGTATTGGCACATTCAGTGCAATGAAAAGTAACTGGAAAACGACACTGGTACAGGGCTTTCTAAAGGATTTAAAAGGTCTCAAATTTGAAAAACCTGACTTTTGGGAGGGCGTCTGATGGATAGGAATAGAGCCGAATGCCCTAATATTTGTTTATACATACACAGAAAAATAATGTTGTTTCTATATAATGATATTGTTTGTATTTACCAGAATAAAACTGTATCATTATTTGTGTTTACCATTGAAATAAATATAGTAGTAAGCTTCACATATAGACCAGAATACAACTGGAGGGCAAATGATAGAGGACAAGAGAAATGTACAACCTGGTATTACAAGTAACGCAGCTGAATATTTTTTTAGTGTGCCCAATAATTTGAATCGATAGGACAGGGAACGCTAGTAGAGTGCTCATTGCACTTGTATTATAAGTAGAGAGTTAAGTGTTGTGCTTAAGTTAGACAAAATCCAATAAAACACGGTAACATTTAGTGCTTTTTAAACCATTATTATTAATAGTATTACACAGGAGAGGTTACTAATAGGGGGCGCTAAATATGAAAGACAGGGATTGATAAAGGTAAAGAAAGAAATCCCAGCAGAATATCTACAGAGAAAATGTCAGTATATATAAAGAATATGTAAATATGCTCTTACATAAAGGCTAATATAAATAACACTAGTGTATATATAAAAAATAAAAATAAATAAAAACATGATATGCAAAGTGATAACAATATATGTAAATAATATAAAATCAATATGCAAATATGTTTGTGACAATTAAATACAAATGTGTACAGCTTTTAAGAAAAAGACCAATACGTAAAATTGTGAAGCAGTATATTATCAGAAAATTCAGTTCATCCACTGTGGGTACAGAACAGTCGCAGATGTTTGGCAGCACTCTTCTCACACCTTGGTGTCGGGTGATCTAAAGCAGGATGTGGAAAGACAAAAAAGAGGCGCCTCTTTTTTTGTCTTTCTACAACCTGCTTTAGATTATTAATAGTATAGCACAGAACTACATGAAGAACTCCGCCGCTTAGCGCACCATTGGCTTAGCCCTCAAGCAATATCCACCATGATTTTACTGCACACCCCTATATAAGTCTATTATGTGAGGAATTCAGTGCACCTGCACTTTCGACGCATAGATGTTGAAACATTCTAGACTATCGCTTGAGCAATAAAAATCTTCTGACTTGTAATATGAGAGCAAAAATAAAGGTACTATTGACTGCGCTCAATCAATGTAAAGGCACAAAAGCACAAATATTTTTGTGCTCCACTTGTAATCTATAATATTTTGCAGATATTGTTTGTTTATGTAGCCCTGACATTGCATAAAATGCAAAACTCCTCAGCCATGCAATATAAAGAAAAGTTTAATTTTTTTAAGTTGACAGCAAATTTGACTCTCTTCTACAAAAGAAATGTGTCCTGGTGCATGGTTAAATTCTGGGCCTATGTTTAGACTGTAGTTTTCTGACAGAGGTACTGAACAGTTACAGGCAAGCCTCTATCTTAAACAGCTTGCAAATCTAATTTTGGGCTAGATTATAAGTGGAGCGCAAAATATGGTTTCAGAGAAATAGATATTTGCGCTCCACTTAGTAATACCAGTGCACGCAAATGTGTGCTGTTATTACAAGTTAGGTGCACAGAAGCATCTAACAAGTTATGTGCACGGAAGATCACGCTTTCATAGGCTCCAATGGGAGCCTCGTTTTTATGCCATTGGACACGGCTTGAGAATTAGCGCAGCAAAGGGGAAAAGTTGCGCAGTGATGGGTAGCAGATTGTAAATATATATGTATATGAATATATACATATATATTTATGTGTTAATATGTGTCAGGTTTTTTTCTAACACCCCACACCCGCCAACTTTAACCCCTCATAACTGCTTTTTGCATTTTTATTTTACTATTTTTTTTAATAAAAAAAAAGAATATTCTGGCCTCTTGTTAATTTTCTGAGCACTAATTGCTACTGTGAGCTTGCAATAGCGATATTCTGCCACTTGTAATGGCTGGTTATTTATCGTGTGCCCCTAAACGGGAAAATTTGCCCACTCCATTTGTAATCTAGGCCTTTATTGGAGAATGACAATTTCCTTTTAGCAAAACGAAAATATATGAGTCAGTTACATGTATTATTACAATGCTTTCATATTGTTTTCTATTATATGTAAAGTTTTGCAGAATTTTTTTTTGTGTGTAACTGATCCCTATATTTGTGTACTAAGACCTAAGTGTTTCTGCATGAATGAGGTCATGTGGAATAAGCTTGATTGTAAATTATACCTACTGTTTAAAACAGACATTAAAATTCTGGATTGATGGCTCTTTTTTGTAGCTTAATTAAACATGTCCCTACCATCCAAGGAATGAGGGGGGTGAGGTCCCCTGACTAGTCTCCATTTTAATTTGCAACCATCATTTTAGACCCCCTCCGGCTTTTGAGTTTACTTATTAAGGCAAGAAGATAAAGAAGATTTGACACTGGATTTCCAATTCTGTTCCTAAAAACAAAAAAATTCCACAATATAATGAATTCAGCAGTAAAACAATTTAGTGCTTAATCTAGAGATGAAGGTATGAAATAATGTTTAAGTTATACAGTGTTACTAATCTTTGTAAATAGCTCACAAGGTAATGTTATTTTTAATGAAGATTTACTTTTGCTTTTGTTTATCTAAAATAGCAAAGTATGATGATTCCCCGTTGGTTAAATAGACAATGTCCTCCTGTTGACTAGAGATATTTGCTTAATTAACATTCGGCTAGATTACGAGTTTTGCGGTAAGAGGGGTGCGGTGCTAACTTGCACGTTATTGTCACCGCTCACTTACCTACAGTGATGGTATTATAAGTTTTTATAAACCCGGCGTTAAAAGACAGGAAGTGAGCGTAGAGCAAAATTGAGCTCCATAACGCACTCCAATACCAGAGCGGCTTAAGTCAGCGGTGAGCTGGTGTAACATGCTCCTGCACGATTTCCCCATAGACATCAATGGGGAGAGCCAGCTGAAAAAAAGTCTAACACCTGCAATAAAGCAGCGTAAAGCACTGTAACGCAGCCCCATTGATTCCTATGGGGAAACAAATTTTATGATTACACCTAACACCCTAACATGAACCCCGAGTCTAAACACCCCTAATCTTACACTTATTAACCCCTAATCTGCCGCCCCCAACATCGTCGACACCTACATTATACTTATTAACCCCTAATCTGCCACTCCGGACATCGCCGCCACTAGAATAAATATATTAAACCCTAAACCGCCGCACTCACACCTCGCAAACATTAGTTAAATATTATTAACCCCTAATCTACCGCCCTATCATCGCCGCAACCTACATAACAGTTATTAACTCCTAATCTGCCGCCCCCAACGTCACCGCAACTATACTAAAGTTATTAACCCCTAAACCTAAGTCTAACCCTAACCCTAACACCCCCTAACTTAAATATAATTAAAATAAATCTAAATAAAACCTAATATTAATAACTAAATAATTCCTATTTAAAACTAAATACTTATCTGTAAAATAAACCCTACGCTAGCTACAATATAACTAATAGTTACATTGTAGCTATCTTAGGGTTTATTTTTATTTTACAGGCAAGTTTGTATTTATTTTAACTAGGAAGAATAGTTACTAAATAGTTATTAACTATTTAATAACTACCTAGCTAAAATAAATACAAATTTACCTGTAAAATAAAACATAACCTGAGGATGTCCGGTCTTCAAAACTGTAAGTGCATCTTCGGGGGTTAGCGTTAGGTTTTTTAAGGGTTCATTGGGTGGGTTTTAGTTTTAGATTAGGGACTTTGGCCAGCAATAGAGCTAAATGCCCTTTTAAGGGCAATGCCCATCCAAATGCCCTTTTCAGGGCAATGGGGAGCTTAGTTTTTTTTAGTTAGGGTTTTATTTGGGGTTTGGTTGTGTGGGTGGTGGGTTTTACTGTTGGGGGGTTGTTTGTATTATTTTACAGGTAAAAGAGCTGATTTCATTGAAGCAATGCCCTGCAAAATGCCCTTTTAAGGGCTATTGGTAGTTTAGTTTAGGATAGGTTTTTTTATTTTGGGGTGCTTTTTTTATTTTGATAGGGCCATTAGATTAGATGTAATTATTTTAAATATCTTGTAATTTGTTTTTTATTTTGTGTAATTTAGTGTTTGTTTCTTTTGTAATTTAGGTATTTGTATTTAATTTAGTTAATTGTATTTAATTTAGGTAATTTATTTAATTGTAGTGTAAGGTTAGGTGTTAGTGTAAGACAGGTTAGGTTTTATTTTACAGGTAAATTTTTTTTTACAGGTTAATAACTATTTACTAACTGTTCTACCTAGTTAAAATAAATACAAACTTACCTGTAAAATAAAAAAAATAAAAAATCTAAATAAAACCTACTATTAATAACTAAATAATTCCTATTTAAAACTAAATACTTACCTGTAAAATAAACCCTAAGCTAGCTACAATATAACTAATAGTTACATTGTAGTTAGCCTAGGGTTTATTTTTATTTTACAGGCAAGTTTGTATTTATTTTAACTAGGTAGAATAGTTACTAAATAGTTATTAACTATTGAATAACTACCTAGCTAAAATAAATACAAATTTACCTGTAAAATAAAACCTAACACCTAACATTACACTACAATTAAATAACTTACCTAAATTAAATACAATTAAATAAATCAAATACAATTAGCTAAATCACAAAAAAACAAACACTAAATTACAGAAAATAAAAAACAAATTACAGATCTTTAAACTAGTTACACCTAATCTAATAGCCCTATCAAAATAAAAAAGCCCACCCAAAATAAAAAACACCCTAGCCTAAACTAAACTATCAATAGCCCTTAAAAGGGTATTTTGCGGGGCATTGCCCCAAAGAAATCAGCTCTTTTACCTGTAAAAAAAAATACAAACAACCCCCCAACAGTAAAACCCACCACCCACACAACCAACCCCCCAAATTAAAGCCTAACTAAAAAAAACTAAGCTCCCCATTGCCCTGAAAAGGGCATTTGGATGGGCATTACCCTTAAAAACGCATTTAGCATTATTGCAGGCCCAAATCCCTAACCTAAAAAATAAACCCACCCAATACACCCTTAAAAAATACTAACACTAACCCCCGAAGATTCACTTACCGGGAGAAGTCTTCATCCAAGCAGCAAGATGTCCTCAAGGAAGCTGGCAGAAGTGGTCCTCCAGACGGGCAGAAGTCTTCATCCAGACGGCATCTTCTATTTTCATCCTTCCGATGCAGAGCTGCTCCATCTTCAGCCTATAGGATTTTTTCAACCGTAAAAGGGACAGTATACACTCATTTTCATATAACTGCATGTAATAGACACTACTATAAAGAATAAGATGCACAGATACTGATATAAAAATCCAGTATAAAATGGTTTAAAAACTTACTTAGAAGCTGTCAGTTTAGCTCTGTTGAAAAGGCAGATGGAAAGCCCACTGCAAGTGGGAAATAAGACATTCCCCCCTCCCCCTTCTTTTGCATATGAAAAGACCCTTTACACAAACAGGAGCAAGCTGGAGAAGGTAGCTGACGGTATTCAAATAAAACTTTGAGGTTTGGTTAGGAGTCTGAAAATCAGAGCAATGTTCTTTAAAAATAAGCAAAATTATACATTTAAAAAAACAAAAAAACTTTATGGGCTTTATAAATAGATCATCTACAAAACATGTATGCAATGAAAAAATGAGTGTATAATGTCCCTTTAATTCCGATTGGCTGATAGAATTCTGTAATGGGTAGATTAGGTTTTACTTTATTTTATGGGTTTGGTGGGTGGGGTTTGTATACTGTTAGGGGGTGTTTGTTTTGTTTTGTAGCAAAAGAGCTGTTAATTTTAGGGCAATGCCCTACAAAAGGCCATTTTAGGGGCCACCAAAAGGCCCTTTCAAGGGCTCTTGGTAGTTTATTATAGATTAGGTTTTTTATCTTTTAAAGGGTATTAGAATAGGAATAATTTTTATTGTTTTGGATAATTTCGTTTGTTATTTTTTTGTACTGGTAGGTTTTTTATTTTTTGTAATTTTATTTTTTTATTTTTTTGTAATGGTATGATTTAGTGTAAGGCAGCTTAGGTTTTATTTTTATTTCACAGATAAGTTTGTATTTATTTTAACTAGGCAGACTAGTTGGTAAATAGATATTAACTATTTACTAACTACCTAGTTAAAATAAATAAAAAATTACCTGTGAAATAAAAATAAAACCTAAGCTAGCTACAATAAAACTATTAGTTATATTATAGCTAGCTTAGGTTTCATTTCACAGGTAAATTACTTTGTATTTAGATTTAAATAGGTATTATTAGTTAATAATTGTAACTTTAATTTAGTTTATATTTCACATTCCAATGTCTTCACATAGAAAAATATATTCTATGTAGTTTTAAATTGATATATATATATATATATATATATATATATATATACAATATATATTCCTATATATAATCCTGTATATATATATATATATATATAGGTTTAGATATATATTGTACAAAAAACATCATATATATATATATATATATATATATATATATATATATATATATTCCAGGTGAAAGGCTTGCACTCTAAATTCCAATAAAGGGAAAGTAAGTTCCAGGGTGCTGGATCAGAAAATAAATAGTCCAGTATAATGACAGCACTCACTGGATTTGTAAAAAAATAACTTTTATTGAAAAGGTTTAAAAAGTCCCATGACGTTTCGGTGCCCAACTGGCACCTTTCTCAAATGGTATCACCCAGCATGAAGGTAGATGTTAAGTCCTGGCATCCTGGAGGCAGAATAAAACATGAGGAGTTAAGTAGCCTTATATACCGTCTATTGTGCCTTAATTGAAGTGAAAACAATGCAGTAATTCGGCTCTGGTTGCACGCGTCCATGAGGCCACGCCGCTTCCGGTCCACCGTTCGTTCTTCATTGGTTTGTGTCACGCTCACACCCATTCTAGGTGTATGCAGCACGCACATGGCTAATTACCATTCGGCGGACTGCGCATGACACTGTGCTCAATTATAGGCAAATCTTCTTGTAAGCGCTCCTATGGGTTAAAAACATGCAAATGCTTAAATAGTAATAGGGAGCATAAAAACCACAAAAAATGCCATCTTATATAGGTGACTGTGCGATATTACTACCATATGGGAAACCCAATGATATATTACCATGTATTATCATATATAATCATCATCGTTAGGAGAGCTTTATCAACAAACCAGAGGCAGCCATTAATCTGTATCAAGTATTGTGCCAACAAAAAGACATTATCAACACATAACACAGCTGAACTGCATGTGTGTTTAGCCAATAAATGACCCAAAGTCCATCTTTATGTTGAGCCCTCTTGGTTCCACTGTGACCAAGGTGTAAATCATTTTGGATTCAAGTTGTAATAGTCTTCTCCCACGATCACCCCTCTTATCATAGGGGGGATATGATCAATGATTATAGTTTTGAGGCTGGCAACACAGTGTTTTTGATGGGCAAAATGCCAGGCCACCGGTTGATCAGAAGACCCATGTTTAATGGCTTCCCTAATGGCATGGCGGTGGTTAGCCATCCTCTCCTTAAAGGTGGTAATAGTTTTGCCTATATAACATAGGGAACATGGACAGATGAGCAAATATACCACGTAGGTACTGTTGCACGACAACCTATGTCGGATCTTGTATCTCCTGTTGGTATGAGGATGTTGGAACATGTTTCCTGTAAGCATTCCATTGCAGGTAATGCAATCTCCACATTTAAAACATCTCAATCGTGTGGGCTTAAGCCTTGTAATAGGAGCCAAAGGGGTCTGTTTTGACCAGAATGGCCAGGATATTTCTGGCTCTGCGATACACCATCCGTGGTGGTCCTTTCTTCCATTGTGTCAAATTCTTGTCTGTCTGTATAATGTCCCATCTCTCACAAACTGCTTCATGTAGCTGCTTGTGGAATGGCGTATACGTCGTTACAAAATTCAGATTGGGAGTATTCTCGGTTTGTTGCATTTTCTTCCTTAGTAGTCTCATTTGGGTTTCCCCTGATAATTTCACTCTTGCCATATTAATATCTGTGGTCGTGTATCCTCTTACTTGTAATTTATCGCACATTATATCAAGTTGTTCTTGGAGGATTTCTGGTTCTGAGTTATTGCGCACCACCCTGGGAGATAATCCCCATTTTCTGGTGGTTGGGGTGACAACTAGTGGATAGTAAAAGTGAGTTCCTATCTGTGGATTTGGAAAATAGGGAAGTGCCAAAACGGTAAATCCTGTTGTCAACAATCTTAAAAATGTTTAAATCAAGAAAGTGTACATTGTGCGAGTCATGTTCAAGCTTAAATCTAATAGGTGAGTTAGCACTATTTAGATCATATACCCACTGTTCAAGCTGTCTTTCTGTGCCAGTTCAGACTAAAAACAAGTCAATATATCTGGTGTATAAAGATACATGTGGATAGGTATGTGGTTTCATAATGAAAAGCTCATATCCCAGAATAAATAAATTAGCATAGACGGGGGCCATATTAGACCCCATGGCCATGCCTGATAGTTGCAAAAAGAAGTCTTTCTCAAATTTATTTTGGTGAGATAATGTTCCATAAGCTTAATAAGAAACTCTAATAAAGGGCCTGTATAATGGCTAGATTCCTTCAACATCCATAGTGACCAATATGTAATTTGCCTGTAGAGTGGTGTGGTGTTGTAGCTTATGTATCATATGTGAAGAATCCTTTAAATATGAAAACGAATTACATACTACTGGCTGAAGATGGTAATCAATATATTGCGATACCTGAGAAAATTGATTCCCTGGCAGATACATTGGGCAAGCCCGGAGGATTAACCAGGCCTGATGGGATATTCCACACACATGTAGTCAAATTAAGATTGTGTAATGATGTTTGATTGTAATGCAAATGCCAGGGTTTGGTTAATTGATCTCTTAAAAGCCTTTGTCGGATTAGAAGGTAATTTTCTGTAAGTTTTAAAATCAGATAACTGTCTCATGGTTTCCAATCTATAATCATTGTAGTCTTGCACAACTATAGCACCACCTTTGTCGGCAGGGCGTATGGTGATATTATGGTCATTGGTCAGGGTCTGTAATGCCTGTCGTTCATTTTCAGTTAGATTTGAAAAACTACGCTCACCTGATTTTGTTTCATAGTCATGTCTAAGGAGCCTAGAAAAGCTCTTAATCGACAGATTAGTCGTCTATGGATCAAACCTAGATAAAGGTTTAAATCTACTAGGGTTGATAGGGGGCTGTGCATCTTTGAAATGTTCCTTGATATTCAAATTTCTCTGAAATCTTTATATGTCTACTGCAGTGTGAAAATTATCATGTTTGGGGGTAGGTATAAATGACAATCCCCTATTAAGTAGATTTGTTTCACTAGCAGTTAATGGTCTAGTACTCAGATTAAAAACTATATTGGACGTTTCTTGGGATTGTATGTTTTTCTTTATGCCCCCCTCGTCTAGTACGGTACCGTCCCTGTTTTTTGACTGTGTCAAGGGTGGTTTGTTTGCAGATCTGGTAGTGATGCCAGTGTGTGTATCCTTACCCTCAGTTTGTATTCTATCAGAGTCACCCCCTGAAGAGTCAGCTCCACTAATGTCTACCGTGTCAATGTGCATTCTGTTCTTGGGGTTCCTACGTCTAGGTCTGTATGTCCTGATGTTGTCATCTTTACTATAAAGCCATTTATAAATCCGCTTTTCATGGTAGTCAGATTCTACTGTAGCCTATGGTAAATGTCAATCGGTATATCTCCTCTCAGCTCACAAATGTCAGTGATGGTGCGGATTCTCTCAGCGTCTTCATCCGTAAATACAAATGTATCAGTGTTAACATCATCCTCATTACAAATGTGTGCCTCAATTATTGGTGAAGCCATCACACTTTCAGTGCTCATACCATATAAAATAAAAACAAAGACAAAGGTTCTCCATGAGATGTCAGTGTAAAACAACTTCTTTAGTGGTTCAAAAATAGTATACTTCAAATTTCAGCAAGAGTGTGGCAAATATACCGCTAGATTTAGAGTTCTGCGGCCAAAGGGGTGCGTTAGCTACGCATGCTTTTTTTCTCCCGCACCTTTTAAATACCGCTGGTATTGAGAGTTCACAGAAGGGCTGCGTTAGGCTCCAAAAAGGGAGCGTACAGGCATATTTACCGCCACTGCAACTCTCAATACCAGCGGTGCTTACGGACGCGCCCAGCTTCAAAAACGTGCTCGTGCACGATTCCCCCATAGGAAACAATGGGGCCGTTTGAGCTGGAAAAAAATCCTAACACCTGCAAAAAAGCAGCGTTCAGCTCCTAACGCAGCCCCATTGTTTCCTATGGGGGAACACTTCCTAAGTCTGCACCTAACACCCTAACATGTACCCCGAGTCTAAACACCCCTAACCTTACACTTATTAACCCCTAATCTGCCGTCCCCGCTATCGCTGACCCCTGCTTATTATTATTAACCCCTAATCTGCCGCTCCGTACACCGCCGCCACCTACATTATCCCTATGTACCCCTAATCTGCTGCTCCTAACACCGCCGACCCCTATATTATATTTATTAACCCCTAATCTGCCGCCCCCAACATCGCCGCCACCTACCTACACTTTTTAACCCCTAATCTGCCGACCGGACCTCACCGCTACTATAATAAAGTTATTAACCCCTAATCCGCCTCACTCCCGCCTCAATAACCCTATAATAAATAGTATTAACCCCTAATCTGCCCTCCCTAACATCACCGACACCTAACTTCAAGTATTAACCTCTAATCTGCCGACCGGACCTCACCGCTACTCTAATAAATTTATTAACCCCTAAAGCTAAGTCTAACCCTAACACTAACACCCCCCTAAGTTAAATATAATTTAAATCTAACGAAATAAATTAACTCTTATTAAATAAATTATTCCTATTTAAAACTAAATACTTACCTGTAAAATAAACCCTAATATAGCTACAATATAAATAATAATTACATTGTAGCTATTTTAGGATTTATATTTATTTTACAGGCAACTTTGTATTTATTTTAACCAGGTACAATAGCTATTAAATAGTTAATAACTATTTAATAGCTACCTAGTTACCTGTAAAATAAATCCTAACCTAAGTTACAATTAAACCTAACACTACACTATCAATAAATTAATTAAATAAAATACCTACAATTATCTACAATTAAACCTAACACTACACTATCAATACATTAATTACATACAAATACCTACAAATAAATACAATTAAATAAACTAACTAAAGTACAAAAAATAAAAAAATAATTTACAAACATTAGAAAAATATTACAACAATTTTAAGCTAATTACACCTACTCTAAGCCCCCTAATAAAATAACAAAGCCCCCCAAAATAAAAAAATGCCCTACCCTATTCTAAAATAAAAATAGAAAAGCTCTTTTACCTTACCAGCCCTTAAAAGGGCCTTTTGCAGGGCATGCCCCAAAGAATTCTGCTCTTTTGCCTGAAAAAAAACATACAATACCCCCCCAACATTACAACCCACCACCCACATACCCCTAATCTAACCCAAACCCCCCTTAAATAAACCTAACACTAAGCCCCTGAAGATCTTCCTACCTTATCTTCACCACGCCGGGTATCCCCGATCAGTCCAGAAGAGGCTCCGAAGTCTTCATCCAAGCCCAAGCGGTAGACATCTTCATCCAAGCGGCATCTTCTATCTTCATCCATCCGGAGCGGAGCGGAGCCATCTTCTTCCAGCCAACGTGGATCCATCCTCTTCTACCGACGCCTACACGCCGAATGACGGTTCCTTTAAATGACGTCATCCAAGATGGCATCCCTCGGCTGATAGGAGCCAATCGGAATTAAGGTAGGAAAATTGGATCAGCCAATCGGATTGAACTTGAATCTGATTGGCTGATTCTATCAGCCAATCAGAATTTTCCTACCTTAATTCCGATTGGCTGATAGAATCCTATCAGCCAATCAGAATTCGAGGGACGCCATCTTGGATGACGTCATTTAAAGGAACTGTCATTCGGCGAGTAGGCGTCGGTAGAAGAGGATGGATCCGCGTTGGCTGGAAGAAGATGGCTCCGCTCCGGATGGATGAAGATAGAAGATGCCGCTTGGATGAAGATGTCTACCGGTCCGGATGTCCTCTTCTGCCTGGATAGGATGAAGACTTCTGCCCGATGATGGACCTCTTCAGCCGCCGCTTGGATCAAGACTTCAGCCAGATGATGGACCTCTTCAGCCCGATGATGGACCTCTTCAGCCTGATGATGGATCTCTTCAGCCCCCGCTTGGGCTTGGATGAAGACTTCGGAGCCTCTTCTGGACCGATCGGTGATACCCGGCGTGGTGAAGATAAGGTAGGAAGATCTTCAGGGGCTTAGTGTTAGGTTTATTTAAGGGGGGTTTGGGTTAGATTAGGGGTATGTGGGTGGTGGGTTGTAATGTTGGGGGGGGTATTGTATTTTTTTTTTTCAGGCAAAAGAGCAGAATTCTTTGGGGCATGCCCCGCAAAAGGCCCTTTTAAGGGCTGGTAAGGTAAAGGAGCTTTTCTATTTTTATTTTAGAATAGGGTAGGGAATTTTTTTATTTTGGGGGGCTTTGTTATTTTATTCGGGGGCTTAGAGTAGGTGTAATTAGCTTAAAATTGTTGTAATATTTTTCTGTTTGTAAATTATTTTTTTATTTTTTGTAACTTAGTTCTTTTTTATTTTTTGTACTTTAGTTAGTTTATTTAATTGTATTTATTTGTAGGTATTTTATGTAATTAATTTATTGATAGTGTAGTGTTAGGTTTAATTGTAGATAATTGTAGGTATTTTATTTAATTAATTTATTGCTAGTGTAGTGTTAGGTTTAATTGTAACTTAGGTTAGGATTTATTTTACAGGTAATTTTGTAATTATTTTAACTAGGTAACTATAGGTTATTAACTATTTAATAGCTATTGTACCTGGTTAAAATAAATACAAAGTTACCTGTAAAATAAATTTTAATCCTAAAATAGCTACAATATAATTATTATTTATATTGTAGCTATATTAGGGTTTATTTTACAGGTAAGTATTTAGCTTTAAATAGGAATAATTTATTAAATAAGATTTATTTTATTTCGTTAGATAAAAATTATATTTAACTTAGGGGGGGGTTAGGGTTAGACTTAGCTTTAGGGGTTAATAAATTTATTAGAGTAGTGGCAGATTAGGGGTTAATACTTGAAGTTAGGTGTCGGTGATGTTAGGGAGGGCAGATTAGGGGTTAATACTATTTATTATAGGGTTATTGAGGCGGGAATGAGGCGGATTAGGGGTTAATAACTTTATTATAGTAGCGGTGAGGTCCGGTTGGCAGATTAGGGGTTAATAATTGTAGGTAGGTGGCGGCGACTTTGGGGGCGGCAGATTAGGGGTTAATAAATTTAATATAGGGGTCGGCGGTGTTAGGGGCAGCAGATTAGGGGTACATAGGAATAACGTAGGTTGCGGCGGTGTGCGGTCGGCAGATTAGGGGTTAAAATTTTTTAATTATAGTGGCGGCGATGTGGGGGGGCCTCGGTTTAGGGGTACATAGGTAGTTTATGGGTGTTAGTGTACTTTAGAGCACAGTAGTTAAGAGCTTTATGAACCGGCGTTAGCCCAGAAAGCTCTTAACTCCTGGCTTTTCTCTGCGGCTGGAGTTTTGTCGTTAGATTTCTAACGCTCACTTCAGCCAAGACTCTATAATACCGGTGTTAGAAAGATCCCATTGAAAAGATAGGATACGCAATAGGCGTAGGGGGATCTGCGGTATGGAAAAGTCACGGCTGCAAAATGAGCGTTAGACCCTTTCCTGACTTACTCTAAATACCAGCAGTAGCCCAAAACCAGCGTTAGGAGCCCCTAACGCTGGTTTTGACGGCTAACGCCAAACTCTAAATCTAGGCAATATTTTGCACAGATTTTTTTGAGTATCTGTGTTAGGTGCAAAGTCCAAAAAAGTAGATAATTTAGGGGAAAGGCTTGTATTCTAAATCCCAATAAAGGGAAAGTAAGTACCAGAGTGCTGGATCAGAAAATAAATAGTTCAGTATAATGACAGCACTCACTGGATTTGTAAAAAATTACTTTTATTGAAAAGGTTTAAAAAGTCCCATAACGTTTCGGTGCCCAGCTGGCACCTTTCTCAAATGGTATCACCCAGCATGAAGGTAGATGTTAAGTCCTGGCATCCTGGAGACAGAATAGAACATGAGGAGAGCTTTATCAACAAACCAGAGGCAGCCATTAATCTGTATCAAGTATTGTGCCAGCAGAAAGACATTATAAACACATAACACAGCAGAACTGCATGTGTGTTTAGCCAATAAATGGCCCAAAGTCCATCTTTATGTTGAGCCCTCTTGGTTCCACTGTGTCCAAGGTGTAAATCCATTTGGATTCAAGTTGTAATAGTTTTCTCCCCCGATCACCCCCTCTTTTCATAGGGGTGATATGATCAATGATCATAGTTTTGAGGCTGGAGACACTGTGTTTTTGATGGGAAAAATGCCGGGCCACCGGTTGATCAGAAGAACCATGTTTAATGGCTTCCCTAATGGCATGGTGGTGGTTAGCCATCCTCTCCTTAAAGGTGGTAATAGTTTTGCCTATATAACATAGGGAACATGGACAGATGAGCAAATATACCATGTAGGTACTGTTGCACGAAACCTGTGTCGGATCTTGTATTAGATTATCTAGTTTTTTGGACTTTGCACCTAACACAGATGCTCAAAAAAATCTGTGCAAAATATATTTGCCACACACTTGCTAAAATTTGAAGTATACTAGTTTTGAACCACTGAAGAAGTTGTTTTGCACTGACATTTCATGGAGAACCTTTGTCTTTGTTTTTATTTTATTTTTTTCATTGTACACGGTATGAGCACTGAAAGTGTGATGGCTTCACATTTGTAATGAGGATGATGTTAACACCAATACATTTATATTTACAGATGAAGATGCTGAGAGAATCCACACCACCACTGACATTCGTGAGCTGAGGGGAGATATACCGAATGACATTTACCATAGGCTACTGAACCTGAGAAAATGTAAGGGAGATTTTAATTTACATGTTGTATATTTATCATGCTGCCACAAAAACAAACAAATACTGAGGGGTTTTAGAATCTGTAATGTACCTACATTAGGGCGTTCTAATCCAGAATTTTGTTGCAAATGGTGTTCTATATTGAACAAATGTTCAAATGATCTTATCCTCCTCACTATAGAGGAGGTTAGTAGATTAGAAAAAAAGATTCAGATTGAAATAGACATCATTAAAACGCATAGCTACCAAGTCCTCACTGATGATAAGACTGAGGATTGGGTTACCAAACTCGAGAAATTAGTCAAGTATAACAGTGAGTTGGTAGCTTTCAAAAACAAAAAACTTACTACAGTAGAAACTGACTACCGTGAAAAGCGGATTTATAAATGGCTTTATGGTAAAGATGACAACATCAGGACATACAGACCTAGAAGTAGGAACCCCAAGAACAGAATGCACATTGACACGGTGGACACTAGTGGAGCTGACTCCTCAGGGGGTGACTCTGAAAGAATACAAACTGAGGGTAAGGATACACACACTGGCATTACTACCAGATCTGCAAACAAACCACCCTTGACACAGTCAAAAAACAGGGACGGTACCGTACTAGACGAGGGGGGCACAAAGAAAAGAACATACAATCCCAAGAAACATCCAATATAGTTTTTTTTTTTTTTTTTTTAAATATATTTTTTTATTGAGGTTTCAAGAATTTGAACAAAACATAGAAGCAACCATTCAACATTCCAATGGTCCAAAAAAGCTATAGCACAAAACAGTGAGTAGTATCTTTGTGAACAGACAATATGAATTAACATCTTAAGTAGCATAGGTATTCCATTAGTAAATAGAAGAGCAAAGGTTTAATTTTCTATCCATGCTTCATAATAAACTTAGATAATAAGTTATGTTTTGTAAAGAGATTTTGATAGAGAGACCTCGGGGCATGTGTTATACAAAGTTGGGTTGCTATGAAGGTGACCTCGTTTTATTAGTATAAGTTAGATTATGATAGCTAAAGCTCATGAATAGTGACAATTAGTGAAGAATAAACCCAAAAAGAAAACTTATGGTCAAATAGGTTAGTGGGAACCTAGTATGTTGCCTCTAAAGGGTGAGTAATAAAATTATGGTTCAAGAAAGGGGGGTTAAAGCGAATGAGCAATGAGCTAAGCTAGTGAGCAGGATGTAAAGAAGGGGGAGTACAGCGGTCCAGAGCCGCTCAGAAAGGGGTGGGGGGATATACTTATTATGTAGACCGGACCTCTTAGGATAAAATATTAAGGGTAGGGGTTGCGTATGGAGATTGTTAAGAGAGAGATAGATATTAGTGAGAACTTCCGCTAGTCGAGAGAAGAGCCTAGACTGAGAAGTGAGCATGGGGATGTAGGGAGCAAGAGTGAGGTTAACCAGGAGTATGGCAACTAATGGGGTCTGTGATTAATACTGAGCTATATAAGATAGAATAAGGGGGGGTATAGTGTTATAAATTGTAAAGTGATGAAGACAATTCCTCTATGTTTAGGCGAAGGGGTGAGGCCCGCAAGTCATAAGAGGCATGATATGATATGCTATCTAAGGTCTGTAACCAATGTTCAACTACATAGGGTAGAAAACAAAAAGGAAAGGCTTTGTACAAAATGAGAACTAGATATCAACTGGAGTAGGAATGTCCAATCTTAGTGTACCATAATATCCTCTCTATCTGTATAATAATAAATAACTGGGAAGATCTCATCGCCCTTGCTGATCTATGATGGCATGCAGCAATGATAGGTAAAAACTATAAGATAAACAGTTCTGAGCTTATAAGGCTGTAAGAGGTTTCCTAAGGGAAAATGCTAGTATCTGATGTATGGGTTAGGGATATGTGAACAGGGGGGTCAGCAACTGCATATTTGAAGGGCAGAGAATACATGTCTAATATAAACCTATAAGCCAGAACTCTGCATTAAATATGTTCCCATAAGCATATTATCTGTGTGTTCTGACTTAGCTGCCCCTGTGTCATTAACTAACAGGCAAACTGCACCCTAGGCATTCTAAAACATAAACCCATAGCATTTGAAACAT
This sequence comes from Bombina bombina, assembly GCF_027579735.1. Classification (NCBI taxonomy): domain Eukaryota; kingdom Metazoa; phylum Chordata; class Amphibia; order Anura; family Bombinatoridae; genus Bombina; species Bombina bombina. The sequence continues at coordinate 1,049,738,659 of NC_069501.1, read as the reverse complement.
AACATTCAGCTCAGAATATAATATTGGTTACAGGGACAGCGTCCAGTATGAGGCAAAGTGAGTGCCATGTTTGGTGCTTATAGGTGGGCTAAGTTATTAAGAAGAGCTAGAATGATTTGAATATACAGTAGAGTGGTATTAATCCAGAGAGGATATTTACAGCGTAAAGAACCCCTTAATTTGAACAGCATTAGGGTATCAATAGTCTCATATTGTGACTTAACATTACAAATTATAGAAAAGTTCTCAGAGAGGCTACACAAATAACACGGATAACCTCAAAGTAAATAAAACTGAATGAGTGTGGATAGCAAGAAGGTCATGACCAATTCCCTGGTTATAGGAACAAGTCCTGATCGTTATAGGTAACTGTACTTTCTTTCTCATCCGATACCTAATGGTTTGTGAAGACAGGCATGTAGGTAACTAGTCCATAGTATTCCGCTCTCAGCACCCAAAAAATTCCGCTGGTAATTCCCCACATCTGGAAGGGAGTCATCCGTGTGCCTTGGGGCCCCACATTTTGGTAAGTGCACAGTGGTGGAGGGCAGATACATAATGGAGGTTTTCAGGGTTAAAGCCAGCCGAGACCCCTTTTCAACCAACCGCATCTCTAGTAGGCCCGGTTTAATTTTAACATCATCGGGTGAAATAACAGGGCGTAGATGTGCAGAAAACATGGCGGCTGGTGAAGGGGAGCAAGATGTAAGCCCCACAATATCTCCGGTTGCAGTGGTAACACAGCCATCCCTCTCCTGGTGCTGAAGGTAATCGCTACTGCATATTTCCACAATCTCCTTCTGTATATTGCTGAGGTTAGTGTCCATGCTTAGGCTCACAGCATCATCATCGTCAGCTTTCAAAACCGCCATGAGGGAGATACGATGTCGGTCCAGCTTGCGTGACAGCAACTGCAGTAAAGCTGTTATTGCGTGTTCCATAGTTGGAGAGCGGGTGCAGATCGGTTTATGTAAGATAGCGGACAAGGCTTTTCAGTATGAGAATCTCTCTGTATTCTAATGCAACTTTTCTACCCGGCTTAATAGGAGGCCGGGGGGGAGAGATGGTAAAGTCGTGTGTTGGGCCGCAGCCAGAGGTCTCAGTAGTTTAGGATCAGCAGCAGAGCTGACATGTAGTAAAAATAAGGTCCTTAGAGAACAGCCCTCTTCTCCAAAAGGAATAGAACAGGTAGATGAGAGATATAATCCTAAAAGTTAAGGATAAATGTCAGATTGTTCATAATATTATCGGAGCTACTAAGAGGCACGTCTGAACATGGCTGCGGCTAGGACACGCCCCCCCCCAATATAGTTTTTAATCTGAGTACAAGACCATTAACTGCTAGTGAAACAAATCTACTTAATAGGAGATTGTCAATGACCATAATATCACCATACGCCCTGCCGACAAAGGTGGTGCTATAGTTGTGCAAGACTACAATGACTATAGATTGGAAGCCATGAGACAGTTATCTGATTTTAAAACTTACAGAAAATTACCTTCTAATCCGACAAAGGCTTTTAAGAGGTCAATTGACCGAACCCTGACGTTTGCATTACAATCAAACATCATTACACAATCTGAATTTGATTACATGTGTGTAATATCTCAACACGCTTATTCTGTATTTACTCCCCAAGATACACAAAGGCCTGGTTAATCCTCTGGGCCGGCCCATTGTATCAGCCAGGAGATCAATTTTCTCAGGTATTGCTGAATATATTGATTACCATCTTCAGCCAGTAGTATGTAATTCGTTTTCATATTTAAAGGATTCTTCACATATGATACATAAGCTACAACACCACACCACTCTACAGGCAAATGATAAATTGGTTACTATGTCTCTATACAGTTATGCCCCACATCGAGGGGTTGGAGACTGTCAAATCCATAGTGAAGGAATATAGCCACTATACAGGCCCTCTATTAGAGTTTCTTATTGAGCTTATGGAACATTGTCTCACCAAAAATTATTTTAAATTTGAGAAAGACTTCTTTTTGCAACTATCCGGCATGACCATGGGATCTAATATGGCCCCGGTGTATGCTAATTTATTTATTCTGGGATATGAGCTTTTCATTATGAAACCACATACCCATCCACATGTATCTTTATACACCAGATATATTGACAACTTGTTTTTAGTCTGGACTGGCACAGAAAGACAACTTGAACAGTGGGTATATTATCTAAATAATGCTAACTCACCTATTAGATTTAAGCTTGAACATGACTCGCACAATGTACACTTTCTTGATTTGAACATTTTTAAGATTGTTGACAACGGGAGTTACCGTTTTGGCACTTCCCTATTTTCCAAATCCACAGATAGGAACTCACTTTTACTATCCACTAGTTGTCACCCCAACCACCAGTAAATGGGGATTATCTCCTCACAGCTCACCAGGGTAGTGCGCAATAACTCAGAACCAGAAATCCTCCAACAACAACTTGATATAATGTGCGACAAATTACAAGTAAGAGGATACTCGACCACAGATATTATTATGGCAAGAGTGAAATTATCAGGGGAAACCCAAATGAGCCTACTAAGGAAGAAAATACAACAAACCGAGAATGCTCCCAATCTGAATTTTGTAACAACGTATACGCCATTCCACAAACAGCTACATGAAGCAGTTTGTGACAGATGGGACATTATACAGACGGACAAGAATTTGACGCAATGGAAGAAAGGACCATCACGGATGGTGTATCGCAGAGCCAGAAATATTTGGGCCATTCTGGTCAAAACAGACCCCTTTGGCTCCTATCACAAGGATACATGGCTTAAGCCTACACGATTGGGATGTTTTAAATGTGGAGATTTCATTACCTGCAATGGAATGCACACATTCCAACATTTTCATACCAACAAGAGCTACAAGATCCGACATAGGTTGTCGTGGTATATTTGCTCGTCTGTCCATGTTTCCCATGTTATATAGGCAAAACTATTACCACCTTTAAGGAGAAGATGGCTAACCACTGCCATGCCATTAGGGAAGCCATTAAACATGGTTCTTCTGATCAACCGGTGGCCCGGCATTTTGCCCATCAAAAAACATAATTTATGCTTACCTGATAAATTTATTTCTCTTGTAGTGTATCCAGTCCACGGATCATCCATTACTTATGGGATATTAACTCCTCCCCAACAGGAAGTGCAAGAGGATTCACCCAGCAGAGCTGCTACATAGCTCTTCCCCTAACTGCCATTACCAGTCATTCGACCGAAAACATGCAGAGAAAGGAAAACCATAGGGTGCAGTGGTGACTGTAGTTTAATGGAAAAATTACCTGCCTTAAAGTGACAGGGCGGGCCGTGGACTGGATACACTACAAGAGAAATAAATTTATCAGGTAAGCATAAATTATGTTTTCTCTTGTTAAGTGTATCCAGTCCACGGATCATCCATTACTTATGGGATACCAATACCAAAGCTAAAGTACACGGATGACGGGAGGGACAGGCAGGCTCTTTATACGGAAGGAACCACTGCCTGAAGAACCTTTCTCCCAAAAACAGCCTCCGAAGAAGCAAAAGTGTCAAATTTGTAAAATTTGGAAAAAGTATGAAGAGAAGACCAAGTTGCAGCCTTGCAAATCTGTTCAACAGAAGCCTCATTCTTAAAGGCCCAAGTGGAAGCCACAGCTCTAGTAGAATGTGCTGTAATTCTTTCAGGAGGCTGCTGTCCAGCAGTCTCATAGGCTAACCGTATTATGCTACGAAGCCAAAAGGAGAGAGAGGTAGCCAAAGCTTTTTGACCTCTCCTCTGACCAGAATAAACGACAAACAGGGAAGACGTTTGTCGAAAATCCTTAGTTGCCTGTAGATAAAATTTCAGGGCACGGACTACATCTAGATTGTGTAGCAGACGTTCCTTTTTCGAAGAAGGATTAGGACACAAAGATGGAACCACAATCTCTTGATTGATATTCCTGTTAGTGACCACCTTAGGTAGGAACCCAGGTTTAGTACGCAGAACTACCTTGTCTGAATGAAAAATCAGATAAGGAGAATCACAATGTAAGGCAGATAACTCAGAGACTCTTCGAGCCGAGGAAATCGCCATTAAAAACAGAACTTTCCAAGATAACAACTTGATATCAATGGAATGAAGGGGTTCAAACGGAACCCCCTGTAAAACATTAAGAACTAAGTTCAAACTCCATGGTGGAGCAACAGTTTTGAACACAGGCTTGATCCTAGCTAAAGCCTGACAAAAAGCTTGAACGTCCGGAACTTCTGACAGACGTTTGTGTAAAAGAATGGACAGAGCTGAAATCTGTCCCTTTAAGGAACTAGCGGATAAACCCTTTTCTAAACCTTCTTGTAGAAAAGACAATATCCTCGGAATCCTAACCTTACTCCATGAGTAACTCTTTGATTCGCACCAATATAAGTATTTGCGCCATATCTTATGGTAAATCTTTCTGGTAACAGGCTTCCTAGCCTGTATTAAGGTATCAATAACTGACTCAGAAAAACCACGTTTTGATAAAATCAAGCGTTCAATTTCCAAGCAGTCAGCTTCAGAGAAATTAGATTTTGATGTTTGAAGGGACCCTGGATCAGAAGGTCCTGTTTCAGAGGTAGCGACCAAGGTGGACAGGATGACATGTCCACTAGATCTGCATACCAAGTCCTGCGTGGCCATGCAGGCGCTATTAGAATCACTGATGCTCTCTCCTGTTTGATTCTGGCAATCAATCGAGGAAGCATCGGGAAGGGTGGAAACACATAAGCCATCCCGAAGGTCCAAGGTGCTGTCAAAGCATCTATCAGAACCGCTCCCGGATCCCTGGATCTGGACCCATAACGAGGAAGCTTGGCGTTCTGTCGAGACGCCATGAGATCTATCTCTGGTTTGCCCCAACGTCGAAGTATTTGGGCAAAGACCTCCGGATGAAGTTCCCACTCCCCCGGATGAAAAGTCTGACGACTTAAGAAATCCGCCTCCCAGTTCTCCACTCCCGGGATGTGGATTGCTGACAGGTGGCAAGAGTGAGACTCTGCCCAGCGAATTATCTTTGATACTTCCATCATTGCTAGGGAGCTTCTTGTCCCTCCCTGATGGTTGATGTAAGCTACAGTTGTGATGTTGTCCGACTGAAACCTGATGAACCCCCGAGTTGTTAACTGGGGCCAAGCCAGAAGGGCATTGAGAACTGCTCTCAATTCAAGAATGTTTATTGGTAGGAGACTCTCCTCCTTATTCCATTGTCCCTGAGCCTTCAGAGAATTCCAGACAGCGCCCCAACCTAGTAGGCTGGCGTCTGTTGTTACAATTGTCCAGTCCGGCCTGCTGAATGGCATCCCCCTGGACAGATGTGGCCGAGAAAGCCACCATAGAAGAGAATTTCTGGTCTCTTGATCCAGATTCAGAGTAGGGGACAAGTCTGAGTAATCCCCATTCCACTGACTTAGCATGCACAATTGCAGCGGTCTGAGATGTAGGCGTGCAAAGGGTACTATGTCCATTGCTGCTACCATTAAGCCGATCACCTCCATGCATTGAGCTACTGACGGGTGTTGAATGGAATGAAGGACACGGCATGCATTTTGAAGCTTTGTTAACCTGTCTTCTGTCAGGTAAATCTTCATTTCTACAGAATCTATAAGAGTCCCCAAGAAGGGAACTCTTGTGAGTGGAAAGAGAGAACTCTTCTTTTCGTTCACCTTCCATCCATGCGACCTTGGAAATGCCAGTACTAACTCTGTATGAGACTTGGCAGTTTGAAAGCTTGAAGCTTGTATCAGAATGTCGTCTAGGTACGGAGCTACCGCAATTCCTCGCGGTCTTAGTACCCCCAGAAGAGCACCCAGAACCTTTGTGAAGATTCTCGGAGCCGTAGCCAATCCGAATGGAAGAGCTACAAACTGGTAATGCCTGTCTAGAAAGGCAAACCTTAGATACCGGTAATGATCTTTGTGAATCGGTATGTGAAGGTAAGCATCCTTTAAATCCACTGTGGTCATGTACTGACCCTTTTGGATCATGGGTAAAATTGTCCGAATAGTTTCCATTTTGAACGATGGAACTCTTAGAAATTTGTTTAGGATCTTTAAATCCAAGATTGGCCTGAAAGTTCCCTCTTTTTTGGGAACCACAAACAGATTTGAGTAAAACCCTTGTCCTTGTTCCGACCGCGGAACCGGATGGATCACTCCCATTAATAAAAGATCTTGTACGCAGCGTAGAAACGCCTCTTTCTTTATTTGGTTTGTTGACAACCTTGACAGATGAAATCTCCCTCTTGGGGGAGAGAATTTGAAGTCTAGAAGGTATCCCTGAGATATGATCTCTAACGCCCAGGGATCCTGGACATCTCTTGCCCAAGCCTGGGCGAAGAGAGAAAGTCTGCCCCCCACTAGATCCGTTCCCGGATCGGGGGCCCTCGATTCATGCTGTCTTAGGTCTCCAGCCTTGTCTGTAGCGAGCAACAGCTCCTTCCTGTTTGGTGCAGAGGAAGTTGATGCTGCTCCTGCTTTGAAATTACGAAAGGAACGAAAATTAGACTGTCTAGCCTTAGGTTTGGCTCTGTCTTGAGGCAGGGCATGGCCTTTACCTCCTGTAATGTCAGCGATAATTTCTTTCAACCCGGGCCCGAATAAGGTCTGCCCTTTGAAAGGTATATTAAGCAATTTAGATTTAGAAGTAACGTCAGCTGACCAGGATTTTAGCCACAGTGCTCTGCGTGCCTGAATGGCGAATCCGGAATTCTTAGCCGTAAGTTTAGTTAAATGTACTACGGCATCTGAAATAAATGAGTTAGCTAACTTAAGGGCTTTAAGCTTGTGTGTAATCTCATCTAATGGAGCTGATTCAAGTGTCTCTTCCAGAGACTCAAACCAAAATGCTGCTGCAGCCGTGACAGGCGCAATGCATGCAAGAGGTTGCAATATAAAACCTTGTTGAACAAACATTTTCTTAAGGTAACCCTCTAACTTTTTATCCATTGGATCTGAAAAGGCACAGCTATCCTCCACCGGGATAGTGGTACGCTTAGCTAAAGTAGAAACTGCTCCCTCCACCTTAGGGACCGTTTGCCATAAGTCCCGTGTGGTGGCGTCTATTGGAAACATCTTTCTAAATATCGGAGGGGGTGAGAACGGCACACCGGGTCTATCCCACTCCTTAGTAACAATTTCAGTAAGTCTCTTAGGTATAGGAAAAACGTCAGTACTCGCCGGTACCGCAAAATATTTATCCAACCTACACATTTTCTCTGGTATTGCAACTGTGTTACAATCATTCAGAGCCGCTAACACCTCCCCTAGTAATACACGGAGGTTTTCCAGCTTAAATTTAAAATATCTGAATCCAGTTTGTTTGGATCAGAACCGTCACCCGCAGAATGAAGCTCTCCGTCCTCATGTTCTGCAAATTGTGACGCAGTGTCTGACATGGCCCTAATATTATCAGCGCACTCTGTTCTCACCCCAGAGTGATCACGCTTACCTCTTAGTTCTGGTAATTTAGCCAAAACTTCAGTCATAACAGTAGCCATATCCTGTAATGTGATTTGTAATGGCCGCCCAGATGTACTCGGCGCTACAATATCACGCACCTCCCGAGCGGGAGATGCAGGTACTGACACGTGAGGCGAGTTAGTCGGCATAACTCTCCCCTCGTTGTTTGGTGAAATATGTTCAATTTGTACAGATTGACTTTTATTTAAAGTAGCATCAATACAGTTAGTACATAAATTTCTATTGGGCTCCACTTTGGCTTTAGCACATATAGCACAGATATCTTCCTCTGAATCAGACATGTTTAACACACTAGCAAATAAACTAGCAACTTGGAAATACTTTTCAAGTAATTTACTATAATATGAAAACGTACTGTGCCTATAAGAAGCACAGAAAAAGTTATGACAGTTGAAAATTAATAAACTGAAAAGTTATAGCATCAAATCTTTGTAAAAAACACAATTTTAGCAAAGGATTGCTCCCATTAGCAAAGGATAACTAACCCTGATAGCAGAAAAAAAAAAAAAAATACAGAAATAAACGTTTTTTTATCACAGTCAACTACAATCTCACAGCTCTGCTGTGAGTGATTACCTCCCTCAAAACAAGTTTTGAAGACCCCTGAGTTCTGTAGAGATGAACCGGATCATGCAGGGAAGACAATAAACTTCTGACTGAATTTTTTGATGCGTAGCAAAAGCACCAAAAAAGGCCCCTCCCCCTCACACATAACAGTGAGAGAGATCAGTAAACTGTCATAAATTAAATAAAACGACTGCCAAGTGGAAAAAAATAGTGCCCAAAACATTTTTTCACCCAGTACCTCAGAAAATTAAACGATTTTACATGCCAGCAAAAAACGTTTAACATTAATAAATTGAGTGTTATTAAAAAGCCTGTTGCTAGTCCCAGCAAATTAGGCTAAAGTTTTATGCATACAGTATAATTCCAGTGAAGTGCCATTCCCCAGAATACTGAAGTGTAAAATATACATACATGACAGCCTGATACCAGTTGCTGCTACTGCATTTAAGGCTGAGTTTACATTATATCGGTATGGCAGAATTTTCTCATCAATTCCATTGTCAGAAAATAATAAGCTGCTACATACCTCTTTGCAGATTAATCTGCCTGCTGTCCCCTGATCTGAAGTTTACCTCTCCTCAGATGGCCGAGAAACAGCAATATGACCTTAACTACTCCGGCTAAAATCATAGAAAAACTCAGGTAGATTCTTCTTCAAATTCTACCAGAGAAGGAATAACACACTCCGGTGCTATTATAAAATAACAAACTTTTGATTGAAGGTATGAAACTAAGTATAATCACCACAGTCCTCTCACACATCCTATCTATTCGTTGGGTGCAAGAAAATGACTGGTAATGGCAGTTAGGGGAGGAGCTATGTAGCAGCTCTGCTGGGTGAATCCTCTTGCACTTCCTGTTGGGGAGGAGTTAATATCCCATAAGTAATGGATGATCCGTGGACTGGATACACTTAACAAGAGAAATACAGTGTCTCCAGCCTCAAAACTATGATCATTGATCATATCCCCCCTATGATAAGAGGGGGTAATCGAGGGAGAAGACTATTACAACTTGAATCCAAATGGATTTACACCTTAGACACAGTGGAACCAAGAGGGCTCAACATAAAGATGGACTTTGGGCCATTTATTGGCTAACCACACATGCAGTTCTGCTGTGTTATCTGTTGATAATGTCTTTCTGTTGGTACATTACTTCCTACAGATTAATGGCTGCCTCTGGTTTGTTGATAAAGCTCTCCTAACGATGATGATTATATATGATAATATGGATTTCGATGGGGTGTAGCGCCAAAGACGAGCACCTATACCTCTGAACAGTAGGCTAACTAGCTAGCTTGGAAAATGTACTAAGAAAATAAATGTGTTCAGAGCACCTCAAATGGGCTAGGTGTTGTACAATGTGTAGAGTGTGTATTTAGAAATATTTTAATTGTAAATCTAGTACTTTACACAAGAATAAAACATGCCACGGTGGGTACAGTGGTAATAAATGACAATAAAAACAATAAGATGTGGATCCATTCTTGTACAAATGAAATATTGAATATATCTATATAAAAATGCTGAATATAAAATGATGCAGAGGCAATAATAATAGTAGCCCCAATAAAAATATGAGAAAGTTAAAATTCCAAACAATGTCTGAAAGAAATCAATCCAACGTGTGGATTAAAAATGCAGTAAATCAAATGAATGAATTGCTGATATCGACTAGGAGGAGGATACCATAAGAGAAATTGTGTACCAGTGTTGGTGGTGATAATGTGTATAAAAAGGGAGTGAGAAGTCTTGAGAAAGGCCTAGAGGAGGCAGAAACGCGTTGACCACAGCTGGTAAGCACTATTCTGATTTTATATAAGTTTTTTGTACCATCTACACTTTTGTTGTTTTTATTTGCTTTTAGGTTTAATTTATGATTTAAAAATAATTTTTTTTTTTTTTTTGGATTGGAGTTTCTCCCAACCACCAAAGGTTCTCACCATCAGGAACAGGAACACTAGCCCATTAATTGGGTTTGACCTAAAAGACCATTGACTATTCTCACCATCAGGAACCTCAGACGGACTCTCACCACTAGGAAAATAAGGTTTCCTTTTCTACACATTATTAACTTTTGACTTTTATTTGGGTCTTCAAATTTAGCCTTTTTTAGGATTTTGTTTCTTGGATTACAATCACTGACTTTGTACTCTTTTTTCCTTTTTTGATCACTGACTTTGTACTCTTTTTTTCATTTTTTTGAGCAGCATTTTTAAAAAATTTTCCTTTGTAATTTTTTAAATTTTTCACATCATTTTTTTCCACTTTTGAATAAGCAAGTTGACGCTGTCTGTTTTCTTTATATTTGCAATCACTAAGGATAATTTTTCACTCCCTTTTTATACACATTATCACTACCAACACTGGTACACAATTTCTCTACGGTATCCTCCTCCTAGTCGATATCAGCAATCCATTCCTTTGATTTACTGCATTTTTTTAATCCACACATTGGATTGATTTCTTTCAGACATTGTTTGGAATTTTAACTTTCTCATATTTTTATTGGGGCTACTATTATTATTGCCTGTGCATCATTTTATATTCAGCGTTTTTATATAGATATATTCAATATTTAATTTGTTCAAGAGTGGATCCACATCTTATTGTTTTTATTGTTATTTATTACCACTGTACCCACTGTGGCATGTTTTATTCTTGTGTAAAGTACTAGATTTACAATTAAAATATTTCTAAATACACACTCTACACATTGTACAACACCTAGCCCATTTGAGGCGCTCTGAACACATTTATTTTCTTTATATATGATAATACATGGTAATATATGATTGGGTTTCCCACTATCTGGTAGTAATATTGCACAGTCACCTAAATAAGATGGCATTTTTTGTGGTTTTTATGCTCCCTTTTACCGTGTACAATGTTTTTGCATCTGTTTAATTATTTAAGCATTTGCATGTATATAAAGAAAATAAATGTGTTCAGAGCGCCTCAAATGGGCTAGGTGTTGTACAATGTGTAGAGTGTGTATTTAGAAATATTTTAATTGTAAATCTAGTACTTTACACAAGAATAAAACATGCCACAGTGGGTACAGTGGTAATAAATAACAATAAAAACAATAAGATGTGGATCCACTCTTGAACAAATGAAATATTGAATATATCTATATAAAAACGCTGAATATAAAATGATGCACAGGCAATAATAATAGTAGCCCCAATAAAAATATGAGAAAGTTAAAATTCCAAACAATGTCTGAAAGAAATCAATCCAATGTGTGGATTAAAAAAATGCAGTAAATCAAAGGAATGGATTGCTGATATCGACTAGGAGGAGGATACCGTAGAGAAATTGTGTACCAGTGTTGGTGGTGATAATGTGTATAAAAAGGGAGTGAAAAATTATCCTTAGTGATTGCAAATATAAAGAAAACAGTGTCAACTTGCTTATTCAAAAGTGGAAAAAAATGATGTGAAAAATTGAAAAAATTACAAAGGAAATTTTTTTTTAAAATGCTGCTCAAAAAAATGAAAAAAAGAGTACAAAGTCAGTGATCAAAAAAAAAAAAAAAAAGGAAAAAAGAGTACAAAGTCAGTGATTGTAATCCAAGAAACAAAATCCTAAAAAAGGCTAAATTTGAAGACCCAAATAAAAGTCAAAAGTTAATAATGTGTAGAAAAGGAAACCTTATTTTCCTAGTGGTGAGAGTCCGTCTGAGGTTCCTGATGGTGAGAATATTCAATGGTCTTTTAGGTCAAACCCAATTAATGGGCTAGTGTTCCTGTTCCTGATGGTGAGAACCTTTGGTGGTTGGGAGAAACTCCAATCCAAAAAAAAAAAAAAAATTATTTTTAAATCATAAATTAAACCTAAAAGCAAATAAAAACAACAAAAGTGTAGATGGTACTAAAAACTTATATAAAATCAGAATAGTGCTTACCAGCTGTGGTCAACGCGTTTCTGCCTCCTCTAGGCCTTTCTCAAGACTTCTCACTCCCTTTTTATACACATTATCACCACCAACACTGGTACACAATTTCTCTTATGGTATCCTCCTCCTAGTCGATATCAGCAATCCATTCATTTGATTTACTGCATTTTTAATCCACACGTTGGATTGATTTCTTTCAGACATTGTTTGGAATTTTAACTTTCTCATATTTTTATTGGGGCTACTATTATTATTGCCTCTGCATCATTTTATATTCAGCATTTTTATATAGATATATTCAATATTTCATTTGTACAAGAATGGATCCACATCTTATTGTTTTTATTGTCATTTATTACCACTGTACCCACCGTGGCATGTTTTATTCTTGTGTAAAGTACTAGATTTACAATTAAAATATTTCTAAATACACACTCTACACATTGTACAACACCTAGCCCATTTGAGGCGCTCTGAACACATTTATTTTCTTTATATATGAGAATACATGGTAATATATGATTGGGTTTCCCACTATCTGGTAGTAATATTGCACAGTCACCTAAATAAGATGGCATTTTTTGTGGTTTTTATGCTCCCTATTACCGTGTACAATGTTTTTGCATCTGTTTAATTATTTAAGCATTTGCATGTTTTTAATCCACAGCAGCGTTTACAAGAAGATTTGCCTATAATTGAGCACAGTGACATGGGCATTCCTCCGTATGGTAATTAGCCATGTGCGTGCTGCATACACCTAGGTGGGGTGTTAGCGTGAAGCAAACCAATAAGGAACGAAGGGTGGACGGGAAGGGGCATGGCCTCATAGACGCGCGCAACCAGAGCTGAATTACGGCGTTGTTTTCACTTCAATTAACCCCTTAATGACCGGACCATTTTTCAATTTTCTTACCCTTAATGACAATGGCTATTTTTACATTTCTGCAGTGTTTGTGTTTAGCTGTAATTTCCCTCTTACTCATTTACTGTACCCACACATATTATATACCGTTTTTCTTGCCATTAAATGGACTTTCTAAGGATACCATTATTTTCATCATATCTTATAATTTCCTATAAAAAAAATATAAAATATGAGGAAAAAATTGAAAAAAACACACTTTTTCTAACTTTGACCCCCAAAATCTGTTACACATCTACAATCACCAAAAAACACCTATGCTAAATAGTTTCTAAATTTTGTCCTGAGTTTAGAAATACCCAATGTTTACATGTTCTTTACTTTTTTTGCAAGTTATAGGGCCATAAATACAAGTAGCACTTTGCTATTTCCAAACAACTTTTTTTCAAAATTAGCGCTAGTTACATTGGAACCCTGATATCTGTCAGGAATACCTGAATATCCCTTGACATGTATATATTTTTTTTTAGAAGACAACCCAAAGTATTGATCTAGGCCCATTTTGGTATATTTCATGCCACCATTTCACCGCCAAATGTCATCAAATAAAAAAAAAAGTTCACTTTTTCACAAATTTTCACAAACTTTAGGTTTCCCACTGAAATTATTTACAAACAGCTTCTGCAATTAAGGCACAAATGGTTGTAAATGCTTCTTTGGGATCCCCTTTGTTCAGAAATAGCAGACTTATATGGCTTTGGGGTTGCTTTTTGGTAAGTAGAAGGCCGCTAAATGCTGCTGCGCACCACACGTAAATTATGCCCAGCAGTTAAGGGGTTAAATTAGGTAGCTTGTAGGGAGCTTGCAGGGTTAATTTTAGCTTTAGGGTAGAGATCAGCCTCCCACCTGACACATCCCACCCCCTGATCCCTCCCAAACAGTTCTCTTCCCTCCCCCACCCCACAATTGTCCCCGCCATCTTAAGTACTGGCAGAAAGTCTGCCAGTACTAAATAAAAGGAGTTTTTCTTTTTTTTAATAAAAAAAAATAAAATGTTTTAGCTGTGATGGACTCCTGCCTTAGCCCCAACCTCCATGATCCCCCCCCCCAGCTCTCTAACCCTCTCCCCTACCTAATTGCCGCCATCTTGGGTACTGGCAGCTGTCTGCCAGTACCCAATTTGCCCCCCAAAAAAGTGTTTTTTTTATTATCTTTTATTGCCATTTTAATTTTTTCTGTAGTGTAGCAGCCCCCCACAATACCCCAACCCCCTCCCCCTCCCAGATCCTTATATATTTATTTTTTCCCCCCTCTTCCCTGCTCATTGGTGTCAGTGTGGGTAGCTAATCGGGCGCGCGCACGCGCACCCGCACGCGCATGCGCGCACCCGCACGCTCCCGGCACCCGGCGTGCACATTGCACTTACAGGAGCCGGATGCCGGGTAGCGATGGGCCGCCCACCCGCCTCCCTGTTGCGCTCCCACCCAACAACGAACCGGCACCATCGCTACCGGTGCAGAGAGGGCCACAGAGTGGCTCTCTCTGCATCGGAGTCTTCTGAAAGGGTATTGCAGGATGCCTCCATATGGAGGCATCACTGCAATACCCTGAGAGCTGCTGGAAGCGATTGCGATCGCTTCCAGCACTCTCTTAGACAACTGACGTACCAGGTACGTCTATTGTCATTAACTGTAAGTTAATGCATGACGTACCTGGTACGTCAGTTGTCATTAAGGGGTTAAGGCACAATAGAGGGTATATAAGGCTGCTTAACTCCTCATGTTTTATTCTGTCTCCAAGATGCCAAGACTTAACATCTACCTTCATGCTGGGTGATACCATTGAGTGCTGTCATTATACTGGACTATATATATATATATATATATATATATATATATATATATATATATATATATATATATATATATATATATATATTTATGAATAAATAGAACATATTATGTTATGTGCAGAACATTGGAATGTAAAATATTAATATTTTCATGTCAAGTTATCGCAAATGAGAATATGCAATCTGGTTTGCGCGAGAGTGGAGTTTTACGTTTTTTTCTCTCTTGTTTTTCTCCATTGATTTTATGGGGAAATACGTGAATGCCCACCCAATATTCTAACTTCGGATTGTTGCGCTAGTCAGGTTACCGCAAGAACAAAAACATTTTACTTTCAACTCATAATACGAACGCAACCCGACGAGCAAAAAAATCTTACTTCTGGCGCAATTAATGCTCAAGCGGGAGCGTTAATTTGTGGCCCAATATGTTAAATAATGTATCTGTTTGGCCCATGTAGTTCCCTTTACCTGACAGATATCTGAAGCCATCCCAAACCTTTACCAGAACTGTTCAGTGGTATACCGCAGGTTTATTATTAAACATATAGGAACTCACTTTTTTAATCATCTCAACTATGGAATTATTCATATCTATTAGCTAAGGAGTACAAACTGATTTTAAAGGGACAGTCAACACCAGAATTTTTGTTTTTTTAAAAGATAGATAATCCCTTAATTACCCATTCCCCAGTTTTGCTTAACTAACACAGTTATAATAATACACATTTTACCCCTGTGATTACCTTGTATCTAAGCCTCTGCAGACTGCCCCCTTATTTCAGTTAATTTGACAGACTTGCAGTCTAGCCAATCAGTGCTTACTCCTCTGTAAATTCATGTGCATGAGCTCAATGTTATTTATATGAAACACATGAACTAACACCCTCTAGTGGTGAAAAACTATCAAATGCAGAGGTGGCCTTCAAAGTCTAAGAAATTAGCATATGAACCTCCTAGGTTTAGCTTTCAACTAAGAATACCAATAGAACAAAGCAAAATTGGTGATACAAGTAAATTGGAAAGCTGTTTAAAATTACATACTCCATCTAAATAATGAAAGCTTTTTTTTGGACTTGACTGTCCCTTTAAAGGTGTTTTACAATCTGTGTATGTTACTTTTAATAACTTAAAGGGACAGTCTAGTATAAATAAAACTTTCATTATTCAGATAGGACTTTTAATTTTAATCAACTTTCCAATTTACTTTTATCATCAAATTTGCTTTTTTCTCTTGGTATTCTTAGTTTAAACTAAACATAGGTAGGCTCATATGCTAATTTCTAAGCCTTTGAGGGATGCCTCTTATCACATGCTTTTTAAATCTCTTTTCAACACAAAGAGACAGAAAGTACACGTGGGCCATATAGATAACACTGTGTTCAGGCACAGGGGGTTATTTAAGATTTAGCACAACACAATGCTAAATTTAAGACAATAGATGATAAACAGTCACAGTCATGTGATCAGGGGGCTGTCAGAAGGTTCCTAGATACAAGGTAATCACAGAAGTAAAAAGTACATTAATATAACTGTTTTGGTTATGCAAAACTGGGGAATGGGTAATAAAGGGATTATCTATCTTCTAAAACAATAACAATTCTATGGTAGACTGTCCCTTTAAGCCTAGATGACATGAATAGTATTAAATCTGGTATTACATGTCAATGGTAAAACAGAATTATCAGAGAATGTTTAGCTTAGCTGACATCTCTTTAGTGTGCACTATATTTTTAATGGATAGTGCTGCCATGCTAAACATTACTCATATTACAAGTTGTGAGTTATGTAACACATAACAGCGCTAAAAAAATGTAGCACGGCTGGACAACTGAAGTAAAATATTATGGTTAGAATAAAAAACACATGTAAAAAACACATTTCTCAATGAGGTAAAAAAGTACCCTAGAGTGACAGCCAAAAACTTGACAAAATCATTGAAACTGGTTAACTTCTCTGTTCATGAGTCTACTATACGGGAAACATCAAAACAGACATGGTATCCATGACAGGACACCATGAAGAAAGCTGCAGCTTTCACAAAAATACATTGCTGCACACCTAAAGTTTGCCAAAGACCACCTTGACACTCCACAATGCTACTGGGAAGATGTTTTGTGGACTGATGAAACTAAGGTTGAGTTTGGGAAGAACACACAGCACTATGTATGGCATAAAAAGGGCACCACATGCTAACATGAAAACATCATCCCAATGGTTAAGTATGATGAAGGGAGCATCATGATTAAAGGCTGCTTTGCTGCTTTGGGGCCTTGACCACTTTCTATCATTGAGGAAATAATTAATTTCCAAGTTTATCAAGATATCCTACAGGATAATATCAGGGTGGATGTGCACCAGCTGAAGCTCAGTAGAAGCTGGGTGATGCTTCTACAGAATAGCTTCAAAAAATGAAATCTGCCCTTTGTAGTGGCCCAGTCAGAGCCCAGACCTTAACCCCATAGAGATGCTGTGGGATAACTTCAAGAGAGCTGTTCACAACAGACATCCTAAGAATATGGCTGTGCTGAAGCAGTTCTGTAAGGAAGAAATCCCCCCTGAAAGTTGTGCAGGTCTAATCCGCAGCTACCGTTAACTTTTTTTTGAGGTTATTGCTGCCAAAGGAGCATCAACTAGCTATTAAATCCAAGTGCCCACTTACTTTTTCCACAGCACTGTGAATGTTTAATAGGATGTATTTCATAAAGATCAGCTGATCTAGGAGTCTTGAAAAAGTCTGCAGAGGTCAGACGAAACGCGTAGACGAATCAGTCTACAGCTGTTCTACCACTAACTATACAGCTTGATTTTTAATTCCAGTAGTTACAGCCAATGGATTGCCTAAAAAGCGGATGACAACAGTGCTGAGTGCCTGGAGAACTGCTGGAAGCCATATAGGGATAAACTTTATTACAAGGCAATGGTTTTATTGAATTTTAGTAAGTGCATTTGATTGGGTGCTCAATAAATGTTTTGAAATTTATACCTTGAATCGTGGTTGCCCTTCTCTGTGCTTGCTTTTTAGTGTTTTTTTCTGTCTGAGTACTTCTTAGAACTCAGAAAGTGTGGCAGCTGCATCAACGGTCCTGTAAAGGGAGTGCTATCCAGCACAGGAAGCCAAGATTTTGTACTGAAGCGAATCACTAATACTCCATAAGGGACATTGGTGGTTTGGAAAAAGTGGGTCTTCACAGCAAGATTTTGTTAACATGACTAACAGGGAGGATCTCGATTTCAGTGGGATTTTTTCCGGTCTGTATTATAAACTCAATAATTGTGTTACTGATGTTGTGATGTGGATATGCAGTCTATCCAATTAAGAGATTTTAAATATAGATTACATATCTAACATTGCACTTCCCATTTGCGCTGCTTTATAATTGTTTTTGATAAATAGTTTAAATAACATTGTTCTTCACTCAGAAGAAAATATTATATATATATATATATATATATATATATATATATATATATATATATATATAGAGAGAGAGAGAGAGAGAGAGAGAGAGGGGCAAAAAAGAAAAAGTTCACTAGTAGCTCAAATTTAGACAGTCCCAATTAGGAATCTCACTAAAGTCCCTTAGATTTGAATAATGGTACAGCTGGGCTAGTTATTAAAACAACAATCCCTTGAAATACAACATCATCAGCTATATAGCTGTATACTGTCACAATGTAACATAACCACTTGTTGAGGGACTCCACAGAGGGCCTTACGTTAATAATATTATAACACTATGGATACATATATCCTACACACCAGCGGTAGTGGAACTAAAGAATGAGCAGCCTGTGCTCTAATAGCCTATGGCTGTGTCCACTTACTGCTCTGCAGTGTGTCCATGGCCGCTTCTCTAGGTTCCCAATTTCTCAGTTCCCAAGCTGCAATCTTCTGCCGCGCACAGCAGCGTTCCGTTGAACAGGGGCATGTCCAGTCACCAATTCGGTCGTAGGCAATAATAGATCCAGAAAACTCTGAGCCCAGCTGCCTCTGAGGGTGTTAAGTCTGTGAAAGAGTGAGATGTTGAGCTCCCTTTGCCTCTTGGAAACCTGGCCAATGCAATAGTAAGAAAAAAGACGAAATGTTCCAGAGGCAAAATAAAAAAAAAAAAACTTTATTATAATCCACATGGATAAAAATACCCAGGGGGTCCAGGGTGCACTCAGATAAACATTTCAGGAAGGCCTTTTATCCGTGTGGATTATAATAACGTTTTTTTTTTATTTTACTTTGCCTCTGGAACATTTTGTCTTTTTTTCTTACCATAAAGATATATAGCTAAATATATATATATATATATCTATATACTGTGTATATATATATATATATATATATATATATTTTTTTTTTTTTTTTTTTATATAAAAACTTTTTCTTCTGAGTGAAGAACAATGCTATTGAAATGATTTCATAATGGAGCATTCGGCTTTAGCACACTTTACTTAGTGCACCTTCAGGTTAGTGCTCGACCGAAAGCCAGAACAGCGCTTTCTAATATGCCCCATAAAAGGGGAGAGAGGAAGATGGACTTAATGTGGCCGCGCTATCCGACTTCCACATGTTAGCACTCCTAAGGCTTTTTCTTGCTCAAAACATTTAACTTTCAACTTGTAATACGAACACAACAATAGGACCACTATTGATTTAACCTAAACGGTGTTAGCGTTCAATAACACTAATTGGTTTGCACTCCACTTGCTTTGTATTTTTAAAGACAAATCACACATTGTAAATGAGGTTTATTAATCAGTTTAGTGTGATAATTGTCAACATTTCTCTTAGTCCTTGTACCCAAATTGTTGTTTTTTAAATGTTGAATGAAACTGATCTATTATGAACACAGTTCATTTATTGCAAAATTGATTGCTTTTAATTTTCATCTTACCATCTTTCACGATTCATTAAAATCATTGGTTTCAGGTTCACTAATTCTGTTCTGGTTTGGCCAGTTATAAGTAAAAGATTACTGGCCGTTAGTTTCTATACTTGGTACAGGATGTAGGTTACACCCTGTAATTGATAAGATTCTAGTCAGCTGCTGGTAAGACATACTAACTGCAATATGTTATCGTCTTTGTAAGGGTTAAAGTCTAAAACATACAGGCAGACTGAAATCAGGTGCTGCAGAGGCTTTGCTATATAAATGATGTCAGAATATTTATAGCCAGTCTGTTGGTGATTATGGGAGAGCCTGTGCTAAGTGCATTATTTCTCTCTAGCATTTCTGTAGAGCACTTACTTAGAGGTGGGTGACATAGCACCTTGAACCTATCTTTTTAACCAGTGATCAGCACATTGTATCTCTTTAGAATCCAGGGCTGGGAGCCAGATATAACCATGTTAGTGTTTTCTTTTCTTATACCTTTTCTTATAAACAGTCATATACAGATTGAGAAAACATTCCACGTGTTTATAGTCATCTTAAAGTAATCACATTCAAACATATGTCATAGCAACTTAGTATATTATTAATGGGTGTATAAACAGACAATCCCTTATTTACTGAAACCTAATCTATGATACTTATTATCAAATCCAATTCAAGTATTTCTAATAGAGACTAAGGACGCGCCAACAATTCACCCTGACTGTACTACATATGACAATAAGAGCCAGAGGCTTTAACAAACGTACATCAATTTTTTCACCTAAAGAAACCTCCAGCCACGTAAATCTTGCACCAATATCACCTCTCAAACACACTGAGCACAGCTGATTCATAGGTACTTGAAGATTCCCTTTCCTACTTTAAACAAGTAATGGGAAAATTCACTTGCATATTTATATGTGTAGTTTTTTCTTCAAAATTTCTTCCTTTTCATTTACTTTCTCTATTTCCCGTAATTTCACATTACACATCATCCACACCCATCCATCTAAACTACTCAACATCCTTGCATCCTAGCTACTCTTGAAGCCTCTTTTAACAGCTTTTAGCAACTCACTTCCCTCACCTTGAACCCGCCAAACCTATTTTTATACTGTTCTAAAATAAAAATGACCTGTAACACAGCATCTGAGGTGTGCGACAGATGTAACACCCATACATAACCTGACACTACATACTACCTACTCCTAACTTGAATGATAGAGTTCTTTCACCACTCCTTAGTTTAAAATATATATACACATACACACACCTTCTATTGTTAATAAGAAATAGCTCTTACTCCTCCCCATTATTCCCCACTGATATTTTTCTACCAAAGCATAATTCAGCAAAATGCCCCAGTCTTTCACTTCCATTATCATTCCCTCTCCTTTTATTATCCAGGCTCGTCTGCCAGTAGTAACCAGTTCTTCTACTTCCTCACTGTGGTATGATGTTTTCAAATGGTTCCTCCTCCATTTATAGAATTTTAAACAATTTGGATTGGTTATTCATTTTAACTAATCACGAATGTGAAAATCTGGGCCAACTGTCAAACTTGTACCTGCTCATTCATCTGATTGCACAGTATATGATTTAGAAAATAGGGTATTCCATATGTGAAGAGTTTACAAATATGGGGTCTCTCACACAAAGGGATAAAATTTGATGGCAAGAACATTCAGGGGTGTTTATATGTGAGGATGGTTGCATGGGGGTGATAGATTTAAGCATGAGAGTGATAATTTTTAGGGGGGTTTGCAGTGGAGGAAGTTGTGGTTAGGGTTAAGTGTAATTGCATAAGGACATTTTAACCCTGCATCACATACCATAACTGCAGATTCCCCTACAAATCTTTATCTCTGGTATGTGCATAAGGACTCCTTTTTAACCCTACTTCACATACTATAATGGCATATTCCCCTACTAATATTTATCTCTGGTATGTCTCTATTACCTTAAAAAAAATCTTTCTTTTCTCTGTCTTCCAGTTTGATAAGAAAGGTGCCATCTGCAATGTTTGCTTATGCCTTGTTTGATCCTGCTCTAATTTATGACCTTTGCTAATTAGGATCATGTGACTGTTATTACCTTTATATTGAATATCCCCAGCTTGTTACATCAAGCTTAGCTTGTTAGATCAGTGCAGCATTGCATGTGTGCAGTTATCAAGTGTGCTAGTTCATAAGTGTAGAGAGAGTTATAACAACGGAGTTATTCAAAGGAGTGGACAACAGAGATAAGTACTTTCAAATTAAATGCAAACATGCTACACTTTCTAATATCTTTTTTTTTTAACCTTTTCCTCCCTTCTCCTTAAAGTCACAGCTCTTCCATTCACAAACAGCACTCAGAACATTCATATTTCTCCTTCTCTTCTACCTTCCCCTCTCTACAACACACATGAACCCTATTCCTATCTCACATCCCTCAGCCAGCCATGCTTCACTGATCCTAAACTTAAACACTCACATAAGACACATTCTCATCTCCTTTCACTCACCATCTTTCTTCTTCTTGCAGCTGGGGATGTCTCGCCTAACCCAGGTCCACCCTCTGCTTCCCTCAGATCACAACCCCAAATGACACCTCATACACCTTTCACACGTAACCCTCTAAACCTCATTAACTGCACCTCTATTAGTACACCCCAATTCTTGTGTTCCCTTTGGAATGCAAGCTCGGTATGCAATAAGCTTACATCTATTCGCAACCTATTTAATTCACCTTCACTTAACCTGTTAGCCCTCACTGAAACTTGGGTTTTCTCCTCTAACACAACTGCTGTAGCCTCTCTGTCCTATGGCAGCCTGCCTTTCAGTCACCCACCCAGGCCTGGAGACAAACAAGGAGGAGAAGTAAGAATTCTCTTGTCTCCACACAGTACCTTTCATGGCATTCCTTCACCCCCCTCTCTTTCCTTCTCATCTTTTGAAGTTCACGCCATCCACCTCTTCTCCCCTATAGCTCTTCGTGTTGCAGTTATCTATCGGCCCCCTGGCCCAGCATCACAATTTCTGGACCACTTTGAAGCCTGGCTTACACATTTTCTCTCTTGTAATGTCCCTTCTCTCATCTTAGGGGACTTCAACATACCCCTTGATAATCCTAACATGCCTGCTGCCTCTAAACTATCCCTTACCACCTCGTTAGGCCTATTCCAATGGACAACATCTCCAACACACTGTGAAGGCATCTCCATAGACCTGGTCTTCACAAATCTCTGTGCTGTTTCCAACTCCCTTAACCTCTCCTTTCCTCTCTCTGACCACCATCTACTAACTTTCTCTCTTACTCTACCTGCTACATCTTTGCAAGCCCCCAAAAAACTGCTACCTTACAGGAATTTAAATGACTTGGATCTCACAGACTTTTCCACTCAACTGAGTCCTCTGCTCTCTGACATTTCATCCCTCTCTTGTCCAAACCTCGGGACTCTACAGTATAATTTGGCACTGAAATCAACACTTGACAAAACTGCACCCTCCACCCTTCGACGTACATCAATCACTTGACGGCAACCGTGGCACACTAAACAGACCAGATATATTCAGCGATGCTCATGGGCTGCTGAACGGCAGTGGAGGAAATCACGCACCTGTGCTGATTTCCAGCATTATAAATTCACCCTTAAGTCTTACAACTCTGCGCTCAGCCTGGCCAAACAAGTCTATTTCTCCTCCCTTGTGTCATCTCACGCATCCAACCCCAGAAAGCTGTTCTCAACCTTTAACTCCCTTCTACGTCCGATTGACCCCCGCCCAGTACCAACCTCACTGCTCAGATTATTGCTGATCACTTCAAAAATAAAATTGACACCATTACAAAAGAGATCTGCACCTCACACCCCTCAAACCCAGCAATCCTACCCACCCCTTCTATTAACAAAAATCTATGCTACTTCCCTCCTGTAACAGAGGAAGAAGTCTCTGCACTCCTATCCTTGGCTCATCTCACAACCTTCCCACTTGACCCTGTCCCTTTACGACTTATTCCCTCTCTCTCTGATTCACTAACCCCTATCCTAACTCATCTCTTTAACTAATCTCTCACCGCTGGCGCATTTCCTGACATATTCAAGAATGCGTCAATCATACCAATCCTAAAAAAGCCCTTGCTTGACCCCTCCTCGCCTTCTAACTATCGATCGGTCTCCTTACTTACCTTTGCTTTAAAATTATTGGAATGACTAGTCTGTAATCGGCTAACTCAATTTCTCACAACTAACTCCTTACTTGATCCACTACAATCTGGTTTCCACCCTAAACACTCAACAGAAACTGCTCTTGCTAAAGTAACAAATGACCTATTATCAGCTAAAGCAAAAGGCCATTACTCCTTACTAATTCTTTTTTAAATGTCCGCAGCTTTTGACACAGTTGACCATCCTCTACTCCTAAAAATACTACATTCATTTGGCATCCGAGACACAGCCCTCTCCTGGTTTGCATCATATCTGTCAAACTGCTCATTTTCAGTTTCCTTTAACAACATATCTTGTGATCCTATGCCTCTCTCAGTTGGAGTACCGCAAGGCTCTGTCTTGGGCCCCGTGCTTTTCTCTCTCTATACATCCTGCCTTGGAAAACTTATAGCCTCCTTTGGATTCCAGTACCACTTATATGCTGATGATACCCAAATCTATCTTTCCTCTCCTGATATCTCCCTCTTTACTCAACCAGATTTCTGACTGCCTCTCTGCAATTTCCTCTTGGATGTCTTCACACTACCTCCAACTCAATCTGTCCAAAACTGAGCTGCTTCTTATCCCCCCTCTTCGAGACATCCAACACCTGACATTTCTCTGACGGTTGGAGATTCTATTCTCAACACCTCACCCCAGGTCCGCTGTCTTGGGGTCACACTAGACTCAGAACTCACATTCAACCCACATATACAAGCACTTACCAAATCCTGCCCTTCCCACCTACGGAACATTTCCAGAATTCATCCCTTCCTTACTCAAAAAACTACAAAAATACTTATTCATTCCCTCATTTTGTCACACATTGATTATTGCAATCTACTCCTAAATGGCCTTCCAAAACGCCGCCTCTCCTCCCTCCAATCTATTATGAATGCTTCTGCAAGACTCATCCACCTAAGTCACGATCTACATCAGCTGCTCCACTCTGCCAGTCTCTACACTGGCACCCCATACATTCCAGAATACAATTTAAAGTATTAACTCTAACTTACAAAGCACTCAACAGTCTAACTCCCAACTATATTTCCTCTCTCATCATGAAATATTCCCCATCCCGTCCTCTTTGATCAACCTCTGACCTACGTCTCTACACTCCTGTTATCTCTACGTCCCACTCCCACCTCCAAGACTTCGCACGTGCTGCTCCTGTCCTCTGGAACTCTCTACCCCGCTCCATAAGACTGTCTCCAACCTTGTATAGCTTCAGACGCTCCTTGAAAACTCACCTATTCAGAGAGGCTTACCATCTCTCCTCCATCCCTCATCTGAACCAAACTAATACATGTACATGAACTGCTGACTCACTGCTGCATATAAAACCGATGTAACAAGCTACCCCAACCTTATGTCTCTGCACCCTTAACCTATAGACTGTGAGCTCTCCGTTGCAGGGCCCTCTTCCTCCTTTACTAGATTTGTTTAGTTTTGTTATGTTTTGTATTTTATCACAAATCTTTGTCATTGTATACCCCTATCATTGTACCCAGCGCTACGGAATTTGGCGGCGCTTTACAAATAAATGATAATAATAATAATAATAATTGTGTCATGGGTGAGGAAACCCATTATATTTGATGTCTGAGGAGTAAAATTGAAGGGTATTTATGATGAGGCAGAATCTAAAAGACAGAGGAGAGGAGCGCAGACTCAAATGCAGAGTATAAACAGTTTTAATTTGAATCACACAGACAAATGGCAACTCACAGGATATAGAAAATAAAACAGCATATAGTGTATCATATACACCAAATAACTTATCCCCTCAGTGTGTGTATCACCAGGACGGCTCCAAGAGAAACAGAAGTGTTGTTGTTAGTTCCTCACAGACACCAGAACCAGGCTGATGCAGGATCAATTGAACAGTCCATTACCAAGATGAAGTGTTTATTTCCAAATATACACACTATGAGGGTGACAAGCTAATATTCACATAAGTAATATAAATACCGCAAATAGTACATTAATATAAAACAAATCCTCTGCACTCAAACCACACAGTTCCTTGCTGCAGACCCGGAACTAGGGCGGCCTCACAGGATCAACAGGCTGAAAAAAGTGAGCCCCGCCCACTTTTTTCAGCCTGTTGATCCTGTGAGGCCGTCCTAGTTCCAGGTCTGCAGCAAGGAACTGTGTGGTTTGAGTGCCGAGGATTTGTTTTATATTACTGTACTATTTGCGGCATTTATATTACTTATGTGAATATTAGCTTGTCACCCTCATAGTGTGTATATTTGGAAATAAACACTTCATCTTGGTAATGGACTGTTCAATTGATTCTGCATCAGCCTGGTCCTGGTGTCTGTGAGGAACTAACAACAACACTTCTGTTTCTCTTGGAGCCGTCCTGGTGATACACACAATGAGGGGATAAGTTATTTGGTATATATGATACACTATATGCTGTTTTATTTTCTATATCCTGTGAGTTGCCATTTGTCTGTGTGATTCAAATTAAAACTGTTTATACTCTGCATTTGAGTCTGCGCTCCTCTCCTCTGTCTTTTAGATTCTGTGTACACAATCAAGGTCTGTGGATTCACTTGTCTTAGAGGAGCAGCCGGACTCTGGTGCATTTATTGCTAACTTTGGACTTGAAAGTTTATGTTATATTTCATTTTATTTAAAAAATTTTGTTATTAAGTATTTGAGTGCATTTGTACTTTTTATATTTTTCTCTTATATATATTTTCACATAATATTTTCTTCATTATTTATAAGGATCAGCGCTACTTTGGTGGGTTCTATCACACTTTCTTTTTGTGTTTGGTATATTTATGATGAGGATTTATCGCTCAGGAAAGTGTTGGTTAGGGCCTTTTGTGCTTGAGGGATCAGTATTATGTGGTTATGGTATTTTGAGTTGGAGGGATGAAGACAGAGTGGTTAGGGTAGTTTGCAGTGTGGTAGGTTGAGGTTGTAGTGTTTCTTTTTGTTCATTTGCACTGAGATTTATGTACCTAATATCAGTTGTAAAGGAGTTACAGTGCTTGAACAACTGGGTATAGGTCTCCAAAAGAGACTCACAAAGAGAGAGGGGTCAGTGACAGCAATGTGAACTGCACCAAATAGTAGCTATAGCCGTAGGATACTGTCACTATCATGTCATAGAGCTTCATATACAATGTAATAGCCATCATTGTTACTTGGAAGCTGCTGCACAGATTCAGCTTTTAGTGGCTTGAATGTAAAGGGTCATAAAGCGCTACAGTTATGCAACATGTTGTGCAATTGTGTTATCATTAGGGTCACATGTGATCTATGCCATACTTTATGCAAAGCTATATGGGTCAACAACCTTTTCCACCATCTTTGGTGGTTGGTACAAGAGATTTCACAGTATACAAAGTTCATGGTAATTGAAGGCCCACCTAAATGGAACATCATATTTACCCAAACGTGGTACAAAATTACATTTCTTTCATGTAATTGGCAAGAGTCCATGAGCTAGTGACGTATGGGATATACAATGCTACCAGGAGGGGCAAAGTTGCAAAGTTTCCCAAACCTCAAAATGCCTATAAATACACCCCTCACCACACCCACAATTCAGTTTTACAAACTTTGCCTCCTATGGAGGTGCTGAAGTAAGTTTGTGCTAAGATTTCTACGTTGACATGCACTTCTCAGCATTTTGAAGCCCGATTCCTCTCAGAGTACAGTGAATGTCAGAGGGACAAGGAGAGTATCACTTATTGAATGCAATGATTTTCCTAACGGGTGTCTTTTTCATAAGTTCTCTGTTATCGGTCGTAGAGATTTATCTCCTACCTCCCTTTTCAGATCGACGATATACTCTCATATACCATTACCTCTACTGATAACTGTTTCAGTATTGGTTTGGCTATCTGCTATATGTGGATGGGTGTCTTTTGGTAAGTATGTTTTTATTACTTAAAACACCTCAGCTATGGTTTAGCACTTTATGCATTTATATAAAGTTCTAAATATATGTATTGTACTTATATTTGCCATGAGTCAGGTTCATGTATTTCCTTTTTGCAGACTGTCAGTTTCATATTTGGGGAAAGTTAATATTAAGAAATATTTTTCTTACCTGGGGTTTAGTCTTTTTTTCAATTGACTACTTTGTTTCAAATTGCGGGCTGACTTAGGCTCGCGGGTGCGCCAAATGCTACAATTTATTGCGTCATTCTTGGCGCAAGAATTTTTTGGTGCAAAAGGCACGTCCGTTGATGCAAGTGCGTCATTTCCGGCATCATAATTGACGCAGAGGTTCACACAGGGTTGCGTCGTTAGTGACATGAGTGTGTCATTTCCGGACATGGTTGGCGACAAAAAATTTTTTTCAGTTACGTTGTGCGTCATACTTGCCGCTAAATTTTATTCATTATTTATTTTCCCCATTGCTTTTGCCTCTTGCCTTTTTCTGTGTCAGAGGGCTATGCTATTTGCATTTTTTCTCTCATTCCTGAAACATTTTGCAAGATGTCTCAATCTGATCCTGCCTCAGAAGTATCTGTTGGAACTTTGCTGCCTGATGTATGTTCTACTAAAGCTAAGTGCATTATATTTCCGAATGTCATTGTATTAGTTATTATGATAATTTTTTTACATGCAGATATTGTGTCCATCAGTTAATAGTACATTTCCTGTTGTTGTTCCTTCAACTTTTAATGTACATGTTATACCAATGAAATTTAAAGAATTTGTTACTGATTCTGTTCAGAAGGCTTTGTCTGCTATTCTGCCTTCTAATTAATATAAAGGTCTTTTAAAACTCATAAGGTTGATGAAATTTCAAATGACCGACAACATAATGAATTATCCTCTTCTGATAAGGATCTATCTGATTCAGAAGATCTTCCTCAGATATTGACACTAACAAATCTACTTATTTATTTAAAATGAAGTATTTTCGTTCTTTGTTTAAGAAGTGTTAATTATTTTGGATATCATGGAAACTAGTCCTCTTGATATTAGAACTAGTAAATTCTGTTTTTAAACCTCCTGTGGTTACTCCAGAGGTATTTTTCCGTTCCTGATGCTATTTCTCTTATGATTTCTAAGGAATGGAATTAGCCGGGTACTTATTTTATTCCTTTTTTCAATTTTTAAAAAATTGTATCCTTTTACCAGCAATTTCTATAGAGTTTTGGGAAAAGATCCTCAAGTTGATGGGGCTATTTCTACTCTTGCTGAACGTACCTCTTTTCATATGGAAGATAGTACTTAAGTTCCTTTAGATAGGAAACTTGAATCTTATCTAAGGAAAGCTTATTTATATTCAGGTCGTCTCAGGCCTGCATTTTCTTTGGCTGATGTTGCAGCTCCATCAACTTTTTTGTTGGAGATTTAGCGCAACAATAATTAGTTTGTGATTTATTTAGTATTGTTCGCTTACTGCAACATACTAATCAGTTCTGATGCCATTTTTTATTATCATCAATATTGATGTTAGAGGCTTAAATCTTGGAATGCTGATATGACTTTTTAAGACTAGATTGCAATCTCTTTCTTTCCAAGGTAATAAGAGACCTAAGGGTAAATATAAAGCTTCTAGATAGTTTTCGTTCTTTTTTTCAAATAAGGAACAAAAACCTAATCCTTCCCTATGGAATTTGTTTCCAATTGGAAACCTTCATTAAATGGAATAAATCCAACCCATTTAAGAAACCAAAATGCCAGCCCCTAAGTCCGCATGAAGGTGTGACTCTCATTCCAGCTCAGCTGGTAGGGGGCAGATTAAGGTTTTTTTCAAGAATGTTTTGGATAAATTCGGTACAAATCAATGATTTCAGAGTATTGTCTCTCAGGGGTTTCGAATAGGTTTCTGAGTAAATCCTCCTGTGAGAAGATTTTTTTCTCTCACGCATCCCAGCAAATCCAGTTAAAGCTCAGGCTTTCCTGAAGTGTGTTTCAGACCTGGAGTTTCAGGGGTAGTCATGCCAGTTCCTTTTCAGGGACAAGGTCTGGGGTTTTATTCAAATCTATTCATTGTCTCAAAGAAGCAAATTTCAATCAGACCAATTCTGGATCTGAAAATTTTGAATCGTTATGTAAGAGTACCAATTTTCAAATGGTGACTTTAAGGACTGTTCTCCCTTTTATTCAGCAAGGACATTTTAGGTCTATAATGGATTGCAGGATGTATACCCATATTCCGATTCATTCAGATCATTATCAGTTCCTGAGATTCTCTTTTCTAGACAAGCATTACCAATTCGTTGCTTTTCCATTTAGACTAACAACCACTCAAATAATCTTTTTTAAAGGTTCTTGGTGCCCTGCTTTATGGAAACCAGAGAACAGGGTATTGCGGTTGTTTCCTTGGTACTAGCTCAGTCCTTCCATGCTGCAGAATCTCACACTAATCAACTAGTTTTGTTTCTTCGGAAACATGGTTGGAGGATCAATTTTCCAAAAACGTTTCTTGATTCCTCAGACAAGGGTCACCTTTTTAGGTTTTCAGATAGATTCAGTGTCCATGACTCTGTCTCTAACAGATAAGAGACGTTTGAAAGTGGTTGCAGCCTGTTGGCACCTTCAGTCTCAGTCATTCCCTTCAGTGGTTATGTGCATGGAAAATTTAGGTCTCATGACTGCAGCATTGGACGTAATTCCCTTTGCTCGTTCTCACATGAGACCTCTCCAGCTTTGTTTGCTGAATCCATGGTGCAGGGATTATACAAATATATCACAATTAATATCCTTAAATCCCAATGTTTGACACTCTCTGACGTGGTGGTAAATCACCAGCGTTTAGTTCAAGGGGCTTCTTTGTTTGGCTAACCTAGACTATGATCTTTACAGATACAAGTCTTTCTGGTTGGAGAGCTGTTTGGGGATCTCTGACAGCACAAGCGGTTTGGAAATCTCAAGAAGCGAGATTACCAATCAATATTTTAGATCTCCATGCAATTCTCAGAGCTCTTAAGTTTTGGCCTTCTATTGAAGGGAGAACTGTTTATTTATTTTCAAACAGACATACAGTGGAATTTGTAAATCAGTAGGGTGGGACTCACAGTCCACAAGCTATGAAGAAGTATCTCGGATACTTGCTTGGGCGGAACCCAGCTCCTGTCTAATTTCTGTGGTGCATATCCCAGGTATAGTCATTGGGAGGCGGATTATCTCAGCCGTCAGACTTTACATCCTGGGGAGTGGTTCCTCCATCCAGATGTGTTTTCTCAGATTGTTCAGATATGGGGTCTTCTACAGATAGATCTGATGGCCTCTCATCTAAACAAGAGACTTCCCAGATGCCTGTCCAGGTTCAGGGATTTTCAGGCGGAAGCAGTGGGTGCGCTGACACTTCCTTGGTGTTATCAACCTGCTTATATTTTCCCGCCTCTAATTCTTCTTCCAAGAGTGATCTCCAGAATCATCATGGAACAATTGTTTGTGTTGCTGGTGGCTCCAGCATGACCTCACAGGTTTTGGTATGCGGGTGTCCAGCTGCCAACCTTGGCCACTTCTGTTAAGGGCGGTCCTACTGCCTCAAGGTCTGTTTTTTCCATCAGATTTTCAAATCATTAAATTTGAAGGTATGGAAATTGATCGCTTAGTGCTAAGTCATAGAGGTTTCTCTGACTCAGTGATTAATACTATGCTACAAGCTCGTAAATCTGTCTCTTGAAAGATTTATTATCGAGATTGGTAGACTTACATTTCATGGTGTTCTTCTCATAAATTATCTTGGCATTCTTTTAGAGTTGCAAGAATTTTACAATTTCTTCAGGATGGTTTGGATAAGGTTTGGTCTGCAAGTTCCTTGAAGGGACAAATCTCTGCTTTTTCTGTTTTATTCACAGAAAGATTGCTTCCTGATATTCACTGTTTTGTACAGGCTTTAGTTCGTATTTAAGCCTGTCATTAAATCAATCTCTCCTCCTTGGAGTCTTAATTTGGTTTGGAGGGCTTTACAGGCTCTTCCATATTGAGTCTATGCATGCTTTGGACATTTAACTACTTTCTTGGAAAGTATTGTTCCTTTTGGCCATCTCTTCTGCTAAAAGAGTTTCTGAGCTATCTGCTCTTTCTTGTGAATCTCCTTTTCTGATTTCTCATCAGGATAAGGCGGTTTTGCGGACTTTATTTCAATTTTTTCCTAAGGTTGTGAATTCTAACAACATTAGTAGAGAAATTGTTGTCCCTTCCTTGTGTCCTAATCCTAAGAATTCTTTGGAAAGATCCTTACATTCTTTGGATGTGGTGAGAGCTTTGAAATATTATATTGAAGCTACTAAAGATTTGTTATTTATATTTTCTGGTCTTAGGAAAGGTC
Source organism: Bombina bombina (assembly GCF_027579735.1). Lineage (NCBI taxonomy): Eukaryota > Metazoa > Chordata > Amphibia > Anura > Bombinatoridae > Bombina > Bombina bombina. The sequence goes on along the minus strand of NC_069501.1, from coordinate 1,049,706,650 downwards.
AGAAAAACTTCTGCTATTTCCTTGATTTCTTGGTTAAAGCTTTTGATTCTTCAAGCTTATTGGAGTCGGGTTAGGCCCCACCTCAGAGAATTACAGCTCATTCTACTAGATTTGTGGACTTTTAAGAATGAAGCTTTAGTTGATCAAATTTGCAAGCGGCAACTTGGTCTTCTTTACACACATTTTCTGAATTCTACCGTTTTGATATATTTGCTTCTTCAGAAGCAGTTTTTGGTAGAAAAGTTCTTCAGGCAGTTGTTTCAGTTTGATTCTTCTGCTGATGTTTTAAGTTTTTCATTTCTTTAGGAGAATAACTTATATTTTGTGTTGTGGATTAATATCCCATACGTCACTAGCTCATGGACTCACTAGCTCATGGAAAGAAAACATAATTTATGTAAGAACTTACCTGATAAATTCATTTCTTTCATATTGGCAAGAGTCCATGAGACCCACCCTTTTTTATGGTGGTTATGATTTGTTTGTATAAAGCACAATTATTTCCAGATTCCTTTGTTGATGCTTATTACTCCTTTCTTTATCACCCCACTACTTGGCTATTCGTTAAACTGAATTGCGGATGTGGTGAGGGGTGTATTTATAAGCATTTTGAGGTTTGGGAAACTTTGCCCCTCCTGGTAGGATTGTATATCCCATACGTCACTAGCTCATGGACTCTTGCCAATATGAAAGAAATGAATTTATCAGGTAAGTTCTTACATAAATTATATTATTGTTCACATTTTCAAAGTGAACATTTTATTAATGATTCACTAGCAATAGAATTATGCAAGAACTGCACTCACTACTCAGCACAGTGCTGCTTATTAAGACAACATGCTGCCTATTGACATCTGTTGAAGAATTGCACACTACATCAAGCTAACCCTATTCTTTCTCCTCTGCTTTCAGGTACGTGAATAGAGACTCTGTCAATCTGCAACTATTCACTGCTCTCTGGTGTTTTTTTACTCTCCTGTAACTCTCTTCTGGTACGTGAATAGAGACCCTGTCAATCTGCAACTATTCACTGCTCTCTGGTGTTTTTTTACTCTCCTGTAACTCTCTTCTGGTACGTGAATAGAGACCCTGTCAATCTGCAACTATTGACTGCTCTCTGGTGTTTTTTTACTCTCCTGTAACTCTCTTCTGGTACGTGAATAGAGACCCTGTCAATCTGCAACTATTCACTGCTCTCTGGTGTTTTTTTACTCTCCTGTAACTCTCTTCTGGTACGTGAATAGAGACCCTGTCAATCTGCAACTATTCACTGCTCTCTGGTGTTTTTTTACTCTCCTGTAACTCTCTTCTGGTACGTGAATAGAGACCCTGTCAATCTGCAACTATTCACTGCTTTCTGGTGTTTTTTTTACTCTCCTGTAACTCTCTTCTGGTACGTGAATAGAGACCCTGTCAATCTGCAACTATTCACTGCTCTCTGGTGTTTTTTTTTACTCTCCTGTAACTCTCTTCTGGTACGTGAATAGAGACCCTGTCAATCTGCAACTATTCACTGCTCTCTGGTGTTTTTTTACTCTCCTGTAACTCTCTTCTGGTATGTGAATAGAGACCCTGTCAATCTGCAACTATTCACTGCTCTCTGGTGTTTTTTTACTCTCCTGTAACTCTCTTCTGGTACATGAATATTTACATAGAGCAAATTATTTTAGTTTGTTAATTTAGTCCTACATCTGTTGTACTGTTATCCAATGTGTTATTTCTAATGTTCATTTAATTGCCATGTGATGTTCAATCCTTATCAGTACTTGCTATTATTCTAAAATGTATAGCTGTCTTATTCCATAGTATTAACCTCCCCCAAATTTTATTGTCTGTTTACTTAACATCTCACCCTGACCAGACCAGAAGCTAACTTTCCAATTGGCCTTTCCAATTGTATTTGATTAGCAATCAATTAAATTTAGTGGACTCAGCTGACTGCATATATATATTTCACACCAGTCTGGGATGTGCATTGCACAGTGATGTGCATTGCTTTAACATATGTTCACATTTTCAAAGTGAACATTTTATAAGTGATTCACTAGCAATAGAATTATACAAGAACTGAACAAGGATTGGGCAAGGGGCAAGAAAAGGCAAGTACCTTTGTAATATTATGTTTGATATACCTTACTGTTTTCAAATGCAATTGCTACTGTAATACTGTGTCTTATGTGTTTAACTGGTTCCCTCTTTTGTAAAAATGCCTAATATCTTCTTATTCCTTTTTGCTGCCTTTTGTCTCTATAACAAACTACTTTATTCAATTACTCTTTCTCCCTCTCCACCTGCACTGTTCATTAGCCCATCTCTCTTAAACTCACATTACTTTTGTACTCATGAACTTTACCTATTCCTAAACACTCTCTCTCCCCCCTGCACCTTGTCTCAAAAGCAGTCTCACTACTGCAAATCTGTATCTCATCTTATGTCACTCTCCCTCTTGCTTCTACTAACTGCTGGTGACATCTCCCCTAATCCTGGTCCCCAACAACTGCCTAGCCGTGCACATCCATGTATACCATCCCACAGACTCAAAAAACAAAACTCTGACACCCTTACTCACATTCCTCTTGCATCAAAAGCCACTTCGCCTTTCACTTGTGCACTTTGGAACTCTTGCTCTGTTTGCAACAAACTCACTTCTATACATGACCTCTTTATCTCCCACTCCCTCAACCTTCTGGCCCTAACAGAAACCTGGCTCTCTCCCCTAGACACAGCATCCACTGCTGCTCTGTCACATGGGGGTCTCCACTTCAGCCACACTCCTAGGTCTGGTAATAGACAAGGAGGTGGTGCAGGTATTTTACTTTCCTCTCGTTGCACCTTTCAACAAATACATCTCATCTCTTCCCTCACATTTTCCTCATTCGAAACCCACATGATTCGCTTATTCTCTCCTCTTTCTATACGTGTCGCAGTCATATACCGTCCTCCTGGCTCCTCAACTCAATTTCTAGATCACTTGGCTGCATGGCTACCATATTTCCTTTCGTCAGACTCCCCTTCCCTCATTCTTGGTGACTTCAACATCCCTCTTGACAATCCCACTGCCTCCTCTGCAAAACAACTTCTGCAACTAACTTCCTCTTTTGGTTTGTCACAATGGACTGATTCTCCCACTCACAAAGATGGTCACTCCCTTGACCTAATCTTTAGCTATCGATGCACCCTCTCAAACTTCAGAAACTCCCCCTTTCCTCTTTCTGACCACCATCTCCTTATTTGCAACATATCATCCCTCCCTACAACTCTCCCTCTTTCCCCTCTTCACACCAAACTTCACAGAAGCATTACGTCATTAGATCAACAACAGCTTTCTAATACCCTCAAACCTCTCCTCTCATCCTTCTCCTCCTTTTCATGCCCTGACCAATCTATCTTCCACCATAATTCCACCCTTACATCCGTCCTTGACAATCTCACCCCTCTTACCATAGCTCGGAAATCAAACACTCATCCTCAGCCCTGGCATACTCCTCTGACACGATACCTACGCAGATGTTCCCATACTGCTAAGCGGCACTGGAGAAAATCTAAGAGTTCAGCTGATTTTCCCTCATCGTTGAAACATGCACTGGTCACACCTATCCTGCACCAGACCTTTCTCCTTCCTTGCTAACCCGTGTCACTAACTGTCTTTCTCACATCTCCAACTGGATGTCCTCTCACTACCTCAAGCTAAATCTCTCCAAAACTGAGCTCCTTATTTTCCCCCCTTCTTCAAAACTCTCCACCCCCATCTCTCTATAACTGTCGACAACTCCATCATTACCCCTACCCTGCATGCCCATCTCGGGGTCACATCTTTCTTTCACTCCTCACATGCAGTCTTTGGCTAAAGCCTGCCGCTTCCACCTTAAAAACATCTCTAAAATTAGACACTTCCTTACACAAGACACAACTAAGATTTTAATCCACTCTCTCATCCTCTCCCGCCTCGATTACTGCAACTCTGTCCTCTCTGGTCTCTCCACCTATCGCCTAGCTCCTTTACAATCTTTAATGAATGCCTCTGCCAGACTCATCTTCCTTAGAAGTCGCTCTTCATCTGCTGCACCTCTCTGCCAATCTCTTCACTGGCTTCCTCTTGCCTCTAGGATCAAACAAAAAATTCTCACTCTGACATACAAAGCCCTCAACTGCACTGCTCCCCCCTATATCTCAGACCTTGTCTCCAGATACTCTCCCTCCCGTCCCCTTCGCTCTGCTCACAACCTCCTACTCTCCTCCTCTCTTGTCACCTCATCACACTCCCGTTTACAGGACTTCTCCAGACTGGCTCCCATCTTGTGGAACTCTCTGCCCCGTTTCACAAGACTGTCTTCTAGTTTTAAAAGCTTCAAGTGCTCCATTGCTATCCCCTGAACCCCCCTAGCATGTAAGCTTAAGAGTCCAGCTGTTTGTTGATCACCTTCTTAAGAGCTGACTACAACAGTGCAACTCTTGGCAGGGCCCTCTACCCATTTGATCCCTATAACTGTTTTTTTGTACTCCGCCTTTGTTAATAGCGCTGCGGAATCTGTTGGCGCTCTACAAATAACCGATAATAATAATTATTATTATTATTGTGCTTTATATAAACTTCAAACAACAAAGTTCATGGTAATTGAAGGCCCACTTAAATGGGACATCATATTTACCCAAACGTGGTACAAAATTACATATTGTGCTTTATATAAACTATCCTTGAAAGGATAAACTACCATAAATACATAATTTTCTAAAACTGTGTAAGAAACACTGAAAGGGACACTAAAGCTATAATTCAACGTTCATGATTAAGACACTTTTCAGTTTACATATATTATCAATGTACATTGTTCACTTTGAGTATTTTTATAGCAACTTTTTGTTCAGGAATGGAACCCCAGTGTAAACAAAGGGATTCCCATACTACAGGTGCAGAACTACCATTGGTGCAGCAGGTTCAGTGGCATTAGGGCCTAAGTGCTGGGGGCCCCCATAGTAGTCTATACATAGATGTGTTCAGAATGTGTGCAGAATCTTAATATATTGGAGCCTCTTATAAGTGCAGGTTGCAGATCTATATCTGTCTGTCTATCCTAAAAAACACTATAAAGAGCAGCATGTATATTATTACTTTTGCTTACTACTGAGTTAGCTTTGGGGTGGCAAAAAAAAACCCATTTGCACCAGGGCCCTCTTTTGAGTACAGCCGTACTATATACTGTGCATTAATTACTTGCTATTTAAACTGATTTATTTCTCCTTTCCCTTGATATTTGTTGTGACGAACCAAGGTTATCCAACCCTACGCCAGTCACTTATTTGGCACAGAAAGGGTTTTCAGCCCCCTTTTCTGTCACCTATAGGTCACAATCTAGCCACACCAGGCAAGCTTGTGATTCAGTTTAGTGGGTGCAAGAGTTAATTCGCACTCCCTTAATCTGTACTAGACGTAAGAGAAATGCACAACACTCCCTTTCCAATGCCACCCACAATAAACTATAAAACCTATAGCTCAAATGCTGCCACAACTTAAAATTTATTAAAGGGAAAATCTTAAGGAAAACCCCAGACTTTACACATTAACTCTAGAAATACAATTTAGCAGAAAATAACCTAAAATTATACAGTTCTAATATTCCAGTCTCTTTCAGTAACGTGGTTCAATTATTAGACAAAGGCCAAACTTAATAAAGGAATTATTTATTATGCCAAAAATATTATGCAAAATGCATTATTAATAAAAAGTTGTTACAAATAAAATTACACACGCAAACAGTGTTTTAAAATAAAAAGGAGAAAAACAGAATTGAATACTTTCCTAGTCTTCAAGATCTGCGCCAGGGGCTGGCATGAAAATGATGGCTCCTTACTTCTGTACAGCAGCTCCCCTTGTAAGAATGACAATCTTATTGTTAAAAAATAAGATTCTTAAACCCTACTTTTCAGAGATCAGGTTGCTTAACCACACCCTCCTGGGCGGGCTAAGAAACCCCCCTGTCTTTACAACCTTCAATAGACTAATTTCTTGCCTGAAATTATACAATCCAGTATCATTTCTGCTAGGTAAGAAATTTCTATATTTACATGTCTAGAACCTTTTAGGTTTATTGGGAGACTTGGTTTGATATCAAATATGCCATAGGTTGTCATATTTACCTGCTGTTAAGGTTATAGCACTTTTAACCCACATATGTACATAATATAGAAACATAGAAACATAGATATTGACGGCAGATAAGAGCCATAGGCCCAGCAAGTCTGCCCGACCTTACCTAACAGTATAAACTTATCTAGTTCGTAGGATAGCCTTATGCTTGTCCCATGCATTTTTAAAGTCCCCCACAGTGTTTGTTGCTACTACCTCTTGAGGAAGTTTATTCCATATATCAATCACTCTTTATAGAAACATAGATGTTAAAAAATATACCAATGTCCTGCCAGTGACCTGGTCAGTTTTTGTAATGAAGGGCCTGTTTTGCATCAGGCATTCTATTGACAGCTTAAGCCATAAACTTTATCCTGTGTATCTCTGTGACTAAGAGTTTCAGTGACTTTATGACCCAATGCATACACACTAACATTTGGTGGCTATTTAGGGGGTTCTGGCACTTCAAAGAAAATACAAACACAATTCTTCTTGAAAACAAATAACTGTTTTGAGTGCCAGCTACACAAAGTTAACTCCTTAGCAGCTGAATCCTGAGATATTTGTGACATTTGTAATAATATTTTTTTTCACTTGCCTTATTTACTATCGCCTAGATTTAGAGTTCTGCGTTAGCCGTCAAAACCAGCGTTTAGGGGCTCCTAACGCTGGTTTTGGCCGCTCGCTGGTATTTAGAGTCAGTCAGGAAAGGGTCTAACGCTCACTTTGTAGCCGCGACTTTTCCATACCGCAGATCCCCTTACGTCGATTGCGTATCCTATCTTTTCAATGGGATCTTTCTAACACCGGTATTTAGAGTCTTGGAGTGAGCGTTAGAAATCTAACGACAAGACTCCAGCCGCAGCAAAAAGCCAGGAGTTAAGATCTTTCTGGGCTAACGCCGGTTCATAAAGCTCTTAACTACTGTGCTCTAAAGTACACTAACACCCATAAACTACCTATGTACCCCTAAACCGAGGCCTCCCCCACATCGCCGCCACTCTAATAAATTTTTTTAACCCCTAATCTGCCGACCGCACACCGCCGCAACCTACGTTATCCCTATGTACCCCTAATCTGCTGCCCCTAACACCGTTGACCCCTATATTATATTTATTAACCCCTAATCTGCCCCCCACCATGTCTCCACCACCTACCTACAATTATTAACCCCTAATCTGCCGACCGGACCTCACCGCTACTATAATAAAGTTATTAACCCCTAATCCGCCTCACTCCTGCCTCAATAACCCTATAATAAATAGTATTAACCCCTAATATGCCCTCCCTAACATCACCGACACCTAACTTCAAGTATTAACCCCTAATCTGCCGACCGGACCTCACCGCTACTCTATTAAATTTATTAACCCCTAAAGCTAAGTCTAACCCTAACACTAACACCCCCCTAAGTTAAATATAATTTTTATCTAACAAAATAATGTAACTCTTATTAAATAAATTATTCCTATTTAAAGCTAAATACTTACCTGTAAAATAAACCCTAATATAGCTACAATATAAATTATAATTATATTGTAGCTATTTTAGGATTTATATTTATTTTACAGGCAACTTTGTATTTATTTTAACTAGGTACAATAGCTATTAAATAGTTAATAACTATTTAATAGCTACCTAGTTAAAATAATTACAAAATTACCTGTAAAATAAATCCTAACCTAAGTTACAATTAAACCTAACACTACACTATCAATAAATTAATTAAATAAAATACCTACAATTATCTACAATTAAACCTAACACTACACTATCAATAAATTAATTACATACAAATACCTACAATTAAATACAATTAAATAAACTAACTAAAGTACAAAAAATAAAAAAAGAACTAAGTTACAAAAAATAAAAAAATAATTTACAAACATTATAAAAATATTACAACAATTTTAAGCTAATTACACCTACTCTAAGCCCCCTAATAAAATAACAAAGCCCCCCAAAATAAAAAAATGCCCTACCCTATTCTAAAATACAAATAGAAAAGCTCTTTTACCTTACCAGCCCTTAAAAGGGCCTTTTGTGGGGCATGCCCCAAATAATTCTGCTCTTTTGCCTGTAAAAAAAAACATACAATACCCCCCCAACATTACAACCCACCACCCACATACCCCTAATCTAACCATGCGGGGGCTGAAGAGGTCCATCATCGGGTTGAAGAGATCCATCATCCGGCTGAAGAGATCCATCATCGGGCTGAAGAGATCCATCATCCGGCTGAAGAGGTCCATCATCGGGCTGAAGAGATCCATCATCTGGCTGAAGTCTTCTATCAAGCGGCATCTTCAATCTTCTTTCTTTCGGATCCATCTTCATCCTGCCGACGCGGAACATCCATCCTGACCGACGACTTCCAGGCGAATGACGGTTCCTTTAAATGACGTTATCCAAGATGGCGTCCCTCGAATTCCGATTGGCTGATAGGATTCTATCAGCCAATCGGAATTAAGGTAGGAAAATGCTGATTGGCTGATGGAATCAGCCAATCAGATTCAAATTCAATCCGATTGGCTGATCCAATCAGCCAATCAGATTGAGCTCGCATTCTATTGGCTGATCAGAACAGCCAATAGAATGCGAGCTCAATCTGATTAGCTGATTCCATCAGCCAATCAGAATTTTCTTACCTTAATTCCGATTGGCTGATAGAATCCTATCAGCCAATCCGAATTCGAGGGACACCATCTTGGATGACGTAATTTAAAGGAACCGTCATTCGTCAGGAAGTCGTCGGCCAGGATGGATGTTCCGCGTCAGCGGGATGAAGATGGATCCGGAAGAAAGAAGATTGAAGATGCCGCTTGATAGAAGACTTCAGCCGGATGATGGATCTCTTCAGCCCGATGATGGACCTCTTCAACCCGATGATGGACCTCTTCAGCCGGATGATGGATCTCTTCAGCAGATGATGGACCTCTTCAGCCCCCGCTTGGGCTTGGATGAAGACTTCGGAGCCTCCTCTAGACGGATCGGTGATAGCCGGCGTGGTGAAGATAAGGTAGGGAGATCTTCAGGGGCTTAGTGTTAGGTTTATTTAAGGGGGGTTTGGTTTAGATTAGGGGTATGTGGGTGGTGGGTTGTAATGTTGGGGGGGTATTGTATGTTTTTTTTACAGGCAAAAGAGCAGAATTCTTTGGGGCATGCCCTTTTAAGGGCTGGTAAGGTAAAATAGCTTTTCTATTTGTATTTTAGGGCATTTTTTTATTTTGGGGGGCTTTGTTATTTTATTAGGGGGCTTAGAGTAGGTGCAATTAGCTTAAAATTGTTGTAGTATTTTTCTAATGTTTGTAAATTATTTTTTTATTTTTTGTAACTTAGTTCTTTTTTTATTTTTTGTACTTTAGTTAGTTTATTTAATTGTATTTAATTGTAGGTATTTGTATGTAATTAATTTATTGATAGTGTAGTGTTAGGTTTAATTGTAGATAATTGTAGGTATTTTATTTAATTAATTTATTGATAGTGTAGTGTTAGGTTTAATTGTAACTTAGGTTAGGATTTATTTTACAGGTAATTTTGTAATTATTTTAACTAGGTAGCTATTAAATAGTTATTAACTATTTAATAGCTATTGTACCTGGTTAAAATAAATACAAAGTTGCCTGTAAAATAAATATAAATCCTAAAATAGCTACAATATAATTATAATTTATATTGTAGCTATATTAGGGTTTATTTTACAGGTAAGTATTTAGCTTTAAATAGGAATAATTTATTTAATAAGAGTTAATTTATTTCGTTAGATAAAAATTATATTTAACTTAGGGGGGTGTTAGTGTTAGGGTTAGACTTAGCTTTAGGGGTTAATAAATTTAATAGAGTAGCGGCGAGGTCCGGTCGGCAGATTAGGGGTTAATACTTGAATTTAGGTGTCGGCGATGTTAAGGAGGGCAGATTAAGGGTTAATACTATTTATTATAGGGTTTTTGATGCGGGAGTGAGGCGGATTAGGGGTTAATAACTTTATTATAGTAGCGGTGAGGTCCGGTCGGCAGATTAGGGGTTAATAAGTGTAGGTAGGTGGCGGCGACGTTGGGGGCTGCAGATTAGGGGTTAATAAATATAATAAAGGGGTTAGCGGTGTTAGGGGCAACAGATTAGGGGTACATAGGGATAACGTAGGTGGCGGCGGTGTACGGAGTGGCAGATTAGGGGTTAAAAAAAATATGCAGGGGTCTGCGATAGCGGGGTCGGCAGATTAGGGGTTAATAAGTGTAAGGTTAGGGGTGTTTAGACTCGGGGCTCATGTTAGGGTGTTAGGTGCAGACATAGGAAGTGTTTCCCCATAGGAAACAATGGGGCTGCTTTTTTGCAGGTGTTAGGTTTTTTTTCAGCTCAAATTGCCCCATTGTTTCCTATGGGGGAATCGTGCACAAGCACGTTTTTGAAGCTGGCCACGTCCGTAAGCACCGCTGGTATTGAGAGTTGCAGTGGTGGTAAATTATGCTCTACGCTCCCTTTTTGGAGCCTAACGCAGCCCTTCTGTGAACTCTAAATACCAGCGGTATTTAAAAGGTGCAGGGAAAAAAAAGCATGCATAGCTAACGCACCCCTTTGGCCGCAGAACTCTAAATCTAGCGGTATGTTTCCACACTTCCTCTCTATTTGATCGCTCCTCCACCTCCTACAATAAACACTCACTGCACCTCTGACTTATTGAGTCAGGAATATAACACACTCTCAAAGTAAAGATCACATACGTTACACGCTCAAATCACAATTATATTTTAGGTTTGTCATGCAATGCAAGACATAAAACAAAAAACACAGCAGTAATTATATAATAAGGCATAGTAATTACAATATGAAATGCAATTTATGTTCCTAAAAATCTGCTTTGTCCAATACAATCCTTTTTCTATTTCTGTATCAATAAAAAATAAAGAAAGAAGCATAATATTTTCAATCCTTTTTATTGCATCTTAAATTTACATTTTTATGCTGATTTTTATAGTATGCATTTAAATTAGTATCACATTCTATATTTAAATTATTTAACATGCATGCAAATCACTTGTCTTACCACTCTTAAATAACTGTCTTATCCTACAGCACTGGGTATTGATTATGAGCATAGCCATGAATAAAACAAGAATGTTCAGATTTAAAATGTATATGCATGGATTTTACATTTAATGAAAAATGAGTCAATTAACTTTCATATGATTAACTATTGTTTTTTCAGTTATTGAGGAGTAAAAATTACACGCACAACTGCACACCTACTTCACACACTATACAGATATGCACACTACAAACACAAACAATATACTCAAACATACACACACTCAAATAATATACACAAACACATGCACACATACTATACACATAGGCACACTACAAACACCCACACACTCATACTACAAACATTAATATAGCAACATCTTTAAACATATTTGCCAGTATGGAGAGATGAGGAAGCGAAGAAGGAAAGAAAGGAAGAGAGTGGGATGGGGGCAGGGAGATAGAGACCGTATAAGAGCAGCCCTCTATGTCATGGAGAGACCCTTGAAGAGCCTGGCAGTAGGTAGTTAGGTTTTTGACAAATAATGCTCTAGGGAGAAAAGTTCTGTTGTGTGAACCACATGGTTAATGTGGGAATAAGTGTAGACTTCCAATACCTAGTGATTAGGGATCTGCCACTGTTGAGGCCATTTGTAGTAGATGTTGTCTGGTATTACATGGCAAGCTGGGTTTGTGGTTGAGCAAAGCGGTTAGAGGATTAAGCTTGAAATCTTTCTTCAAGATACAATACAAAAACTCTGTTCTATAGTTACAAAAGGGAGTTGTTCATTTGTACTGTTACCAAATATGTGACAGAGTGCCTGGGTCTCTCCAGCAGCCCTGGGTATATCTATTTTAAACTTACAAGGATAAGATAACACCGCAACCAGAGTTTATAGTTTATCTCAAGCACCCGCATGAAAGGTGGTGAAACCATGAATATTGCCAATAACTACTATACAAAAGAATGGCGCTTTTATAGCGCCGATCTAACAATCGCCTTAAGATTGCCAGCTTTCGCATAGGAAGAGAGTCTAAAAGGTATAATTGCTTAAAGGGACATTAAACACTAAATACATGCTAGATAGAATGATGCAGTCAAAGAAAAGATTAGTCCATGACTAAAATGTAGATGTATTTTTAAAAGTTTCATAAGTTGTTTAAAAAGTGACAAAATAAGTGTAAAGTTTTAGTGTCTATAAAACACTGGGAGCTGCCATGTTGTAACTTGTGTTACCTTCTCTGCTGTGGCCAATTAGGGTCAGTTATAAATAGGTCACTAGAGTGTGCAGCCAATGGTTGTGCTGTATTTAACAGTGTTCTGCACTTCCATTTCTAACAGGAACTGAAAAGCTCACAATTTCAGAATGGAATTACAGGCAAAGAGGACAAAATAAATAATGAAAGTATATTGCAGAGTTGTTTTATTATATACAATTTATCATTTTATATTACCATCTCAAAGTGTTTAATGTCCCTTTAAAGACAGGTGGGTTTCACATTAACCCGTGTTTGTCGGGTGACGTTTGCACCAAATGCTGAATGAGCTTATTTCAACAAGAACATTAAGTTACTATTTGTTACAGAGCACAATTCTAAAGTAAGATGTATTTTAAGTTAATAATGTTCTGCTTTAAAAATTGCTTAAGTTCTTTTACTGAAGAATTTGAAGAGGTTTTATAGCAACTTGCTATTCCAGACTGAATAATACCAGAAATCTCTAATTGTATTGAATTACATTAACAAATGTAGGCTGCTCAAAGTAATGTGAGGTATCTTCTAAAAACCAGCAAGGCTCTAAATTAAGGGATAAAATATCTTTGGAAATTATATATAGAATTTTTGTAATTTTTGCATACATGAAGACAAAGGGATCAAACCACTATTAAAGATTCTAATATTTGGCCTGTTTAATGTCCTTGAAAGTGTAACTGGAAATCATGTAATTGGTAATACTGGATTTACTTATGCAGGAGATGTTCTGCAAACCGAGGTAAAGGGACAAACTGAAATCAGTAGTTGTACAAGTAGACAGAAACCAGATGACATTAACAGAAAAGATTTGTAGGCAAATTGTGGAGTACAAGGAGTTACCTGAAGAATAACTTGAGATACAGTTCCAGAAGTAAGGTAATAAGTCTAGAACAAGTAACTCTGCAAGGGGGCAGTTAAGAATCAGCATCCGAAAAACAGACCAAGGTCATAATAGGAAAGGGGAATCAGGATTATTAACTCCAGGATCATTATAAACAAATAAACAAGGACACAATATAGCTTTCACAGGCAACAGGGACATTTCTGACTGTTATGAATTAATAGGAGAGATTGAACTCAACTGCAGAAATTCAGTAAATTAGGTTTTGTTAGCCAGTAGTAGCACTGAGAAGCTAAGAGACTGAATTCAGAGCAACTGATACTTAGGCTATAATATAATATATACAAATATCACCTTAACAACAATGTAAAGGTTATAAAGTGAAAAGAACTTGCAATTCTGATTTAGGTATATTAGGCTTTGCCCAGCTAGCTCCCAGTGACTCAGAAATAACACAAATCTTGGGTGTAGGCAATATTCTGAAAAGAATTCCCAACTTTAGTTAATGTCCATGCTTCATAACTTGCAATTCTGATTTAGGTATATTAGGTTTTGCCCAGCTAGCTCCCAGTGACACAGAAATAGCTCAAATATTGGGTGTAGGCAATATTCTGTTAAGCATTCCCAAAGTTAGTTAATGTCCATGCTTCATATAGGAAATAACATAAGGGAATGTTAGGAGAATGTCTTTTTAAGAAAAGATGTGTTGCGCTTTGTCTAGATAACAACTGGTATTCAGTGCAGTAATATATACAGTGAGAGGTTTCCTTAACAAGACTTAGAAAGTAAATCCTGGATGAAGGAAGTAACCCTCACCAACACACCGGGCAGACCCATTGTGGCCAGCCGGGGTTCACTGTGTGAAAGGATAGGTGATTGGCTAGACAATGTGCTACAACCCATTGTTAAGTCCTTGCCCGGTTACATACGTGACAGCACTCATCTTATACAACAAATACAATCAATCTCCTGGCAAGAAAACTATACATGGCTTACCATAGATGTAACAGCTCTTTATTCAAGCATTCCTCATCAGGAAGGCCTCAAAGCCCTTACATACATGCTCAAACGGTACACAAGCTATCCGGATCAATTCATTGTATTCATAGAAGAACTCACATCATTTCTCCTGACCCACAACTACTTTGTCTTCGAGGGCCAGTACTACCTCCAAAAATGTGGCACTGCCATGGGGGCCAAGTTTGCCCCTCATATGCTAACTTGTATATGGGATATTTTGAACATCTTTATCTCTTTGGGGGTGGGCTGGCCCTCGGGGACAAAGTAGTTGTATATGGTAGGTTCATAGATGATCTTATTCTAATCTATAAAAAGAACATGGAACTAACCATACAAGAAATGATTACCTATTTTAACAATAACACACTGAACTTAGAATTTACTCATAAAAATAATGACTTGACAATAGATTTTCTAGACCTCACTTTAGAGCATAATGATGAAGGTAAGATAATAACTAGTACATTTAGAAAACCATTATCCAAAAACACTATTCTCAGAGCTGACTCTTGTCATGCTTCGCACATTTCAAAAGGTATCCCTAAGGGACAATACCTTAGATTACGAAGAAATTGTAGCACAATATATTTGTACAATAAACAAGCAGAAGAACTCACTCTCCGACTAGTAGCAAGAGGATACAAGAAAAGCATCCTTCTTAAAACCAATTCACAGGTAACAAGAATGGACAGAAATAAGCTTCTCACAAAGAGCACAAGCATTAAAACCCAGAGAACAACTAACAGTGAGAACAAGACCACTATACCCAAAGAAAATATATGTTTCACAACTAGATACAGCAACCAATTCCACACCAATGTTAAGATCATCAAGCAATACTTACCGGTCTTGAATGGGGATATATCTTTAAGACATAAATTAGACAACAAAATCAAATTTGTAGCCAAAAGAGCACCAACTATACATGATCAAATTACACAACAATTTCACCATAAGACCCTACCCAACATCAATTGGCTCACACCTACTAAAGGTAATTTTAAATGTGGCCATATTCCATGCAAAAGCTGCAAATATTCTGACATAAGCTCTACATTTAATTCCTCAGAAACCAATAAATCATATCCCATCAAAACTAGAATGGACTGTACGTCTACATATACAGGAATCACTACACGTCCATTAAAAGATCGCATTAGAGAACATCTCTTATCAATAGAAGAAGAAATTCCAAGAACCCCGGTAGCTAAACACTTTCACACACACCCACAGAAATGATCCTATTTTTCCTTCAAGGCAATTGAACAAATTCAATAAAATCCGTTAGGGGGCGATAGAAACAAGACATTACTTAAAAGAGAAGTATATTGGATATTCATGCTACAGACTAGAGCACCACAAGGTATGAACAAAAAGTATGACGTTAGTTTATTCATAGACTAACTCACAAACAATTATACCCACTCATGTCACAAAAGTCCACTCTCTTTAAACATTGTCATATTAACACACAACATTTCAAGTGAATCCAGGCCCTAAAAAGCTTTACCAGTCTATAGGGCTACCAGAGGTTGCATACTCTCTCTTTGTTATTTCATCCCCTTCCACCCACTCAGTTAGTTTTCCTCTTCTCTTATTTTTATTTTTTAATTTTGTCATACAAGAAAATGTTTTTATCTTCTAGAGCATAGCTGTCTCAGTTATTTTCCCTTCTGTGTTTTCTTAACCAACTGGAGTTAGAAATCCTAGTCATCTCTACCTAGGAACTTATTACTTCTTATGGTGTTCTCATACAAAATAAGCAGTACATGATAGCTGTGTAAATGAATGACAAACCACATATCACTTACACACCATAGCTTAACTTCAAATTCCAATAAGTATATATATAGAGACACATACCATCTAGCTCTTTTTCTCACCATTTCTTTAGTGCTCTCTACTTTAAATTTGTTAACATCATTCACAACATCAAGTGCCTTGAGTTTTTAACTCATGTTCACAAAATATTGAGCCTAAAATGTTATTTAAAAAAATTGTTATTAACTTCTTTTAAACAAATATACTATTTTCCTTTGTCTGTCAAAAATCCCATTATTCAGTATACACTGGGACTAATGAAGTCACCCATATCATGGGCTTCAACGAGAGTTTTCTTAATTGTAAACCTATATATATATACCCAAAACAAGTAGTCCCAACGTTCTGTCTAATGATAACCATTCACATTGCAATTACTAACTGTATTGCCACATTTCTATGCATTTGCTGTATGTTTAATTTTGTTCTTATATGCTTCCTCCTGCTGGACATCAACATTTTGGGTGGGGGTCCCTGTCTGCATTGTTAGGAGTATTACGGTGTGTCATTCTCTTTTTACTAGTATATACAGCCTATCCTATACATCAAGGGTTAACACACACACACCTTCCCTAACACACCTCCCATTGGCCCACCACACCTACAAATTGACCTCCAGCAGCAGGAATCATTATCTCTGATGAAGCGCATGTGCCCATGTGTGAAACGCATAAGATAGGAGCTTACCTGTTGTCTTACATGGAAGCCTGCTCCTAATAAACCTATTTGCATCAACTTGAAGACTCAGCACCTCTTTTTCCTCTTCTTTTTCCTCATCTTCAGTTACACACTGACCAGAGCTTTGCAGCACAGCTGAATCCTCACAATGAAATGTTTGTGGAAAGATATGATACACTTCAATAAAGGTTCTTCAGGGTTAAAGCTGAAATGAAATACTGTAGTAACAATTCCAGAGTTGGAAGAGACTGTAGATAAATGGCTTTAATTCAATCAGGACAATTCCAGGAGATGCAACTTCTAGGATTACCATATACAAAATACTAAAGTAGGGAAAAGTGGGCGTGTCAGGTTTAAATAACCGCCCCCTGCATATTCGTGGCCATTCTTATGAGATCAGGCGGATTGATGTCCGCCGCCTCAGATGAGGTGTACAAGTTAATGAGCAGTGGTCTTAAGACCGGTGCTTCTTAATTCCTGTTTTTGGTGAGCCTGAAGGCTCGTGCGGAAACAGGGGTATACGGCCCTATTCGGGCCGTGATAAATCGTCCCCATGTAGTTTGAGGGTGACATTTATCAGGTGCTATAATCTTAGTTTTGTAAGTCATATATGCTTGTCCAGCGTGTTATTATGTGTCTGATGTATAACTGATTATACGTATTTATGTAGATCTTGTATCGTCCATCTACCATTGCCACTCTGTTAATCAAAACATATTAAATACATTGTAGTTTGGTGTCATGATTACAGCATTCTATAAAGGGATACCCAAATCTATATCTAGCCCTTGTATCTTTATAAATTGATAATTTATTCTACTTGCACCAACCATTTTATCTTTGACTCCAGGAGCTTATGTTGTATGAAAGGGTATACAATAAAACTAAACAAATATCACAAAGTATTTTTGGCTATACTAACGCTAAGATATTAGATTATATAAATGGTAAAATATTTTATAGAGAAGTAAAGATAATTGTGTCGGGGAGATTTATGATTTTGAAGCTATTATGATTCATCTGGAAGTTGGATACATAAACTAGGACCTCTGGTGCCTTCTTTTAGTCTAGCATCACATCACATTTTAACAATTTGGAATAAAGAATTGCAGAATTGGAAATTTGAGAGTGTCATGTACCTTTGATGCTTTTATCATCTCAATTTCCGTGAAGGCTTATTACGGGAGGAATAAATGGCTTTTTGTTATATAAATGATTACATTTCACCAGAATCATAATGTCTCCACTGGAGATCATAAGGACCATAAAACACAAACCTAACATTCAGAATGGTAGTAAAATATTAAAAGAGAAGAGGGTTTGCTATTTTAATACTTTGAATGGGAACACCCATACCACAGTAGCTGATTTTGTTTTATAGTTAAATAACTGTACAATTTGTTCCATGTGTTTATATCAGGAGTAATCAAAAAGATACTCAAACAGTCTCTCCTGGGAGTAATATATAAAAAAACAAAAGAGCCAAAACCACTGGGAAAAAAATCAGTTCCAGCTCAACACAGATTAAATTGAATAAATATCACTAATTTTTTCATACTAAATATTTACATAAAGTTTTACAGAAGTTAATTCATGACAGGAATAGCCTCATTTTATAATTCACAAAATTATGTTTCAAGATAGACTGAGAAGAATAAATTGAAATATTATAGGTTGGACATTCATGTTACATACAAACAACTGATTTTAGATGAGTTTTTTGCTGAACTCTGACCATATGTAGATGAAATATAGTGACTGTTAAAATATATAACATCTGTAGAGGGATGCCGGATAAAATGCTCTTATTGTAGGGGCCTGCCGCCTGTTATTGTATTCACTGTAAGACATTTGTTTTTATTCATGAGTAGTAGCCATCGTGTAATAACCTAGGAAGGTTTATTTTATTTATGCAAAAAAACTAGGCAATAGACTTTATTAATAAAATTGAATTAAATCAACTAAACCAATGAGGTATAGCTGAAAAAATTTGTTCTTTCTGCAAGTTTTTTATCCAGTGAGACTACTTTTGTATAACAAAACAGACATTCTACACTTACAAATATTTAAATTTGCAGTGTTTTAAGTTGTAGTAGTTATTCTAGCAGTAATAACTTCTTGTTTTAATGTGCAAGATTTCATGTATTAGGCTCTTAAAGGGACACTTAAGTCCAAAATAAAGTCATGATTCAAATAGGGCATGCCATTTTAAACAACTTTCCAATTTATTTGTATCACCAATTTTGCTTTGTTCTCTTGGTATTCCTAGTTGAAAGCTAAACCTAGGTAGGTTCATATGCTAATTTCTTAGACCTTGAAGGTCGCCTCTAATCTGAATGCATTTGGACAGTTTTCACCACTAGAAGTCATTAGTTCATGTGTGTCATATAGATAACATTGAGCTCACACACATGAAGTTATCTAGGAGTCAGCACTGATTGGCTAAAATGCAAATCTGTCAAAAGAACTGAAATAAAAGGGGACAGTTTGCAGAGGCTTAGATACAAGGTAATTACAGAGGTAAAGCATGTTTTATTATAACTGTGTTGGTTATGCAAAACTGGGGAATGGGTAATAAAGGGATTATCTATCTTTTTAAACATAAAAAATTCTGGTGTTTCCTGTCCCTTTAAGGCAGCTAAAGATGCAGGGTCGGACTGGGAAATCAGTTGAATATTTGTTGGTAACTATAAGTATTCATTAACTGTTGTTTATAATTTCTATGCCAGTTTGGTAATTCTTATCTTTTGCATTACAAAAATGCTAAACAGCAACACTCTATTATTAACCCCTTAATGACCACAGCACTTTTCCATTTTCTGTCCGTTTGGGACCAAGGCTATTTTTACATTTCTACGGTGTTTGTGTTTAGCTGTAATTTTCCCCTTACTCATTTAATGTACCCACACATATTATATACCGTTTTTCTCGCCATTAAATAGACTTTCAAAATATACCATTATTTTCATCATATCTTATAATTTACTATAAAAATTTTTATAAAATATGAGGAAAAAATGGAAAAAAACACACTTTTTCTAACTTTGACCCCCAAAATCTTTTATACATCTACAACCACCAAAAAAAAACCATGCTAAATAGTTTCTAAATTTTGTCCTGAGTTTAGAAATACCCAATGTTTACATGTTCTTTGCTTTTTTTGCAAGTTATAGGGCCATAAATACAAGTAGCACTTTGCTATTTCCAAACCACTTTTTTTCAAAATTAGCGCTAGTTACATTAGAACACTGATATCTTTCAGGAATCCCTGAATATCCATTGACATGTATATATTTTTTTTTAGAAGACATCCCAAAGTATTGATCTAGGCCCACTTTGGTATATTTCATGCCACCGTTTCACCGCCAAATGCGATCAAATAAAAAAAATTGTTATCTTTTTCACAAACTTTAGGTTTCTCACTGAAATTATTTACAAAAAACTTATGCAATTATAGCATACATGGTTGTAAATGCTTCTCTGGGATCCCCTTTGTTCATAAATAGCAGACATATATGGCTTTGGTTTTGCTTTTTACTAATTAGAAGGCTGCTAAATGCGACTGCGCACCACACGTGTATTATGCCCAGCAGTGAAGGGGTTAATTAGGGAGCATGTAGGGAGCTTCTAGGGTTAATTTTAGCTTCAGTGTAGTGTAGTAGACAACCCCAAGTATTGATCTAGGCCCATTTTGGTATATTTCATGCCACCATTTCACCGCCAAATGCGATCAAATTAAAAAAAACGCAAAATTTTTCACAATTTTAGGTTTCTCACTGAAATTATTTACAAACAGCATGTGCAATTATGGCACAAATAATTGTAAATGCTTCTCTGGGATCCCCTTTGTTCAGAAATAGCAGACATATATGACTTTGGCGTTGCTTTTTGGTAATTAGAAGGCCGCTAAGTGCTGCTGCGCATCACACGTGTATTATGGCTAGCAGTGAAGGGGTTAATTAGGTAGTTTGTAGGGAGCTTGCAGGGTTAATTTTAGCTTTAGTGTAGAGATCAGCCTCCCACCTGACACATCAGACCCCCTGATCCCTCCCAAACAGCTCCCTTCCCTCCCCCACCCCACAATTGTCCCCGCCATCTTAAGTACTGGCAGAAAGTCTGCCAGTACTAAAATAAACGTGTTTTTTTTTTTTAAAAAATAAAAAAAATCTTTAGCATATTTACATATGCTTTGTAGGATCCCCCCTTAGCCCCCAACCTCCCTGATCCCCCCCAAAACAGCTCTCTAACCCCCCCTCTGCATTATTGGGGGCCATCTTGGGTACTGGCAGCTGTCTGCCAGTACCCAGTTTACAATATATTTTCTGTTTTTTATTTTATTTTTGTATGGTTTTCTGTAGTGTAGCTTCCCCACGACCAACCCCTACCCCCACCCCCTCCCAGATCCCTTAGATTACTTTTTTGGGGCATGTATTCCCCCTCTTCCTCCCACTTACATAGTATAGTGTAAGTGGTTCCCACCCGCTCCCTCCCCGTGCACGCGCCCGCCCGCCGCCCCCCATGCACGCGCGCGTCTGTGCGCGCCCCTGACTTTGCCGCCCCCGATCCCGCCCCCCTTTGTGTGTCAGCAACCATCGATGGCCGCCCACCCGCCTCCCACTGCAGCTCCCACCCACCAACGATTGCGGCCATCGATGTCCGGTGTAGAGAGGGCCACAGAGTGGCTCTCTCTGCACCGGAGGGGTAAAAATTGTTATTGCAGGATGCCTCGATATTGAGGCATCCTGCAATAACCGGAAAGCAGCTGGAAGCGATGAGGATCGCTTCCAGCTGCTTTCCAAACCGAGGACGTACGCCATACGTCCTCAGGCGTTAACTGCCTTTTTTCTGAGGACGTATGGCGTACGTCCTCGGTCATTAAGGGGTTAAAAGAGTTTGGAAAATGCAATAAATATAATTTTGGTAATCAATTTCACTGTTTCAATCAAGGTCAGTTCAAGAGTCTTTTCTCAACAAAAATCCTACACGCAAGTAAGTAGGAATCTTTTAAACCTTGCATTCGGAATACCCTTTGTTTGATAAATTGATAGAATGGATATTTTATATGTACTGGCTGATGAAAATTTTCAAACTCTTTAAAAGACAAGAAAGATATGATCCAATGCTTTTTGAACATAACTGTCAATTTGTTCCAGGGTAACTGTTAGGACTGGTTAGTAGGCCTGAACTCCAATGTTTTAAAGTTGATTAAATGTGAAAGCTCAGATAAATCAAATGAATAGAACGATTTGTGCTTATTATTCCAAGGCATTTAACTCTTCAGTAGTATTTGTCTTATATTTCACGAAAATGTATTTCTATACTGATTGTGAAGTAGTGTTTAAGTATGGCTTTTAATGGGACAGTAAATATTAACATTTTTATGACTGTCTGTAAAGCATATTGACTATTAAAGCTGACTTTGTTATATAATACAGACTTGTAATTATCATCATAAACTCCCCCTTAAAGCCAAAAGATTCAAGTGAAGAGAAAATGCCTTTTTGTGTCCAGTTCTAAGAGGCACACTTCTGGAAATTTTCCCTCTCCCTTTTCCGTTTCTGTTTCCAAAGTGTGAGATCACCAAATGTACTTTCCTCGTGTTGGACACTGAGGTACAAAGCTCGATTACCTTGGTTTGGTATGGATGGCATACATTTTTAACGTGGGGGGTCGATCAAAAATCTATAGGCTGAGGCCTTTTAGGCTTTTTTTAAGGGGTGAAAAGGCTATTGTCGATTGAACTTGATGACAATAGTGCATTTTTGTCTCTTTCCGACAACTTTGATCGTGTTTTGGATCCTCTGTAAAAGCCCTATTTCTTTCATGTAATTGGCAAGAGTCCATGAGCTAGTGACGTATGGGATATACAATCCTACCTACCAGGAGGGGCAAAGTTTTCCAAACCTCAAAATGCCTATAAATACACCCCTCACTACACCCACAATTCAGTTTTACAAACTTTGCCTCCTATGGAGGTGGTGAAGTAAGTTTGTGCTTGATTTTTATGATTTCTTCTGTGATAAGCGCTTCTAAGCATTCTGAAGCCCAATTCCTCTCAGAGTACAATGTTTGTCAGAGGGATGTGAAGAGAGTATCGCCTGTTTGATTTTATGGTTTTCCTCGAGAGAAATCTTTTCAAGGGTTCTCTGTTATCGGTCGTAGGGATTAATCTCCTACCTCCTTTTTCAGATCGACAACATACTCTTATAAACCATTACCTCTGCTGATAGCTTTTAGTACTGGTTTGGCTATCTGCTATATGTGGATGGGTGTCTTCCAGTAAGTATGTATCATTATTTTAAGACTATGGTTTGGCGCTTTATGTATTAATATAAAGTTTTAAATATATGTATTTTACTTATATTTGCCATGAGTCAGGTCTATATGTATTTCCCTTTGCAGTCCAGCAGTTTCATTATGGGAATCATGTTTACGAAGTTTGTCTTACCTGGGGTATAGTCTTTTTTCAATTTGACTTGGTTTTTCTTGGAAAACTTGCGGGCAAATTAGGCTCGTGATGGCGCAAAATGCTGTTATTTATTGTGTCATTCTTGGCGTGAGAAATTTTTTGGGGCGCAAATGTGCGTCGGTCATGACGCAAGTTCTTTATTTCCTGCGTCTTAGTTGACGCTAGGTTGTTTGGCGCAAAATTGTGTTATGACACGAGTTGCGTCATTTCCGGATGTTTGTTGGCGCCAAAAAATTTCTCAACTTCCTTTTGCGCTGTGCATCATTCTTGGCGCCAAAAAATTTTGTTTTATTTTACCTCAATTCCTATATGCTCCTTGCCTACACAGAGAAGTTGGAAGTGCATGCTGTAAATGGGGATCTCATGCTATTTGATGGATGGGCTGTTATCACTGTTAATTTACAAGGAAACGATGACCCTAATCTCTCTATCAATGTTCCCTTCTTAATAAGTCATCTGCCAATTGAAAGACCATTGCTTGGGTTCAACGTAGTGGAAGAATTAATTCAGGGTCAACCCGAGGGCCTTTTACCGACTCTAGTATCCCTGCTGTCTGGAGCCATCTCTGTGTCAAATGGGAAAGCTCAAACGCTTGTAAACTTTGTCCAAACTCCTGAGCTTAACAAACAGCATGGACGTTTGAAAGTAAAGAGAGGCATTGTCATTCCAGCAGGCCGAGTAACATGGGTAAAGTGTAAAATACCACACACCATGGATCAACCTGCCCCAGTCGCACTGTTTGAACCAGAACAAAACAATTTATATTTGGAAAAGCTGGATATTGGGGAGGGGCTCTTAGAGGTCCAGAACCAGCAAAGCCCTTATGTTTCTGTCCCAATCGGAAACAACTCCACATGTGAAGTAACATTGCCTGGTAATACAATTCTTGGTTATATTCAGCCAATTGAAAAAGTACTGGAGGCAGAGCAACCAGAAGACATAAAGTCTGGTGTAAGGGCCCAGGGTGTGACTTCTTTAGTTACTCAAGAAACCTTGACACTGTGGCACCCACCTGTAGACCTCAGCCATTTGAGTGGGAAACAGCAGGAGGTAGTAAGAAAGATGCTGTATGAATAGTCTATGGCCTTTTCTCATGATAAGAGCGACCTTGGTTGCATCCTGAGCTTGCAAATGTCAATTAATCTCAAAGATGACATACCAGTGCAGCGGTGATACTCTTCGGTACCTAAGCCTTTGTTCCAAGAAGTCAAGGACTGTATTCAAGATCTCCTGGCAAAAGGTTTGATTGTCAAGTCCAAGTCCCCTTATTCTGCCACAGTAGTCTGCGTCCGAAAGAAGGATGGTTTGCTCCGCCTGTGTAAAGATTATCATCTCCTCAATAAAAAGACTGTACCAAATAAGCACCCTCTGCCGAGAATCCAAGACTTGCTTGATACACTGGGGGGTTATGCATGATTCAGTATTTTTGACCAAGGAAAAGCTTACCATCAGGGCTTCATAGCCAAAGGTTCCAGGCACATGACAGCTTTTATAACACCTTGGGGGCTTTATGAATGGGTAAGAATGCCATTCAGCCTGTCTAATACACCTGCAGCGTTCCAGCGCAGCATGGAGGAAATGCTGGATTCCCTCAGGGACAAATGTTGCATACCATACCTTGATGACGTGCTATGTTATGCCAAGTCTTTTGATGAACATGTGGAAGTGTTTAGCAAGGTTTTCCAAGCCCTCCAATGTCATGGGGTCAAACTTCGGCCTAAAAAATGTGAGCTCTTCCGTAGTGAAGTCAGATATGTGGGTCGTCTTGTGTCTGCTGAAGGTGTGTGAATTGATCCCAAAGATCTTGAAGCAGTTCTGTCACTCAAAGATCATGCTCCACAGACCATTGGTGAGGTAAGGAGGCTTCTCGGCTTCCT
Organism: Bombina bombina; assembly: GCF_027579735.1. Taxonomy (NCBI): domain Eukaryota; kingdom Metazoa; phylum Chordata; class Amphibia; order Anura; family Bombinatoridae; genus Bombina; species Bombina bombina. Next base: position 1,049,681,538 of record NC_069501.1, on the reverse strand, counting down.
AAGCTACTATCGCTCATTTATTCAAAATGTTTCATGTGTGGCCAAGCCTTTCTATGAGCTTCTCCAGGCAAAGCCTGGGGTGGCACCAGTTCAGCCTAGTCAAAGAAAGACCAAGGGCCCACAAATGCCCTCCCGAACCCCTGTTGAGTGGACAAGAGAGCACCAGAAAATGCTTGAAGTATTGATCGACATGTTGACAAAACCACCAATTCTAGCCTACCCAGACTTTAATTTACCATTTACGCTGCACACGGATGCATCAGAAAGGGGCCTAGGAGCTATCCTCTACCAGCATCAGTATGGAAACTTGAGGGTCATTGCGTATGGCTTCCGGACACTCTCCCCAGTCGAAAAAACTTACTACCTACATAGTGGTAAACTTGAGTTTCTTGCACTTAAATGGGCAGTGTGTGAAAAATTCAGAGACTACCTGTTCTACGCTCCACACTTTACCATTTACACAGACAACAATCCCCTGACCTATATCATGAGCACTGCAAAGTTAAATGGGGTTGGCCATCACTGGGTGGGAGAATTGTCCGACTACCGCTTTGATGTCAAATACCGGCCTGGTAAAGTAAATATTGACGCTGATACACTGTCGCGTATCCCCCTTGACATGGAAAAGTATGCCACCGAGTGCACAGAGCACTTGTCATCTGACATGGTGCAAGCAGTCTGGGATGGAGCTTGTGCCGCCACAAGGAAAGATGTGGCTTGGATTGCAGCGCTCAGTATGTCCACCATGGAAATCTGACCCACCATCCCACAATTTATTGTTGCCAAGAATAAGTAAAGACAAACTCTCCAAAGCTCAAAGGGAGGATCCAGTAATCTCCAAGATATTGAAGATGAAAGAGGATCTCAAGGCACCAGATGAAAGTCTAAAAAAAACAGTGACTGGAGCTGCCAAGAAACTCTTGCATGAATGGAGCAAGCTAATTCTAGAGGATGGATGTCTATAGGAAAACAGCTCAAGACAAACAGCTTGTTCTCCCAGCTCAGTATAAACAACTTTCTTTGGAGTACTTGCATGACAAAATGGGGCATGTGGTCACAGAATGGGTACTTCATCTGATGAGACAAAGATTCTACTGGCCATTTATGAAAAAGGAAGTTGAGTAGTATGTCACAAAGAAGTGTCCCTGCATCAAGCAAAAGAAACCAGTAACCTATGTCGGAGCACCCATGGGAAGAATAACATCCAGCTTACCTCTAGAACTTGTTTGCAAAGACTACCTGCACTTAGAGTCAAGCTGTGGTGGCTATGAGTATATACTAGTGGTCGTAGATCACTTTACTAGATTTGCTCAAGCTTATCCAACAAAAAATAAGTCTGGCCGTATGGCTGCTGAGCGTCTTTTCAATTACTACATCCCCCGGTTTGGCTATCCTGGAAAGCTACATCATGACCAAGGCAGGGAATTTGAGAATGAGCTTTTCCGGAATCTTCGGCAACTTGCTGGAGTACACCCTTCAAGAACATCTCCTTATCACTCTCAAAGTAACCCAGCTGAGAGATTCAACCGCACTCTCCTCCAAATGCTCCGTACCCTGGCTGACAAAGAAAAGGCAAGATGGAAAGATCATCTTCCTCAGATCATACATGCATATAACTGCACACGCCATGAGTCCACTGGTTACTCCCCATTCTATTTACTGTTTGAACGCCATCCTCGCCTCCCTGTTGACCTGATATTTGGGCTGATTGAAGAGGATGAGGGGGTGACTCATAAAGGATTTGCTCAACATTGGGCTGGAAAGATGGCTGAGGTGTATCAAATAGCAAGTGAAAACAGCAGGCAAGCAAGTGCACGAGTCCTTGTCAGAAACTTGAGTGAGCGAGGAAGCCCAGGAAAACTCAGGCCATATTGGGAGACGATAATATATGTGGTGAAAGAGCAGGTAGCAGACAATCCTGTATATGTGGTGAGTCCTGAGAATGGGAACAAAAGAGGGACCAGAACCCTACACCGAAACTTACTGTTATTAGTGAACGAGTTGCCTGTGGAGACACCACCACAACCACTGAAACCTGCAAAACAAAGACAAGGTAATAGAGAGTCAAAGATAAGAGAATCTTCTTACCACAGTGACACAACCTCTTTGGATGAGGACAGCTCTGGAAGATACTGGTTGAGAATCCCTGAAGGTTGGACAGATCATAGAAGAGAAAATACTTACCGACAAGCTTCAGAACCGGGTCAGGGGAATCCTCTTGTCAAAACAGCATCATCAGCACCTGAGAGAAAAGAAAAAGAAAGAGATCAAGTACAAGTCCCACTAAGGGAGAGAAACAGTTTGACAGAGAACCGATTGCCAGATGAACTGATCCTGAATCCAACATTTACACCCGGGGCTGGTGTAGATAGTGAAAGTGAAGGTGCCCAGCCTAATTAAGTGGAAAGTCTGGCAATAGAAAACAATATTGAGCCAAGATGATCTGTAAGAGAGAGAAAGCCAAAGCAAATGTTTACATATGAAGCACTGGGTCAGCCATCACTACAACCACAGACCATGCTCCACAGTGTAGCAGCATGTACCTTTCCTCACTTACCTGTATGGGCTACACAATATTATATTCCACCACTCTCATATCATACACCTCACAACCCATACAATGTGGCACCATACGTTCCAACAGTGATAGTATATTAAGTTAAGAAAGTTGTGTTTCAGGGTAATAAAACTGACTGAGTGTATATATATTTTGGTGGCTGGAGCCATTTTATTTTGACAGGGAGAATGCGACACATAAAATATATGTGCACAATTGTATATTGTTTTATGCAATTTTCTTGTTTTATATTGAAAGATGTTTGTTTAATTGTATTTGTTTTATATGGTGCTTGTAATAATAACTGTTGTGAGAGCATAGGACTAGTATTTTGTAATAATTTACTATGAGAATGCAATTCTCTGTTGTGAGAGCATGGGACTCTTATTTTGACATGGACTTATGATCCTGAAGGATTGTGGGAGATCATGGGTGGAGCAAATAGACTGTTTTTGCTTTACCTCATAACCATTGAGGATTGTGTGAAGTGCACACCCATTCTCCTTATTATTTCCTGTTTTAACAGGTAACATTTAATCTGCTTACTGGCCTCCTGAATGGGGTCTGTAACACTTACACTACAATTAAATAAATTACCTAAATGAAATACAATTAACTAAATTACAAAAAACAAACAAACACTAAATTACACAAAATAAAAAACAAATTACAAGATATTTAAACTAATTACACCTAATCTAATAGCCCTATCAAAATAAAAAAGCCCCCCTAAACTAAACTAGCAATAGCCCCAAAGAAATCAGCTCTTTAATCTGTAAAAAAATACAAACAACCACCCCCAACAGTAAAACCCACCACCCACACAACCAAACACCCCCTAAATAAAACCCTAACTAAAAAAGCCTAAGCTCTCCATTGCCCTGAAAAGGGCATTTGGATGGGCATTGTCTTTAAAAGGGCATTTAGCCTTATTGCTGGCCAAACCCTAATCTAAAACTAAAACCCACCCAATAAACCCTTAAAAAACCTAACACTAACTCCTGAAGATCCACTTACAGTTTTGAAGAGCCGACATCCATGCTCAACGAAGCCGGGAGAAGTCCTCAGCGAAGCAGCAAGAAGTCCTCAACAAAGCCGGGAGAAGTCTTCATCGAAGCCGGGAGAAGTGGTCCTCCAGACGGGCAGAAGTCTTCATCGAGACGGCATCTTCTATCTTCATCCATCCGGTGCTGAGCGGGTCCATCTTCAAGACATCCGGCATGGAGCATCCTCTTCTTCCGACGAATCCCGACGAATGAAGGTTCCTTTAAGTGACGTCATCCTAATCTAATGCTTAACTACCAATAGCCCTTAAAAGGGCCTTTTGTAGGGCATTGCCCTAAGTTAAACAGCTCTTTAACCTTAAAAAATACTAAGTCTCCCCTCTAACAGTAAAGCCCCGCACCCACCAAACCCCCCCAAAATAAAAAAACCTAACACTAAAAATCCTAAACTACCCATTGCCCCTAAAAGGGCATTTGTATGAGTATTGACCTTAAAAGGGCATTCAGCTTTTTTACTGCCCTTAAAGGGGCATTCAGCTCATTTTTCAAAGGCCCATTAAATCCCTAATCTAACACCCCCCCCCAAAATTAAAAATCTTAAATCTAACCCAGAGATAGCTACTCACTGTTCCTGAAGTCCGACGGTTAAGTCTTCTTTCAAGCGGTGATATCTTCTATCTTCTTCCAGGAACAAGCTGGCGTGGACTGGAGCATGGAACTGAAGACCGTTGACCGCAGAACTGAAGACCGGTAATCGTGGTACTGAAGACCGGTGATGGCGGAACTGAAGACCGGTCTCCGCGGAGTCATGGAGCGTGGAGATTCTCTTCGTATGATCACTGCCGCACACTGAGGATTGAATTCAAGGTACGCGTTTAAATATGGGGTACCTTGCATTCCTATTGGCTGATTTGAGTCTTCAATTTCAAATCAGCCAATAGTATGAAAGCTACTGAAATCCTATTGGCGATTTGAACAGCCAAAAAGATATCAGTAGCTCTTATCCTATTGGCTGATTTGAATTTGAAGAATCAAATCAGCCAATAGGAATGCAAGGTACCCCATATTTAAACGTGTACCTTGAATTTAATCCTTAAAGGGACATAATACCCAAATGTTTAAACACTTGAAAGTGATGCAGCATAGCTGTAAAAAGCTAACTAGAAAATATCACCTCTATGTAAAAAACATTTCTCAGTAGCCACATCCCATTGTAAAGGACTTCTAAGCAGCTAATCAATATGTCTGTCCTGGGACAGCTGAAGGATAGAGCCTCGTGCACTCTCATGTTATTTCCCTATTCAGTGTAAGGAAATTTACAATGAAATCTCATGAGAGTTAAGTGAAATCTCAGGAGATCACAGTAAAAGAGTTCATGACCTCAGCACTGTTGATGCTGATTGGCTGCTGTTCATTTCTTCATTATTATTTATTTTACATGCAGCTGGGCAGCAACTAAGTATAACTTTTTACACAGAACTTACTCTGCTGAGCTGAGGAAGTTATGAGGTAAAATATCTTCCTTTTTTACATAGAGATGCTCAGGTGATATTTTCCTGTCAGCTTTTTACAGTTATACTGTATTAGTTTCAAGTGATTTAGCATATGAGTAATATTTCCCTTTAATGTGCGGCAGTGATCGTACGAAGAGGATCTCCAAGCTCCATGGCTCAGCGGTCGCTGGTCTTCAGTTCCGCCGTTTAGTTTCATGGTCACCGGTCTTCAATTACGCTCTCCTCTCCGGCTTGTTCCTGGAAGAAGATAGAAGATATCGCCACTTTTAAGGGCAGTAAAAGAGTTGAATGCCCTTTTAAGGGCAATGCCCATACAAATGCCCCTTTAGGGTCAATGGGCAGTTTAGGATATTTTAGTGTTAGGTTTTTTATTTTGGGGGGTTTGGTGGGTGGGGGATTTTACTGTTAGAGGGTGGACTTAGTATTTTTCATAGGGATTAGGTTTATTTTTTTTATTTTTGATAATTTGGTTTTATTATTTTATGCAATGCTAGACTTTTTTATTTTTTGTAATCTTAGATTACCGCCACCTATGTAATGTATAAAAAATATTGTATGTATAAAAAATATTGAAGCCCCTAACACATAATGATTTATTTTGTGATTTCATATCATTTATATACTTCATAATGAAAACTCACTTTTTACAGATGTCATTCGGGAATTCCCAGTATGTTAAAACTAAGATGCACTACACCCTCCTGACACTTTCACATTTACAGAAGCAGAAGAACAAACATATTAAAGTTTTGTATAGCTATCTCCAAACCTACTGAATATCTAATTTCTAAGTATCTACATAATTAACTTAGGCATGATTTACCTAAAATGTATTATTAATGAGGACTGCTAGGTTGTGGTTTAAGGAGTACAAAATTCTGGCTGCCTTAATAATTTATTTCCAAAGAAATTTAAAATAATAGCTTAATTTGGAAAAATACTGTTAGTAAGGGACATTTTCCAAAAAATATAATTCTAGCCATATGACTCATAATGAAATTTAAATGAAAAGATGAATAGGTGTTCTCCTTAGGTTTCTCATCAGTTTTAAACTTGTTTGAATTATTGTTATATGCTGGAAATGTTCAAACTAGGCCAATATGTACTTTGCAAGTAAGTGAGGGAAATTTAAGATTTTTCAAACCCAAAGACTAGAAAACCACAGCGGTGCTTTAAATAAGCAACTGCACAGGAAATAATTATATATTATTTTTTTTTCCGGCAATGTTATTCAGTGATCTATTCAGTAAAACTCATTCATGAAACTACTATTGTGCTGAAAAACACGACTCAATATCACTAGAAAATTGTGTAATTCAGAGACATTTGAACCCACTCTTTATCACAGCTTAGAGTTGCTAGTTCAGCTGTATTATAATCAATGGATCCACGTTTCAAATAACTCGGTATACCATCGCAATGTTTAAATGTATGGGAAATTTCTCCTTTAGGTATATTTTTGTACATAAAATAGCTGTTACTGCTAAATGAAACCACAACCCACCGAAGGGCTACATTACAAGTGCAGCCCTAATTAATCGTGCGCTGGTTAAATTTAAAAGAATACAGTTTAGTGTATTTGATTAAAAAAATTTAGTTGTAGCATTTTCCTTTTTTAATAAAATAACTGCACCAGGCAGTATTTTAGGGGTAAAGTTGGCGGCCATGGGGTGTTAGAAAAAAATCGGCACTGAAAAGTGCCTCTATATTGGGGTCTATGGGAACTGTGTGTTCCCAGTAAATATATATATATACTTATATTCATATATATTTATGTGTTAATATTTGTATATACACCTATTAACACATAAATATATATGTAAAGTATATAATCATATACATATATTATATAGTATTTACAATTTGCTGCCATTGCTGCATGACTTACCTCCTTCCCTGGGATAGTTCTCATGACGTGTCTCACGGCATGAGAATGATGCTCCCATTGGAGCCTATGGTAGTGCGCAGTCGTGAGCGCAATGCTTCCTAGCAATGCGAACGCAAGCTTGTGTTTACCTTGCTGTCAATTTGTAATATCAGCGCACATTAGCATGTGCTGGTATTACTCAGTGGAGCGCAAATATCGCTTTCACCATGTTCATATACATATATATTTAAAATGTGCTGCCCATCGCTACGCGACTTACCCCCTTTGCTGCGCTAGGTTCTGTGCCATGTATGACGGCTTCAGGACGAGGCTCCCATTGGAGCCTATGAAAGCATGTTCTCTTGAGCACAAAGCTTCCATGCAATGTGTACGTGAGGCTGCTTGGCATGGAAGCTTGTTTTACGAGTGGAGCGCAACTATTGCACTCGCAAAATTGCAATTTTGCACTCCACTCGTAATCTTGCCCTAAATATTATTGTTTTGTGCTCAAAGGCTATACATGGGGGGACTCAGATTTCCATCAGGAGACAACTAAAACCAGGATAAACATATGTTTTGCCATTGAATTTATTTATACACATGGGGTAAAATTACAAGTGGTTCACAATCGATAGTACAGGGAGTGTTATTTTGTGTCTGTCTTTGCACAAAGAATAATGCACACCATAAATGCTATGGAAATAAAGGATTTAAGCTATATTTAGATTTAATAATTAGAAAGCAAAGATTTATGTATAAAGAAGGTTTGTTGCAGAATTAAAGGGATATGGTATATGACAAAGGGAGGGACTGGAAAGGGGTCAAAGGTTTCTGTATTATTGTGTGTTTTGTGTATGTCTATGTGCGTATCTGTGAAGTCTTTTATTCTTATATTTCATCAAAATAGTGTAGCTCAGAACTAATTGACGAATTCCACTACTTGAGCAGATTTTTTTGCTCCATTGACTTAGTACTCAAGAGTTATCCGACATGAATTTTACTGGACACCCCCATAGAAGTCTGTTATGTGAGGGAATTAAGGCAACCACGTTATCTGAAATGCAGATGTCGGCACACACGTGCCTATCCTCAAGAGATAAACAATAACTTCTGTTTTGTGATATTAGTGCCTAAATGGAAGTGGTATCGATTGCGCTTGAGCACTGTCAATGCACACTAGTATTAACATTGTTTAGCTCCACTTGTAATCTAGGCCATAATATACATACTAATATATAATTTGATAATCACTGATTCACCATACCAAATGTTCTCTCCAGCCTCTTCAGCCTCTTCAGCTGACTAGTTCTTACACTATTTTACAGAGGGAAGAACAAACTTCCGTGTGACAGCTGCATAGAATAACTTCACACTAGTGATACCAGTCCCCTGTTACTACACACTACTCAACAAGCAAACAATTATTTTTCTTTAAAGGCACAGGAAACCAGGGATAGGCATGGACCAAGGCGGACATTTTCTAAAGTACAGACCTTAGTGAAGGACACCAAGCTACATTTCAAATAAAAACATCAAAAAACAAACACTCTCTTTACTGAGAGGATAGTGGGTGCATGGTAGAATAGCCATCCAGCAGACGTGGTAGAGATAGTGAATGAGTTTAAAAATGCATGGGATAGGTATAAGGCTATGCTAGGTATAAGATAAGGCCAGGAACTAATAAAAGTATTCAGAAAATTGGACAGACTAGATGGGCCAAATGGTTCCTATCTGCCATCAAGTCAGGAGAGCGGCACTTTGCTGTCAAACGAGCTGCATGTTGGATGCCCCTGGTCTAGTTCCACAAGTATAAATTAGTCATCTAATCAAACAAGTTTAAAATAACATTTATATAAAGACTGCTTGAGGTATACTAATATAAAACCAAACTCCCCCACCTTGATGTTAATCGCATGATCATCATGGTTGGTTACTTATTTGGTTAGGTAAGGTTTATCAGAGTAGTCTTGCTTCTTCCCTGTCTTTCACTCACTTTCCCACTACTAGGCGGCGTCCCATGGGTGCGGCCCCAACCCCAACAAGCTGCCACCTGCGTCAAGGAGGAGTCAGGACCAGCATTCATCTGTCCTACTCCTCCCTCCCCACTGCAAAACTGGTGGCGGACACTGCAAGGGCCAGTCACGGACACCAGTGTCCGTGTACGGACACCTTGCCTATCCCTGCAGGAAACCGCAATATTTTCTTTTAGGATTTGGATGGAACATACAATTTTAAACAACTTTTCAGTTTACTTCTATTATGAAATTTGCTTCAATATATTGTTATCCTTTGCTGGAGGAACAGCATTGCATTACTGGCAGCTAGCTGAACATATCTAGGTAGCCAATCACAATAGACAAATGTGTGCAGACAATGCAACAGGGAAAAAAAGTGAATTGCGCTATATGAACTGACTCAGTATCCTCAGAGACTATAACTATATATATATATATCTCTTGTCAATAATAAGTGGATAATAAATGAATAATAAATATAAAAAATATATAGATATAAATATAGATATTAAAAATTTCTAAAATCGCCTAAAAGCAAAAATGCATAAAAATTGATCAAATATAAAATCTAAAATCCACAATAGCACCCTTAATATAAATATATATAGCAAAAAATATATATATATATAAAAAAAAAATATATATATATTAAAAAACAGTACCTTGATTTAACGACTTAATATATATGAATTAATTGTGAGAATACAAGCATAAAAATATATAAAATTGCTTGACCTTAAATTAAACTGTAAGACATATATATGTCAGAAAACCACCTGTATTGCACACTGTTTATATTCAACAGTACCTCTAATAGTTTCTCATGAACATTCTCATTACTGTCTTTTACTAAAAGTGAAACATCCAGTACAAGGTGATATGTCCCTTTAAGATGAATGAAAACTTGAGTCCCGTTCTGTGCAGCTCCAATCAGACAGGGTAAATCCAAACCTCAGTCGTAGGGATAGTAGTACATGCAAAAAGAAGAGAGAGAGAGCGCACAAAGGATTCAAGTGTAGATTTTTATTAACAACATTAGCACACATAAATTGATGCACTTACTAGAAGTAAGATTAAAAAAGGCAATCAGAGTTCAACTCTCTTTCCTCCACTTGTATAGCCGCTCCACACTGCTGCCTAGGAAAGTCAGTGTCCCCGGATGTTGATGCACGATACCGGCTTCTGTAGAAAGCCCTGCTACAGAAGCCGGTATCGTGCATCAACATCCGGGGACACTGACTTTCCTAGGCAGCAGTGTGGAGCGGCTATACAACTGGAGGAAAGAGAGTTGAACTCTGATTGCCTTTTTTAATCTTACTTCTAGTAAGTGCATCAAATGTGTGCAGACACCAAATAGCTGCTAGATCCCACTAGTGTACGATATGTGCCAAATTATTTTTAAAGAAGGGATACCAAGAGAACAAAGCACATTTGAAAATAGAAGTGAAGTTAAAAGTGTCTTAAAATTACTTGCTCTATCTGAATATTGCAAGTCAAAATTAGACTTTCCTAGCCCTTTTACTTAAGTGAAGGTAAAGTCATGAATGATGTTCCTCATTATTTAAAGGCCTGACAAAAATGTTCATAGTGATCGACAGGGACAAAGCTTTCAGTCATAGTGGATCATCAATAAGAACACATTTGTCACACTTGTTAAGAGTGGGGGGGAAGATTCTCCACTACAGTTAGTGACCATTCATGAAACTATAACCAAATACCAGTTTCATCAAAAAACTTGCTCTTAAAAGGTTTAAAGAGACAGGCTTGATTTCATATTTTAAAATGCTTTCACAATAGTGTGATAAAAGGCTGTGACAAAAACAGCAAATTATGAACATTTTCTATATTTTTATTTGTAGAAATATGTATTTAATTATTAAGATTAATGTGTAGCTTCTATACAGTGTCACAATTTATGTAAACCACAGTCCTTAACTATCTTCTTTAACGCAGTGAAAAAAATGTACCATTGAAACTATCTATGCATTTGGATAGTAATTCCCTTTTAAACATTCTTTTCCACTGCTGGGTTTAAGAACTTTTTATCAAATTAGATTTGGCAGTATTGTGGGCCTTATAAAAAATAAAATTAATAAACAAGCTTAACTAATTTATATTACTGTAATATAGTTACCTTAGATAACTGTCTCAAACTTTTTTGAGTTAGGACACCCTTGGCATAGTTTTGAGGTCTGTATGATAAAATTATATAAAATGTAAACACTGTGAACTAAGAAATCTATCTATCTATCATCTATCTATCTATCTATCTATCTATCTGTATATCTATAATCTATTATCTATCTGTCTATTATTTATCTATCTATCTATCTATCTATCTATCTATCATCTATGTATCTCTTTATCTATCTATCTATCTATCTATCTATCATCTATCTATCTATATATATCATCTATCTATCTATCTATCTATCTATCTATCTATCTATCTATCTATCTATCTATCTATCTGTCATGAGATGCAGGACACCGCATAGAAGGTACAACGCTATTTTATTGCAGAGCATAGAAGTATACAGCTTGCACAACACATCTGACTTGTTAACTGCGAAATAGACAATAATAGCCCTAAACAACGCCCCCATCCGGTGACGTCACTTCCCACTCTCATCATACTATCTATCTATCATCTATCTATCATTTATCTGTCTATCTATCTACACACACATTATAGCCCTTTCTATTCAAATAAGTCATATAAGTCATATACCATATACATTCTAGCCCTTTCTATTCAAATAAGTCATATAAGTCATATACCATATACATTCTAAGATTTATATACATTTGTATTAATATGTATATAAATATTTTTTTTTATCAGATAGTGTATATATGAGTGTGATACTTTATTTTAATGTATTAATGTTGTGCTAGGTGCACTTTTTTTTAACTATTACACTTTATGGTAGGTTTCCACTTGCGCAAACCCGACACACACTAAATTTGTTTGTGCTCGGCCGAACTTGTAATATGCAAGCAAGTTAGTGCAGGTGCGATATTGCATATCGTGACCAGCGCTAACAATAGCATGCCACTTGTAATCTAGCCCTTAGAGGAAGTAAAATAAATATTTGGTATGAAAGTCATGATGCAGGATAGCAGGTCCAATGGAATTCCAAAACATTACACCAACTAGGGGTTAAATGTTCATAACAAATTGGGAAGCTGCACATACATGTATAAAGGATTAATCCTTAATTCTGTATTCTAATTTCCTTTTAAAATGACTGACTTTTTAATTGCTTTCAATGTTTAATGTTTTATTGTGTGTGAGGTTGGTGCAACCTTAGCATTTGTTTGTGTTTCGCAATCTTCTAAATTTTGTAGTTACCAAAACTCTCTTCTATATGTTTCAAGACTCCTCATTAGGATTACTGCAGTGGAAAGGTCAGTTTGAAAACTCAGAAAGCACCTACTTGATCACAGATATACTGTATATCATTCCAAATGTCACTTAAATATGTTTCCAAAGTGTGTATCTTATCTCCCAATATCTTCCCTTCTTTTTGCAGTCACTACTTTTTTTAATGTATCATCCATAATAAATGGCAGCCAAGGGGTTAAAAGTTCATAATACTTTTAGAATGTTGTGATATCTAACAAAGATTTTTAATTAAAGTTTGTGCAGTGAATATCTAAGAATTAGTTTACTCTATTTAAGACCACCATCAATACATATACTTTACCAGCATACATTTTATAAAATGGCAATCATTTTGTATATGGGTTGAATCAATGTGATTTTGAGTGGCTTAACATATCGTGCCATAAGGCTATAGCCTTTAATGTGTGGATTGATCAGTTACTGAAACTAGGTTATATATTTCCAGAGGGGTATAACTGATAAAACAAAAGCAAGATGGCAGGATTGGTAATATTTATTTATAAACTGCTGTTGTATTCCTATGACCTGAGCAAGGGCGTAAAAAAATATACAACTCTTGTCTTCAAGGAATAGAAAGTTTCGAAACCAGTTTTAAAGAGAAATGAAATGACCTGATATTTTCCCAGAAGGACTAGAGATGGAGATACAAATTTAGGGTTTCTCACCCACAATGCCTCTGTTAATGCACTGCAGTTCTTGCAGGAGGCCAGGATGTAACATCTATCCCTAACATTTAGGAATGTTTCCTAACTGGAAGCACAATGCTCAACCTTAAACTCAATTTTGAACACTATCAAAAAATTCCCTAACACCAAGCCCAGTCTGTAACTCTAAACCATAATCTCTAACGTTAACCCTAATTCCTACTCTAACCCTTACATATGGCAGTGACCAAGACAACAATATCATTGCTGCCTAATACATGCAAATGTAACTGCCAGGAGTGATGCAGGAGTGGTGGACCCCATGGGGCAGCGGAGATAGCCAAAAGGTTACACCTATGCCCCCGTAAATACTACAAAGGTAACTGGAAACCATAACTGTTCGTTAACAATGAGGTTTCCTAAACCCTAACCAGAGATCAAGCTCAATTGAGTATTGGGAGCCCTCTCCATACTCCATGTAGACAAAGCTCTTTAATTTCTGGAATTTACTAAAACAATATATATATATATATATATATATATACAATGTTAGTAATTACTCTTTAGAATAACATGGCAAAGACAAAATCATTCTCATAGGAGAAGCCTTTTCAATTATATTAAGTTAAAGTCAGACTTTGGATTTGATGCGAAGGTTAAATATACCTGTTTAAGAGTTTCCCATACAGTGCAACACACCAGTCAAAGTCTTCTAATTAAAAAAAAAAACCTTAGAGTTAGAATTCAGTTCATAATGGCATATAGATGAATGAAAAATTTATAGCTGATAGTTAGAGACAGAGGAGAGAAAGGGAGCATAGTGAGCACTGAAAATTGAGATCAGAGTATAATTCTGAGCTAATTACAAGTGGGGGTAAATCTATAGCAGAACACTATAAATTCACAAGACTGTGTGGGGGGAGCATATGGGGCATGGCTGCAACAGAGAAATGGCTCTGTCAATGCAAGACATATTTGGCTTTTAATTCCTGGAATTTCTAACTTGCACATTTTAACTTGGCTTAACCCCTTGGCTTCCCAGAGGACACCTTGAAAAAGAATAGCATTGTATTCTACAATAATAAAAATTGTCTTACTAGACAGGATTGTACATTTTATATCTTAAATTTACTTTAGCTGCTAATGAGTTAACACAATGCTGCATAATTTATAAGGGAAATAAAGTAAATTATATTTTAGACATTTTTAACAACAGATTATTTTTCCTTAAATTTGTTCTGTATATTTTAATAAAACAAATAATACAAGCAATAGTGTGGTCATAGGCTAGTATTTTCCCTTGTAATCTGAGATGATAGACACAATATTTCCAGGACAGGTTATTATTTTGGGGGTGGGGGGTTTCCGGAACACGGTCAAAGACTCCAATGAGTGCAGATCAACAAAGAAACAGTAACTGCTACCCAAACAAACCCGGAGAGCCTTAGCAAACGGCGGATCAGGCCAGAAAACAACTAGATAAGTACAAAAATAGCAGGCTCTACTCAGTTAGTGTAAAATTAAAAAATATTAATTTTATTGCTTCCAATAAAAAAGTGTAGCGTTCCCAGGCAAAGGGCATACACAGCAAGGTCTGTCTTACGCGTTTCACGCCCCCTAGTGGTGCTTAATCATAGACTGGAGGAACAGGAAAGGGGCAGCCAATTTATGCAAAAAGCAACAATTGGTTAACCCCTTGCTGCCCTCAAACGAACAAGAAAATTGTTAAAAACACATACAATGTAAATTTTTAAATAAAAAAGCAATACTGCTTAATGATATAATCACAGTGATGTGGATGACATAGCAAAACACATAGATAAGTAAGCATACTAAACTATGTAACATGGAAATGCTAAGTTAATAAAAAGAAGATGGCAAGTGCAAATGAACTAAATTTGAAACTGTTGTAATAACATTATTATTATTAATGGCAGGATACTGGTAAGAGGAATGAAAAAAACTTTTTTAAAATGTACTCATAAAAAAGACTAATGTGCAAAAAAGGAAATGAGTATGTATGTATTAAGCGCATATTTTTATGAAATAGCAGAACTGGCGTCAGTTGTCAATGAAATAACTGATGTCAAATTCTCTGTTCAAGCCCGATGGTGTTTTGGTTTTTAATTTGAGAGTACAAAACAATTCTCTTTTGTCTAGGATTTTATGTTTGTTACCCCCTCTAATGGGTACCTGAACCAAATCTATTACATGGACAGATATGTCAGCTATGTTAGTAAAGTGAACACACGAGGGATGTAAAAAATGGTGTTAAAGATTCTGCTGTTGTCAGTAATTTTAATGGTGTTCACTTTACTAACATAGCTGTCCAAGTTTATATCAGTTAATTTTAATGAATTTATGTTGTATTTAATGCCCTAAACCTTTACCTGAGGTCTTTAGTTGCACTAACACGACGAGCACAAATTTAGTTCACTTTCAACTTTTAATATGCGCGCAAGTTAACACGGGTGCAATATTTCAATGTTAGTGCTCCGCTTGTAATCTAGCCCCCTATCTAGTAATACAAGTGGATGGTTAAATACTTTAACCAAAGCATCTTAAGGCGGCCATACACTTTTAGTGGATAGCACAGGGATTTGCTCTTGCATTGGACTTGTATTACATATTATATAAGTAGTGAGTTAAGTGTTGCGCTTGAGCTCAATCCAAAATAAAGCCGTAATATGTAGAAATTTTTAAGACCTGGAATAAACCATTATTATTCATAGTATAGCACATATATATATAGTATAGCACACTACATGGAGAACTCCACTACTTGCGCACTATCAGCTTAGCGCACAATTGGTTTAATGGTCAAGTGACACCCAACAGGAATTTTACTGCACGCCCCCATAGGAGTCTATTATGTAAGGGATTTATCCCAGCAGTGCTATCCGATATGCAGATGTAGGCACACCCTAGCCTAGACTATCACCCGAGTGCTAAAAAATAACTTTGAACTTGTAATATCAGAGCAAAAATGTAAGCACTCATGATTGCTCTTGAGCGATGTTAACGCACAATAGTGCAAATATTTTTGTGCACTACTTGTAATCTAGCCCTATATAAATTGTATATACAGCAAAAACAGTTAAGGGCTAGATCCTATTTGACCAATTATTTATAGTGACAGTTGTAAAACAATATTGCACCAATAGCAGGTTGTTAACCATGTCACTAACGCAGCACAACATTTAAATTGCTCACACAGTGTGGAAGCATACAAATAATAGCTATGGCGGTTTGTGATGGGGAGGTTTGGGTCAGTAGTGGTAGGGTTCATGTTCATTGTGAGGATTAGGCATTGTTTGGTTGAGGGCAATCTGAAGAATTTGCCTTTTGGGTTGAGATTATTATTACTATTATCATTTATTTGTATAGCAACACAAAGTTCCGTGGTGCTGCTCTCAGATAAGAGGATATAAGGGTAAAAGTATGTGGGACAGTTTGAAGTTAGGGCTTGATTTTAATTAATATAATATTAATTATATAATATAAATATAATATTAGTGTCTATGTAATATAGGTGTTGCAGAAAGCCCCTGACAGCTAGTCATAGGGATCAGCCATCAGGTGCAGCACATAGCGAGTATAATCTAGTCATTAAAATGGAGCTGCTATGAAATATCTACTATTGCTTTGTAGAAACCTGCATAAGATCACAGGCTTGTGGGTAACATAAGTATGAAACTAACTACATGAAATTAAGTCAAGATATCAAGAGGCAATGTTTAAAAAAAATGTATTTGCCATGTCCCTTGTCAAAAACTGCTTTATAGTTTAAATCAGTATTCCAGTTCCTCCGCTTTACAATTATTTGATGCAGTTAGCGTATTACATAGTTGTTATTTTTTAAGGGTGTTTCTAGATATTATAACCTGAGTTCCTAACAAAGGTTTTTAAATTAGTAAACAACTGGTATGGCTGGAATGCATATATTATTTTATCCATTACTACCTTTTTATTTTATGACCTCATGCCCTCTGTCTCTTGTTGTTTGTCATCCTTATATATTTTATTTGCCTCACACAATCACCCTTTCACCTCATTTGGCTCCTGACCTATTATTTCCCTTCTGCTCTGGTGCCACAGATTAATGCTATTTTTGTCACATGCTCTGAAAAGTAATACTAAATAGCATTGGACAGTGGCACATTTAAAGGGACACTATACCCAAACATTTTCTTTCATGATTAAGGTAGAGAATATAATTTTAAACAACATTCCAATTTACTTCTATTACCTAATTTGCTTCATTCTTTAGATATACTTTAATGAAAAAATAGCAATGCACACGGTGAGCCAATCACAGGAGGCATATATGTGCAGCTACCAATCAGCAGCTACTAAGCATATCTAGATATGCTTTTCAGCAAATAATATCAAGAGAATGAAGCAAAATAGTCAATAGAAGTAAATTAGAAAGTTGTTTATAATTGTATGCTCTTTCTAAATCATGAAATAAAAAAAATTGGGTTTCATGTCCCTTTAAGGTCTGAGTGATACAGCAATGGTTGGGCAAGCTAAAGCAATCACCAATACCCTTTAGAACAGCGCCTATTGGTAAGTTTCTAAATGTCCTACTCCAAATACATAGAAACATTGTTATAGATCCAGAATGATGCTTTTTTTTAAAGGTACATGAAACAATTCTAAATTACATTTCATTGTAAGGGAATATTCAGCATCCAATCAGGATGCTTGTTCCATGACACATTACAGGCACTATATTCCGCCCATTCAGTTTAAGAAAGTTTACTATAAAAATCTTACAAAATAATGGGGAAATATCATGAACTCTCAGAAAAGCAAAGTGTGAACTCAGAGCTGATGAAAATGATTGGCTATTCTTTATTATTATTATTTTTTTTTACCATGCAGATGGGTAACATGTTATGTTTTTAACTCTGATTTTGAGAATGTATAAAACATTATGGAATGGAATATTTGTCTTAATCTTTCCCTTTCAGAAATAGTAAAAAATACTTTGCATTTAGCCTTTGATAAGAAGGAAGGTGTTGACACAAAGTGATCCTGGTCTTTGTTATTGATTTCACATATTTATTTTTGTGTAGGGTATACATCTGATCTCACTACTCAAGTGCTATGTAAACATCCTTACCCTGTGTACCACCTTTCTGGCTCTGAACTCATAAATCCCTATCCTGGTGGCAGATAAGGTCTCACTGCAGTCTACCCCCCTCACCTTTCATGCAAGCTATTCTTTTGCATTGGTCATCCCTTTACAAATAAATTCAAAGCATGTCTAAAGGTCAAAGCTTTTAGGCTTTTTGGAATATTGTGCACCATATGGCACATTAACCCATTCACCCTGAGACATACTTTTGTAGGATGATAGGCACATGATGATTTTAAGAAATCCTATCACCTAGATAGTTTCTTTATACCTCTGTTCACATACTGCTATCATGGGTCCTTTAGTTATAAACAGAAGGAATGCTGGCAATCTGTATGTTAAACATTTGTATTGATATGTGTGTCCATAAGTTTATACTCAGGAACAAATATCTTATACTTGTATTACCCAGCTGCTATTTGCATTGAATTCTTCAATTACGGTGTTTATTACTCTGCATAAACACCGTGCATAGCTCTGGGTAGTGGGAAACATCCTGTCCCTCATCATTAGTTGGGGACATTTACTGTAGAGCTACTCGATAGATTATTTCTTTATAACCCATTCCCCAGTTTTGCACAGCCAACATTGTTATATTAATATCCTATTAACCTCTGTGTTTACCTTGTATCTCTTTTGACAGCCCCCTGATCACATGGCTATTTATTATCTATTGACTTGCATTTTAGCCAATTAGTGCGGGGGCAGCCACAACTCTACAGGAGAGAGCACAATGTTTTCTATATAGCACACATGGATTAGCAGTTTCTTGTGAAAAGCTAATAAAAAATAAAGTTATAAGAGTCTGTCTTTAGAAACAGGCAGACATTTAGAGGATTACATGCTATAAAGTACATTAATATAACAATGTTGGTTGTGCAAAGCTGGGGAATGGATATTAAAGGCGTTAGCTATCTTTTTAAACAATAACAATTTTGGTGTAGACTGTCCCTTTGAAGTAATGTAATTTGTAAAAAATGAGTTAGCACAAACAAATCAACCTACACAAAAAAAAAACTGCCAGATATAAAAAAAAAACAAAACCTACAATTTTTTAAATCACAAAACCCAAAAGAAAAAAAGGAATTTGAGTTATGAACTGATATAGCGAGTAATCCCCAAATTGTGCTAGAGACTGCATTATTTTAATAGTCATAATAGTTCTAAAGAACAATAAAGCCCCTTTAATCAGAGAACAATGATGCATATGCTTTTTAATTCCTGCATAGGCCTGCAGTCTATCACTGTGCAAGTTTTGGTAATACCATTTATGTTTTGCAGGCATTTTTCAGATCCATTTTCGTAAACCTCATAAATTTTGTAATAGAGGTATTACTGGCTTGATGCTCAAATATTCCCCCGGAGTAAAAGCATGCAAACAATATATGATAATTGAATTGAGCAAATACATGTTAGCATGTAAAACATAGTCTATCCTGTTTTGAAATAGCACACAGAAAAATATGAAAACAATTGTTATGAAAAAGAGAACTGTTTTTCTTTTCTTTTTTTTTGGGGGGGGGGGGGGGTTACCACTGCAGCTACCTACAAAGAGGAAAAAAGCTGGATCACATACAGAAAGGAGGAATTTATCATTCCAAAATCAAAAAAGTGAAAAACATTACAGTTCAGACACAGGGGTAGATTTAACAAGCTGCGGATGCTGCAATCAACCCCTTGAGATTTTAGGTCCACCTAAAACTTAAGTTAAGAAGCAGCGGTCCTAAGACCACTTCCCCTTACTTATTCGCCACCTCTGAGATGGCGGACAGCAATCATCCCGATCGGATACGATTGGGCGAGGCTGATTCGCCTAAGTTATCAAGCCCTACACACCGGCAAAAGTAGAATTTAGTGACGTAAGCTTCGATCCGCCGGACTCAGTCCGACACAGATCGATTATTACGTCACTCCAGATGTTCCGAAAGTTCGGCACAATCTGACTACTTTTGCTAGTTATCAAAAAACTAGCAGGTACGCTCGACACTTTTCCGGCCCAGCGTACCTGGTTTTCAATCCGCCGCCCTGGAGGTGGCGGATCCCATAGGAATCAATGGGAGTCTGACCATAGCGAAAGTTCATGTTCGCTGCTGCCCGACATCGCATTGATTCCTATGGGAGATGTCTGCACCTAACACCCTAACATGTACCCCGAGTCTAAACACCCCTAATCTGCCCCCCTACACCGCTGCCACCTAAATAAAGTTATTACCCCCTAAACCGCCGCTCCCGGACCCCGCCGCCACCTACATAATACCTATTAACCCCTATCCTGCCCCCCCATACCGCCGCAACCTATATTAAATTTATTAACCCCGCCGCAACTAAATAAATTGTTTAACCCCTAAACCGCTGCTCCCGGACCCCCCGCCACCTATATTAAACTTATTAACCCCTAATCTGCTCCCCCTACACCGCCGCAAACTATATTAAATTTATCAACCCCTATCCTGCCCCCCCTACACCGCCGCAACCTATAATAAAATTATTAACCCCTAAACCTAAGTCTAACACTAACCCTAACACCCCCATATCTTAAATATTAATTAAATAAATCTAAATAAATATAACTCTTATTAAATTAATTATTCCTATTTAAAACTAAATACTTACCTATAAAATAAACCCTAATATAGCTACAATATTACTAATAATTATATTGTAGCTATTTTAGGATTTATTTTTATTTTACAGGCAAATTTAAATTTATTTTAACTAGGTACAATAGCTATTAAATAGTTATTAACTATTTAATAGCTACCTAGATAAAATAAAGACAAATTTACCTGTAAAATAAAAACTAACTTAAGTTTCAATTACACCTAACACTACACTATTAATAAATAAATTATTCCTATTTAAAACTAAATACATACCTGTAAAATAAACCCTAATATAGCTACAATGTAATTAATAATTCCATTGTAGCTATCTTAGGATTTATATTTATTTTACAGGCAACTTTGTATTTATTTTAACTAGGTAGAATAGTTATTAAATAGTTATTAACTTACTTAATAACTACCTAGCTAAAAGAAATACAAAATTACCTGTAAAATAAAGCCTAACCTAAGTTACAATTAAACCTAACACTACACTATCATTAAATAAATTAAATTAATTAAATACAAGTAGCTACAATTAAATACAATTAAATAAACTAACTACAGTACAAAAAATAAAAAAAATAAGTTACAAAAAATAAAAAAATATTACAAGATTTAATAGAAATAGAAGATCTAATTAAACCTAATCTAAGCCCCCTAATAAAATAACAAAGCCCCCCAAAATAAAAAAATGCCATACCCTATTCTAAATTACATAAGTTAACAGCTCTTTTACCTTACCAGCCCTTAAAAGGGCCTTTTGCAGGGCATTCCCGAAGAAATCAGCTCTTTTGCATGTTAAAAAAACACAATACCACCCCCCAACATTACAACCCACCATCCACATACCCCTACTCTAACCCAAACCCCCCTTAAATAAACCTAACACTACCCCCTGAAGATCTCCCTACCTTGAGTCGTCTTCACCCAACCGGGCACAGATGGACCAAAAGAGGGCATCTGGAGCGGCAGAAGTCTTCATCCTATCCGGGCAGAAGAGGACATCCGGACCGGCAGACATCTTCATCCAAGCAGCATCTTCTATCTTCATCCATCCGACAAGGAGCGGCTCCATCTTCAAGACCTCCGACTCGAAACATCCTCCTTGACCGACGACTAGAAGACGAATGAAGGTTCCTTTAAGTGACGTCATCCAAGATGTCGGTCAAGGAGGATGTTCCGTGCTGGAGGTCTTGTAGATGGAGCCGCTCCTCGTCGGATGGATGAAGATAGAAGATGCCGCTTGGATGAAGATGTCTGCCGGTCCGGATGTCCTCTTCTGCCCGGATAGGATGAAGACTTCTGCCGCTCCGGATGCCCTCTTTTGGTCCATCGGTGCCCGGTTGGGTGAAGACGACTCAAGGTAGGGAGATCTTCAGGGGGGTAGTGTTAGGTTTATTTAAGGGGAGTTTGGGTTAGAGTAGGGGTATGTGGGTGGTGGGTTGTAATGTTGGGGGGTGGTATTGTGTTTTTTTAACATGCAAAAGAGCTGATTTCTTTGGGGCATGCCCAGCAAAAGGCCCTTTTAATGGCTGGTAAGGTAATAGAGCTGTTAACTTTTGTCATTTAGAATAGGGTTGGGCATTTTTTTATTTTGGGGGGCTTTGTTATTTTATTAGGGGGCTTAGATAAGGTGTAATTAGATTAAAAATCTTGTAATATTTTTTTATTTTTTGTAACTTAGTTTTTTTAATTGTATTTAATTGTAGGTATGTGTAGTTAATTAATTTAATTTATTTATTGATAGTGTAGTGTTAGGTTTAATTGTAACTTAGGTTAGGAAGGATTTATTTTACAGGTAATTTTGTATTTCTTTTAGCTAGGTAGTTATTAAATAGTTAATAACTATTTAATAACTATTCTACCTAGTTAAAATAAATACAAAGTTACCTGTAAAATAAATATAAATCCTAAAATAGCTACAATGTAATTATTAATTACATTGTAGCTATCTTAGGGTTTATTTTACAGGTATGTATTTATTTTTAAATAGGAATAATTTAGTTAATGATAGTGTAGTGTTAGGTGTAATTGAAACTTAGGTTAGTTTTTATTTTACAGGTAAATTTGTCTTTATTTTATCTAGGTAGCTATTAAATAGTTATTAACTATTTAATAGCTATTGTACCTAGTTAAAATAAATTTAAAGTTGCCTGTAAAATAAAAATAAATCCTAAAATAGCTACAATATAATTTTTAGTAATATTGTAGCTATATTAGGGTTTATTTTATAGGTAAGTATTTAGTTTTAAATAGGATTAATTTAGTTAATAAGAGTAATTTTTATTTAGATTTATAAAAATAATATTTAAGTTAGGTGGGTGTTAGGGTTAGTGTTAGACTTATGTTTAGCGGTTAATTAGTTTAATATAGATGGCGGCGGTATAGGGGGGCAGGATAGGAGTTAATACATTTATTATAGGTGGCGACGGTGTAGGGGGGCAGATTAGGGGTTAATAAGTTTAATATAGGGGGCGGCGGGGTCCGGGAGCGGCGGTTTAGGGGTTAAACAATTTATTTAGTTGCGGCGGGGTACGGGATCGGCAGGATAGGGTTTAATACATTTATTATAGGTGGCGGCGGTATAGGGGGGGCAGGATAGTGGTTAATAGGTATTATGTAGGTGGCGGCGGGGACCGGGAGCGGTGGTTTAGGGGTTAATCAGTTTATTAGAGTGGCGGTGGGCTCCGGGAGAGGCGGTTTAGGGGTTAATAAATTTATTATAGTTGCGGCGGGGTCTAGGAGCGGCGGTTTAGGGGTTAATAACTTTATTTAGTTGCGGGGGGCTCCGGGGGCGTCGGTATAGGGGGTAGAACAGTGTAGTTTAGTGTGGGTGCTTAGAGACAGCTTATCAATAAAGCTGGGAAAAGCCGAAGAGCAGCGAGATCGGATGAGTGCTAACTATCACAGTCCGCTGCTCATCGCCCCGTACTTGGTGCACAGCTTTTTGACAGCTTTTTCGATAACTTTGGCGAGCGTATTCAGGTCCGCGGCTGCAATGTGAGGCGAGCTTAGGCGAGCGTATTTTGGCCGGCGAAGGCAGGTAAGTAGACACGTTCATAACTACAGGCCATAATGTCCCCTTAGTGTCACTTAAATTTAAAAGGCCCCTGGTAGCCAATGAGGGTGAAGTGCAACACTTTTTTATGTGTTACTTGCAATCTGTGAATTACTGCCAGCCAAATAGGACAATGCATTGATTTGTAAGTTACTGGCAGCCAAGGGAATAAAGTGAATGCTCCATTGCAAAAAATATACATTATGGGGTGCAGTCTAAGAAAGAGTTTTTGGTGAAGCTATTGCTTGATCCCCAGCTATCACCCATGTCCAGTCACACATAGGTTGTCTAGTACTTTTGTTCAGAACAGATGGCAACCCTAGCCACATCTAAAATGAGTGTAAAAAAGACAGCATTTCAGAGCTGCTATAGGTGCCTAGTTCTTAGAATATAAAATACACAAATCTTTATGTATGTGTTTAGACATGACCTATAGCAGGTCTGAAACATTGTCTATATTCACTTGGACCCTGATGTAAGAAATAAAGGTCCTTTTTTTTAAAAAAAGAACAGTTGGAACCAGATTCTTTTTTCACCTATAGAAGAACTATATACACTTTTTAAAATGAACAACACAATTATTAAAGGGACATTAAAGCACTGGGTACAACTACAATAGCATTGTTCTGCTCTGCATCATCACAATGGGCTCTGCCTGTTGCACCCTGTGGCAGAAGCGGTGAGTGATTACAGATCAGTGGCATTGTTATATTTTTGACAAACCAAATTGTAATCTTCAGTTTAGTGTACACAATAAAGAATGAGTGCTGTACATTTCTGCAGTGGCTTTAATGCTCTATTATTCTTGAGAGTTTTTAACATTTGTTATGTACCTCTTAAAACAATAAAAAAATGCAAAAATGTAAAGTTGCTGCTCACTGTTGTAAGAGCTTAATCTAAAGTACAAAGTACACCTGTCAAAGGGCTAATGGCTCTAATCTGTTAATTTGTGCCACTTCTGTCACAGGGGTCAAAAGTACATGTGTTTCAAGATGGCAGAACACTATAGGGCCGATTTACTAATGTGCAGGCGGACATGATCCGCTGTAGCGCATCTTGTCCGCCGCACATCGATAAATGCAGACAGCATACGCTGACGGCATTTATCATTGCACAAACATTTCTAGTGAAATGCTTGTGCAATGCCGCCCCATGGACATTCGCATTCAATCAGCTGCTAGCAGGGCGTGTCAATCAACTCGATCGTATCCAATCGGGCTGATTGCTGTCCACCGCCTCAGAGGTGGCGGACGAGTTCAGGAGCAGCAGTTTTACGACCGCTGCTTCTTAACTTCTGCTTCAGGTAGACCTGAAGCGGAGTGGGTCGGAAGCAGCATTCGCTGCTTCATAAATCGACCCCTATATGAAGAAGTGGAGGTTTAAGAGGACATTAATTTTTTTTCAAAAATTATGTGTTAGAGCATTTTATTATTGCCCTATTGCTTGCATGTAAATATGGCCTCAATTCCAATCTTTCCAAAATTGTTGTTCAAAATAAAAAATAAGGGATTAGACATTATTATTATTTTAGCAAAACAATCAATCTTACTGTGTAAAACGCTGCCAAGCTTGATAACTCCCATGATATTCAATTTCCATTTCTATTCAACAGCAATATTAATAATCAATAACGGGCCAGATTACAAATGGCTCGCTAATGATAGCGCGGGATGCAATACACAATATTGCTAGACTGCATTAACATTAGCGCACGGTTTTATATTACAAGTCCATGGTAAAATTGATTTGCCAGAGAATGGTTAGAGCAACTATACTTTCAGGGGAGATTGTGACTGCGCTAAATAGCATTCATATTACAAGTTAAAACTTATAGATTGCTGTCTGGGTTTAACCCAGACTTCAATAGTTTTTTTGCTGCTTTTTATCTTGGCTGCCATTTTAGACTTACCTGTATTTTCTCCTTGCCTGTAGCAGATGGTGTAATGCTGCTCGCTACTCCCAGGCTCCCTCTTATGGCCAAACTGGAGAGCATCATCAGAGAGAGAGATAGGTTGCAGTCCAAGAATGATGATGTCATCACTCCCTATTTAACTGCCTCAGTCTTGTTTGACATTGCCTTGCGTTGTCTCTGATCCCTCTTTGAGTTCCTGTGTTCCTGACTCCCTGTATAACCTGGGTTATTTGACGTCCCTTCTGGTTCCTGATCCCTGACTATTTCCTGACTTCACTGATCTTCGTGTTCCTGACCCCAGCTTGCCTGACTACTCGCTTTGGTTCCTGACCTGGCTCATCTGACTATCTGCTCTGGCTTTGACTCCTGGCTTGTCATTTGGCTTTTGGACTCGTTATAATTTTTTTGTTATTTTTTTAAAAAAGGTGTGATTAATTTAGCATTTTATATCTCTGTCTGGTTCCTGGTACACTGACAGTTGTGCTCAAACAAAAGCCAAAACTGTTCTAGAACATTTAGCACGACTTGAAGTAAAGTGTAAGGATTTTAAAAAAAAGGTTGCACAAAACACATAAAAACATATTAAAATAAAGTAATTTACTCATATATACACTTTTTTATTAAAAAATATAATTTTAATATTGATAAAAATGGTTTTAAAAGGGTTAAACATAAATATGGTATATGGCAAAGTGTTTGACTGGAAAGGGCTCCAATATATATTTAATACACGCAAGCAATATTTAGTGCTCCACTTGTAATCTAGCCCATTGTTATTGGGTATTCAGTATTTATAAAATGCCTTTGGCTGTATGGATGACTTTTCTAATATCCAATTCGATATTTTTCCAATATGGGACCTATGTTATTGTTTGCAAGATTATGGATTTGATGTTTAAAAAAAGTCATATCAGGAGCTGTAAACAGCTGATAAACACATTTCCCTAGACTGGAATTGACCCCAAAGTGTTTAAACCCTGCAAAAGGTTAAACACATAGTTATCGTCAGCCCAAGAACAGCAATTCACTACTGGGATCTAGCTGAACACATATGGGAAATCAATGGGAAAAGGTATAGTTAAATTGCACTGTGTTAATATCTATCTATCTATCTTTCTATCTATCTATCATCTATCTATCTATCATCTATCTAACTGTCTTTCTGTCTGTCTATATAGCTATGTTCAGTGTCTAGCTAATGGCAAAGAGTATCTGAATTTCAGAAGGCCTCAATCTCAGAATGGGTTAAGAAAAACAAAGCTACATATTGCTTTACATTCCTACTCCTGTGACAGGATCATAAACTCTGTTTCTGCCTCTTTGCTGGGTTCCTGATCCCTTTCTTCTCTTTTTAACGAGGGCCAGAAATGTTGGCCGTTTATGAAAAGCTCTGAAATGACAAAAGCAGCAGTGCGGAATAAGGAGCGGAGTCACATTTAATCAGCTTTCTCCTTACCAGAAAACAGCAGGCGTCTTTTCAAAAGCAAAAGTTCATCAAAAATGAATCAAATCCTTAATTAAAACCTGACTCTGTATTCAGAGGTTTATTTTGGCAAGACAGGAAGGGATGGCGAATGAAGACAAGTAAAGGGGAATAGGAGGGGAAGACTAAGAAATGAAAAGAAGGGGAAATGCTTAAAATTAGAGATACATGACCAACAGGCACAGAAATAGAAGTCAGTGAGAAAAAAGAGAAATACAGAGTCAGGGCGGACCTAGGCACACAGCTACAGTAAAGGGACACTAGGCTTTAAATTGTTTAGCAGAGCATATCAAGGAACATGAAAGTCAAAATGTAATTTAAATTTAAGGGATATGAAACCCAAACATTTTCTTTTGTAATTAAAACAGAGCATACAATTTTAAACAGCTTTCCAATTTACTTCTATTATCAAATGTTCTTTGTTCTCATTGTATCCTTTGTTGAAGAGATACTGTACCTAGGAAGTGTCTGCAGAACTCTTGCAAATGGATAACATTCGTGCAAAGCTGCTGCCATATATTGCTCCAGACCCGTGCCGCTCCTAGCAGTTTTTAACAAAAGATAAGAGAATGAAGAATGATAATATAAGTAAATTAATAAAAATCACATATGCTTCTTGTTACTGGTTCCTCACTATCCTCAGATGTGTTCAGCTTGTTTTCAATTGTGTATTGCTGCACTGGAGCTAAGTTAAGTATAAATATATGTTAAACATGTTTGCATATTGCTAAACACATAGAGTGGTACTTATCAAGGCGTCTACTTTACCTGCCTTCGCCGGTCCAATACGCCCGCCTAAGCTCGCCTACCATCGCCGCCGGCGGACCTGAATACGTTCGCCTAAGTTATCAAAAAAGCTGTCAAAAAGCCGCGCACCAAGTACGGGGCGATGAGCAGCGGATTGTGATAGTTATCTCTCATCCGATCTCGCTGCTCTTCGGCTTTTTGACAGCTTTATTGACAAGCTGTCACTAAGCACCCACACTAAACTACACTGTTCTACACCCTATACCGGCGCCCCCCACAACTAAATAAAGTTACTAACCCCTAAACCGCCGCCCCTAGACCCCGCCGCCACTATAATAAACTTATTAACCCCTAAACCGCCGTTCCTACACCCCGCCGCAACTCTTATGAATGTATTAACCCCTAAACCGCCGCTCCTAGACCCCGCCGCAACTCTTATAAATGTATTAACCCCTAAACCGCCGCTCCCGGACACCGCCGCAACCTACATTATACCTAGTAACCCCTATCCTGCCCCCCCCTATAACGCCACCACCTATAATAAAGTTATTAACCCCTATCCTGCGGATCCCGGACCTCGCCGCAACTAAATAAATAGTTTAACCCCTAAACGGCCGCTCCCGGACCCCGCCGCACCTATCTTAAACTTATTAACCCCTAATCTGCCCCCCCCTACACCGCCGCCACTGTAATAAAATTATTAACCCCTATCTTGCCCCCCCTACACCGCCGCAACTCTAATAAAATGATTAACCCCTAAACCTAAGTCTAACACTAACCCCCTAACTTAAATATTAATTAAATAAATCTAAATAAATTTAACTCTTATTAACTAAGTTAATCCTATTTAAAACTAAATACTTACCTGTAAAATAAACCCTAATATAGCTACAATATAAATAATAATTATATTGTAGCTATCTTAGAATTTATTTTTATTTTACAGGTAACTTTCTATTTATTTTAACCAGGTGCAATAGCTATTAAATAGTTATTAATTATTTAATAGCTACCTAGTTAAAATAAAGAGAAATTTACCTGTAAAATAAATCCTAACCTAAGTTACAATTACACCTAACACTACACTATACTTAAATAAATTATTCCTATTTAAAACTAAATACTTACCTGTAAAATATACCCTAAGATAGCTACAATGTAATTAATAATTACATTGTAGCTATTTTAGGATTTATATTTATTTTACAGGTAACTTTGTATTTATTTTAGCTAGTTAGAATAGTTATTAAATAGTTATTAACTATTTAATAACTACCTAGCTAAAAGAAATACAAAATTACCTGTAAAATAAATCCTAAACTAAGTTACAATTAAACCTAACACTACACTATCATTAAATTAATGTACTATATTACCTACAAATAACTACAATTAAATACAATTAAATAAACTAACTAAAGTACAAAAAATAAAAAAAGCTAAGTTACAAAAAATAAAAAAAATAAGTTACAAACATTTAACAAATATTACAACAATTTTAAGCTACTTACACCTAATCTAAGCCCCCTAATAAAATAACAAAGCCCCCCAAAATAAAAAAAATCCCTACCCTATTCTACATTAAAAAGTAAACAGCTCTTTTGCCTTACCAGCCCTTAAAAGGGCCTTTTGTGGGGCATGCCCCAAATAAAACAGCTCTTTTGCCTGTAAAATAAAAATACAACACCCCCCCAACATTAAAACCCACCACCCACATACCCCTAATCTAACCCAAACCCCCCTTAAATAAACCTAACACTACCCCCCTGAAGATCATCCTACCTTGAATCGTGTTCAGCCAGCCGACCACCAATGGAACCGAAGAGGAGATCCGGAGCGGCAGAAGTCATCATCCAAGGGGCGCTGAAGAAATCTTCCATCCGATGAAGTCATCATCCAGGCGGCGCTGAAGAAATCTTCCATACGATAGAAGTCTTCATCCAGGAGGCGTCTTCAATCTTCATCCATCCGGAGCGGAGCGGAGCCATCTTCAGAGGAGCCTACGCGGATCCATCCTCTTCTTCCCGACGACTAACGACGAATGACGGTACCTTTAAGTGATGTCAGCCAATCGGATTGAACTTGAATCTGATTGGCTGATTCAGTCAGCCAATCAGATTTTTCTACCTTAATTCCGATTGGCTGATAGAATCCTATCAGCCAATCGGAATTCGAGTGACGCCATCTTGGATGACGTCACTTAAAGGTACCGCCATTCGTCGTCGGGAAGAAGAGGATGGATCCGTGTAGGCTCCTCTGAAGATGGCTCCGCTCCGCTCCGGATGGATGAAGATTGAAGACGCCTCCTGGATGAAGACTTCTATCGGATGGAAGATTTCTTCAGCGCCGCCTGGATGATGACTTCATCGGATGGAAGATTTCTTCAGCGCCGCCTGGATGATGACTTCATCGGATGGAAGATTTCTTCAGCGCCGCCTGGATGATGACTTCATCGGATGGAAGATTTCTTCAGTGCCCCTTGGATGATGACTTCTGCCGCTCCGGATCTCCTCTTCGGTTCCATCGGTGGTTGGCTGGCTGAACACGACTCAAGGTAGGATGATCTTCAGGGGGGTAGTGTTAGGTTTATTTAAGGGGGGTTTGGGTTAGATTAGGGGTATGTGGGTGGTGGGTTTTAATGTTGGGGGGGGTTGTATTTTTCTTTTACAGGCAAAAGAGCTGTTTTATTTGGGGCATGCCCCGCAAAAGGCCCTTTTAAGTGCTGGTAAGGCAAAAGAGCTGTTTACTTTTTAATGTAGAATAGGGTAGGGATTTTTTTTATTTTGGGGGGCTTTGTTATTTTATTAGGGGGCTTAGATTAGGTGTAAGTAGCTTAAAATTGTTGTAATATTTGTTAAATGTTTGTAACTTATTTTTTTTATTTTTTGTAACTTAGCTTTTTTTATTTTTTGTACTTTAGTTAGTTTATTTAATTGTATTTAATTGTAGTTATTTGTAGGTAATTTATTTAATTAATTTAATGATAGTGTAGTGTTAGGTTTAATTGTAACTTAGGTTAGGATTTATTTTACAGGTAATTTTGTATTTCTTTTAGCTAGGTAGTTATTAAATAGTTAATAACTATTCTAACTAGCTAAAATAAATACAAAGTTACCTGTAAAATAAATATAAATCCTAAAATATCTACAATGTAATTATTAATTACATTGTAGCTATCTTAGGGTTTATTTTACAGGTAAGTATTTAGTTTTAAATAGGAATAATTTATTTAAGTATAGTGTAGTGTTAGGTGTAATTGTAACTTAGGTTAGGATTTATTTTACAGGTAAATTTCTCTTTATTTTAACTCGGTAGCTATTAAATAGTTAATAACTATTTAATAGCTATTGTACCTAGTTAAAATAAATTGAAAGTTGCCTGTAAAATAAAAATAAATCCTAAGATAGCTACAATATAATTATTATTTATATTGTAGCTATATTAGGGTTTATTTTAAAGGTAAGTATTTAGTTTTAAATAGGATTCATTTAGTTAATAAGAGTTAAATTTATTTTTATTTATTTAATTAATATTTAAGTTAGGGGGGTGTTAGGGTTAGTGTTAGACTTAGGTTTAAGGGTTAATCATTTTATTACAGTGGCGGCGGTGTAGGGGGGGCAGGATAGGGGTTAATACATTTATTAGAGGTGGCGACAGTGTAGGGGGGGCAGATTAGGGGTTAATAAGTTTAAGATAGGTTGCCGCGGGGTCCGGGAGCGGCATTTTAGGGGTTAAACTATTTATTTAGGTGCGGCGAGGTACGGGATCGGCAGGATAGGGGTTAATAACTTTATTATAGGTGGCGGCGGTATAGGGGGGGCAGGATAGGGGTTACTAGGTATAATGTAGGTGGCGGCAGGGTCCGGGAGCGGCGGTTTAGGGGTTAATACATTTATAAGAGTTGCGGCGGGGTCTAGGAGCGGCGGTTTAGGGGTTACTAACTTTATTTAGTTGCGGGGGGCTCCGGGGGCGCCAGTATAGGGGGTTAACATGTTTAATATAGTTGCGGCGGGGTCCGGGAGCGGCGGTTTAGGGGTTAACATATTTAGTATAGCTTGCGGCGGTGTCCGGGAGCGGCGGTTTAGGTGGGAATAACTTTATTTCGTTGCGGCGGTGTAGGGGGGGAAGATTAGGGGTGTTTAGACTCGGGGTACATGTTAGGGTGTTAGGTGTAGACAGCTCCCATAGGAATCAATGGGATGTCTGGCAGCAGCGAACATGAACTTTCGCTATGGTCAGACTCCCATTGATTCCTATGGGATCCGCCGCCTCCAGGGTGGCGGTTTGAAAACCAGGTACGTTGGGCCAGAAAAGTGCCGAGCGTACCTGCTAGTTTTTTGATAACTAGCAAAAGTAGTCAGATTGTGCCGCACTTGTGTGCGGAACATCTGGAGTGACGTAAGAATCGATCTGTGTCGGACTGAGTCTGGCGGATTGAAGTTTACGTCACAAAATTCTACTTTTGCCGGTGTCTAAGGCGAATCAGCCTCGCCTCAAATACGCTGCGGAATTCCAGCGTATTTGAGGTTGATGGCTTGATAACTACCCCCCATAATTACATGCAAGCAATACTGCAACAATAAAATGCATACATAGTTAACAAATTAATATTTTCTTTTTGCACTTTTATGTCCCTTTAGTGTGCTGTTCATGATCAGTTAAATAGAGTGGAGAAATCTTAAGCATTTGTAGTTTTTGTATGTTTTTATTGACTGCTTACATTTTCTGTTGTCTTCAAACTGGCCCCTACTTAAAATATTTTCTAATTGTACAGAAATATGCCCCTTCAACAATATACTTGCTTGTTAGAGAATTGCACAAGTAAATCAGCATATGCTCATAAACTTATCTATTGCTGCTCTTTGTAGCACATGAATGATCATTTACTCTGATCTTGTATGAAACCTTTCAACATCCTAGTAAACTTTGGCAATCTCATTGCTGCATGCAGAGTAAATTACCTTGCCTGCTCGTTGTACTTCTTTGAGCCAGAACAGTAGTACTGGTATTGTTATGGTTTTGCTAATACTATCATCTTAGTAATGGAAACATATACAGTTATATGTGCATGCTTCTATGTAAATGGATAAGATTATAAAGCCTCTGTTGGCAACCTGGCTATGCATCCATAGCCTGCATCACTTGGAGAGAGAGATAAAAAGGACATTATACATTATAACATCATAACATCATATAATGTTAAAAACGGCATAGTATCAAATAGATTAAATGGAATTTCAATACATATTAGTTCTGGTGGCATTGTACTTTAGGAATTCCAGAAGACACAAAGTTCTCCACAATAATAGTTTTATTCAAAACAAGTTAATTTATAGCTTCATTGTTATAGTATACTATACACTCCTCACATAAAAATATATCAGCACTACAGAATTAAGCAGCATTTTACAAATAAATGATGATGATGATAATACTAATTCTCAAACTAGTTGCTAATGTGAATGCATGAAATGACAACACTTAAGTACAAAGCCAAAGTTAACTCAGCAGTGTTAGATATTTTAAAAACTGAATATCAAAGGATTATGTATTTCAAATATTTTAAAAAGTTTACTTACATAGAACCATTTATGCCTTTTAAATAATTTGTTGTTAGAGACCTTGTGCTGCCCCACCTTCCATTTGAGGATGCCCCACAGATGCTCAATAGGGTTTAGGCCTGGAGACATTTACCCTCAGCTTCTTTAGCAAGGCAGTGGTCATCTTGGAGGTGTATTTGGGGTCTCCGAAGGGAGGGGATCATGCTTTGCTTCAGTATGTCACAGTACATGTTGGCATTCATGGTTCCCTCAATGAACTGTAGCTCCCCAGTGCCGGCAGCACTCATGCAGGCCCAGACCATGACACTCCCACCACCATGCTTGACTGTAGGCAAGACACACTTGTCTTTGTACTTCTCACCTGGTTGCCACCACACACGCTTGACACCATATGAACCAAATAAGTTTATCTTGGTCTCATCGGACCACAGGACATGGTTCCAGTAATCCATGTCCTTAGTCTGCTTGTCTTCAGCAAACTGTTTGCAGGCTTTCTTGTGCATCATCTTTAGAAGAGACTTCCTTCTGGGATGACAGTCATGCAGACCAATTTGATGCAGTGTGCGGCTTATGGTCTGATTACTGACAGGCCGACCCCTCCACCCCTTCAACCTCTGCAGCAATGCTGACAGCACTCATACGTCTATTTCCCAAAGACAACCTCTGGATATGATGCTGAGCACGTGCACTCAACTTCTTTGGTCGACCATGGCCTTGCCAAGAGTCACACTGTTGTAGTCAGCTCTAAAGAAGGTGATCTACAAACAGCATGGCTCTTAGGCTTACATGCTAAGGGGGTTCAAGGGGATAGCAATGGAGGAGAGGAAACGGTATAAAGAAAGGTTAGTGTAGGTTGTACATTAACTAATCCGCCGCTTCCCGACATCGCCTGTTCTGAGTGGAACCTGTCCTGTGAAACCGCTGTATGGTCTTTCCCACCATGCTGCAACTCAGTTTCAGGGTCTTGAGAATCTTCTTATAGCCTAGGCCATCTTTATGTAGCGCAACAATTCTTTTTTTTAGATCCTCAGAGAGTTCTTTGCCATGAGGTGCCATGTTGAACTTCCAGTGACCAGTATGAGAGAGTGTGAGAGCGATAACACCAAATTTAACACACCTGCTCCCCATTCACACCTGAGATCTTGTAACACTAACGAGTCAAATGACACCGGGGAGGGAAAATGGCTAATTGGGCCCAATTTGGACATTTCCACGTAGGGGTGTACTCACTTTTGTTGCCAACAGTTTAGACATTAATGGCTGTGTGTTGAGTTATTTTGAGGGGACAGCAAATTTACACTGTTATACAGGCTGTACACTCACTACTTTACATTGTAGCAAAGTGTCATTTCTTCAGTGTTGTCACATGAAAAGATATAATAAAATATTTACAAAAATGTAAGATACTGTGCTTAT
The DNA here is from genome assembly GCF_027579735.1 of Bombina bombina. NCBI lineage: Eukaryota > Metazoa > Chordata > Amphibia > Anura > Bombinatoridae > Bombina > Bombina bombina. Next base: position 1,049,646,602 of record NC_069501.1, on the reverse strand, counting down.
ATATATATATATATATATATATATATATATATATATATATATATATGTATATATATATATATATATATATATATATAAAAGATGCTCAAAAAAACAAAGTATTGCAGTATACAGTGATACCTTTTTTATTGGACTAACATAATATTTCAAAGACAAGCTTTCAAGAGTTTTCCTCTCTTCCTCAGGTCTGAAGCAATACTGATCAATCTGATATAGATACACATCACATACAACAAATGGAAGGGAGGGAAGGGGGGTGTCATAAAAAGCAGAGAGTGTCTGAAGGAGAAAATAGCTGAGAATAGCCAGAAAGAATAAATAAACAGAGGAGAGTAATTAGGCAAGATGAGAGGAAAAACAAAATTAAAAAGAAACCAATATAGGACAATAAGATGAGAGATTATAGAAAGTTATGGTAGTGTGTGAGAAAGCCAGTCTACATTAAGTTCTTCATTTCTGGTATTGAAATGTGTGATCATTTTCATCTCAAACGTCTTTCATTCATGAGAGTCTTTTAAATTCCCTTTAAGAATTTTAATCCTGAGGTTAAGGATGGAGTGACCAGTCTGAGTGAAGTGATGACTAACAGGGGTACAATATTCATTTTCCTTGTGGTTTTTGATCGAGTGTCTGTGTAGATTCATTCTGAGATGCAGCTTTAGGCCAGTTTCTCCAATGTAGCAACCTCTGTCACACGCTGTACACTGTATCATGTACACCACATTAGCAGATGAGCACGAACAGGATCCTTTAATATTATATGACGCATTGTTGTGTCTGGCTGTGTTGTTGTCACATATATGTTGACACAGTTTGCAGAGTGATTTGTTGCATCGTGCAGTGCCATTCTGTGTAAGCTTCTGTTCTATGGTTAATTTGCTGCGGACCAATCTCTGTCTCAGATTAGGCGGTTGTTTGAATGCTAGTATGGGGGGGTTCAGGAAATATTTTTTTGAGTGTGGGGTCCTCTGAAAATAGTGGTTGTAGCTCTTTAATAATTTTGCGTACTCCTTCCAGAGTAGGGTTGTAAGTGACTACTAGAGGGGTTCTTGTTTTGTTTTCCTTTTCTTTGCATTGTAGGAGCCTTTCCCGTGGTGTTTTTAGGGCAGATTTGATTTTTTTAGATATTGTCCTTTCCTTGTAGCACTTTTGCCTAAATTTGTGAAATGTATCACTGCATACTGCAATACTTTGTTTTTTGAGCATCTTATCTACTGGACTAACACGGCTACTCCAATCTTCACTATATATATATATATATATATATATATATATATATATATATATATATAGGGGAAATGACGGAGGGGACGCAACTGCTAAGAGCTAATAAGTAGTGACCCACCAGTTCTTAGACAAATACCGGTATGGCCTCAATATGACTTAAATGTGGTGCAGACCCTTAGAATAAATTATATGGGTTTTAAGACAGAGAAAAAACCTGAACCTAGTATATCAGGATGAAAGACAGGGAATTCAGCACTCTTTTCAAAAAGTTTTTTATTTAGCTCATCAAAGTAAAATGAGGGGTATCCCAAAAAAAGAATAAACTTGAGTGGCCACAAGAGAGGACAATCTCTAGCATTTATTTAGCGAAACATATTGTTTCAAAAATACAGATACAATATGTCTATATACAATAGACCAAGAAAGAAATTGTACATACAACAGAAAAAATGAACACAAAATAATAAAACAAACCTGACCGGTCAGGGGTTAGCGTGAATACCTGAACTTTGTACATATACTGACATGGAATTTCAACAGGTATACCTATATTACAGAAGATAGCTAAATTTGCTGTCAATTATCATGTCAGACAGAGATATCTCAATGTGTAAATGGTGAAGTAACTATATTTCACACGGAGCCTTTGTCATACTACTACACCCTGCTGCGAACGGCACCTTCAAGTATAGGGTTAATTGCCGGGCAGGTATAAGAATGGGATCTAAGTAGATACTGACATTGCGCCCACAGAAATATGGTGTAACTATGGGCAATACATATAAGGCATATTTTTATATTGTGCATACAAATAAAAAGGGAGATATATTAGTGAGACACACTTTTTAAACTACTACACCCTACTGCGTACGGCACCTTATGATATAAGGCTTAATGCCGTGCAGGTGTATAGATGGGATCTAAGTAGTTAATAGTGTATCTCATAATATGTACATTCGTCTGTTAGTAAGCAGGAAGCAAACAGTATAGGCGTAAGCATGGAACGTAGCTCAGCAGGAATAAGTAGCAGGCAGATAGTAGCATATATTTCTGTTAGTTGCTAGACAGTCCCGTGCAAGCAGTCTTAAATGCATGAGGATGAAAAGTTCATGATAGAGATGGTAAGCATAAGTGCAAAGTGGGAGACTGCACGGTAATTGTGCATAGTAATGACTATGCACAATTACCGTGCAGTCTCCCACTTTGCACTTATGCTTACCATCTCTATCATGAACTTTTCATCCTCATGCATTTAAGACTGCTTGCACGGGACTGTCTAGCAACTAACAGAAATATATGCTACTATCTGCCTGCTACTTATTCCTGCTGAGCTACGTTCTGTGGGCGCAATGTCAGTATCTACTTAGATCCCATTCTTATACCTGCCCGGCAATTAACCCTATACTTGAAGGTGCCGTTCGCAGCAGGGTGTAGTAGTATGACAAAGGCTCCGTGTGAAATATAGTTACTTCACCATTTACACATTGAGATATCTCTGTCTGACATGATAATTGACAGCAAATTTAGCTATCTTCTGTAATATAGGTATACCTGTTGAAATTCCATGTCAGTATATGTACAAAGTTCAGGTATTCACGCTAACCCCTGACCGGTCAGGTTTGTTTTATTATTTTGTGTTCATTTTTTCTGTTGTATGTACAATTTCTTTCTTGGTCTATTGTATATAGACATATTGTATCTGTATTTTTGAAACAATATGTTTCGCTAAATAAATGCTAGAGATTGTCCTCTCTTGTGGCCACTCAAGTTTATTCTTTTTTTGGGATACCCCTCATTTTACTTTGATGAGCTAAATAAAAAACTTTTTGAAAAGAGTGCTGAATTCCCTGTCTTTCATCCTGATATACTAGGTTCAGGTTTTTTCTCTGTCTTAAAACCCATATAATATATATATATATACTGTATATAATAGAATGTCTGAACATGTTAGCACTCCTGAAAACACAGTCCACGGCAAGGGGTGCAGCAAAAAAGTAATTAGGAATCAATCAATGTGCACTCACCAGGACATAATAAAAAGGTGAATTGCTACAAGTCCCGTGTGTGTGTGTGTGTGTGTGTGTATACACATAAAATAGTTAGGACTGGTGTCCTAGGGGTAATTTATATCTTTCAAGTGCCAAAAGTGGCCTGGTTTACCAGTACAAAACCTTATGAGATATATGAGTTATACTTCTGTTTATAGAGCGTTGCATGATAGGCCTCATACATGAAGGCTTAAAGGGACAGTATACACTCATTTTCATATAACTGCATGTAATAGACACTACTATAAAGAATAAGATGCACAGATATTGATATAAAAATTCAGTATAAAACTGTTTAAAAACTTACTTAGAAGCCCTCAGTTTAGCTCTGTTGAAAAAGCAGCTGGAAAGCCCACTGCAAGTGGCAAATAAGACACTCCCCCCCCCCCCCCTTCTTTTGCATATAAAAAGACCCTTTACACAAACAGGAGCAAGCTGGAGAAGGTAGCTGACGGTATTCACATAAAACTTTGGGGCTTGGTTAGGAGTCTGAAAATCAGAGCAATGTTCTTTAAAAATAAGCAAAACTATACATTTATTTTTTTAAAAAACTTTATGGGCTATATAAATAGATCATCTACAAAACATTTATGCAAAGAAAAAATGAGTGTATAATGACACTGAACCCTTTTGTGATTCAGATAGAGCCTGCAATTTTAAGCAGCTTTCTAATTGACTCCTTCAGTGTCCCTTTAACATATTCATGTACATAAAGTCTTGTTGTCTGTGTTTTATTTGTTTATTGTACTGTATATCATGATTATTATTTTTTTGGAACTTTGTCAAATTGAGGATTGTTTGATATTTGACGTCTGCAATGCATTTATTGTAGTCCTCTTTGCAACATAAATAAAAATAAATATGTTTCAAAATTTTAAACATGTGCAAGTGTCTTTTTATTTGCAATATAACATTTGTATTATCTGAAATTACTCGAATAAAAGCTGTACCAGTGGCATACACATGTATTCTGTGCATACCCTGTGTTATAGTTTTCAAACACAACTACTTAGAGATATACAGTCGTATGCAAAAGTTTAGGCACCCTGACAATTTCCATTATTTTTATTTATAAATAATTGGGTGTTTGGATCAGCAATTTCATTTTGATCTATTAAATAACTGATGGACACAGTAATATTTCAGTAGTGAAATGAGGTTTAATGGGTTAACAGAAAATGTGCAATATGCATCAAAACTAAATTAGACCGGTGCATAAATGTGGGCATCCTTGCCATTTTGTTGATTTGAATACCTGTAACTACCTAGCACTGATTAATTGGAACATACAATTGGTTTGGTGAGCCCATTAAGCCTTGCACTTCATAGACAGGTGCATCCAATCATGAGAAAAGGTATTTAAGGTGGCCAATTGCAAGTTGTTGTTCTCTTTGATTCTCCTCTGAAGAGTGGCAACATGGGGGCCTCAAAACAACTCTCAAATGACCTGAAAAAAAACATTGTTCAACATTGTGGATTAGGGAAAGGTTACAAAAAGCTATTGCAGAGATTTAAGCTGTCAGTGTCCACTTTGAGGAACATAGTGAGGAAATGGAAGACCACAGGCACAGTTCTTGTTAAGGCCAGAAGTAAAATATCGGAGAGACAAAGGCAAAGGATGGTGAGAACGGTCAAAAGCAGCCTACAGACCACCTCCAAAGACCTACAACATCATCTTGCTGCTGATGGTGTTACTGTGCATCAGTCAACAATTCAACGTATGAAAGAGTGATGCGGAAGAAGTCTTTTCTGCACACACGCCACAAACAGAGTCGCTTGAGGTATGCAAACGCACATTTAGACAAGCCAGCTTCATTTTGGAAGAAGGTGCTGTGGACTGATGAAACAAAGATTGAGTTATTTGGTCATAACAAGAGGCTTTATGCATGGCGACAAAAGAACACAGCGTTCCAAGACAAATACTTGCTAGCCACAGTAAAATTTGGTGGATCTTTCATCATGCTGTGGGGCTGTGTGGCCAGTGCCGGTACTGGGAATCTTGTTAAAGTTGAGGGTTGCATGGATTCCACTCAATATCAGCAGATACTTGAGAATAATGTTGAGGAATCAGTCACAAAGTTGAAGTTATGCCGGAGCTGGATATTTCAACAAGACAATGACCCAAAACACTGCTCAAAATCTACTCTGGCATTTATGCAGAGGAACAAGTACAATGTTCTGGAATGGCCATCCCAGTTCCCAGACCTGAATATCATTGCAAATCTGTGGGGTGATTTGAAGCGGGCTGTCCATGCTTGGCAACCATCAAACCCTAACTTAACTGGAGATGTTTTGCAAGGAGGAATGGTCCAAAATACCTTCATCCAGAATCCAGACACTCATTACAGGCTATAGGAAGCGCCTAGAGGCTGTTATTTCTGCTAAAGGAGGCTCTACTAAATATTGATGCAATATTTCTGTTGGGGTGCCCAAATTTATGCACCTGTCTAATTTCGTTTTGATGCATATTGCACATGTTCTGTTAATCCAATAAACATCATTTCACTACTGAAATATTACTGTGTCCTTCAGTTATTTGATAGATCAAAATGAAATTGCTGATCCAAACACCCAATTATTTATAAATGAAAATCATGGAAATTGTCAGTGGTGCCTAAACTTTTGCATACGACTGTATTAGTGTTTTTAGTTAATGATGACTCATTTTTAATTATATTAGCCAATAGTAGCGCTATATACAATTGCAGTGTTTATTGATAGTAGTGCATGCCATCCACAGCATATATGTGAATGCTGCTGAACAGTAATACCTAGGGGATTAAAGGCTTACCAGGTCACTACCAGAGGTAACAGGACAAAAAAGGGGGGTAACCATTAACACCTTTAATCATTCTATTGAAACTTAACACTCTAAACTCCCCCCCCATAAATAACAGCAGACATTTTGTTGGGAATAATTGAACCATCACTGGTCACCTTTTATTAACAAACATATAAAACTATATATATATGTATGTATATATATATATATATATATATATATATATATATATATATATATAAAACCGACAGAGACTATTATTTAGATGGCAGCAAATGAGATTATAACACCACCCCGGACTGAAGAGGTCAGCGGCCCAATCTAGACAACAGCAGAGGAACTCTGCTCAGATCGAGATTTTACTAGGGGTGTTTTTGAGTTCTTCTGGCCTACCTACCCCAGTGGGAGGGGCACTCCAGTTTACTGACATATTCGACCCACCCTCATCAGCCTGGCCATCATTCCACCCCGTTCACCATCTCCGTATACTCCTGGCTGTGATCTCCCGCAGTTAGGGTGCTAAAGGACCTACCAACCAGGAGGCTCCTTGACGACCAGGCTGCTCAAGCTGGCAAGTCATTGGAGGGAGGTCAAAATTACTGCTATGGGCTTATGTAGACTAGAACGCCTATCCCTATCTCAGCCATAGCCACCTGCCTACTGACATTACTCATGCCACCATCAAACAGGGAGGGAGGGAAACTTGACAGCTTCTTGTCCTGCAACAAAGAGGAACAAAAATTCCAGATTCATCTGGATAAAAGGTAAGCCACTCCCTGTCCCTGCAACATTGTTGCAAACTCACAGCAACTCCCATTCCTCTATCCCTCTCCCTGCCAGCCTTAACCCTTATGACACTGCAAGCCTATCTGACTCTACACTTACTTAAGGGATTAAAGGCTTAACAGGTCGCTACCAGAGGTAACAGGACAAAAAAGGGGAGGGGTAACAATTAACTCCTTTAATCATTCTAACAAAACTTAACACTCCCCACCATAAATAAAAACAGACACTTTCCTGGGAATAATTGAACCATCACTGGTCCCCTTTTATTAACAAATATATAAAACTATATAACCGACAGAGACTATAATTTAGATGGCAACAAATGAGATGATAACACCACCCCGGACTGAAGAGGTCAGTGGCCCGATCTAGACAACAGCAGAGGAACTCTGCTCAGATGGAGATGTTACTAGGAGTGTTTTCAAGTTCTTCTGGCCGTGACCTCCCGCCACAAGGGAGAGCATCTCAGGTACCACTTGCTGCCACCAACCAAACCTGACTTATAGGAAGGACACGAGAGCCTTCTTTATATCTCCTAGGAATAGGTCTAACCCTACATTTGTTAAATGAACCCGATCAGGCCTATAGAGCTCCCGCTTGTCAGCCGTAATGGCAACGTGATGTACCACAAAACCCTGGGAACTAGTGATGCATGCCCCCATATCTCTATTCAACTTTTTCCTGACCCTGTATGCTGCACTGGAAGATCCCATATACAGTATCCCACAAAAGTGAGTAAACCCCTCAGATTTTTGTAAATAATTTATTATATCTTTTCATGTGACAACATTGAAGAAATGACACTTTGCTACAATGTAAAGTAGTGAGTTTACAGACTGTATAACAATGTAAATTTGCTGTCCCCTAAATAACTCAACACTCAGCCATTAATGTCTAAACCGTTGGCAGCAAAAGCGAGTACACCCCTAATGGGAAATGTCCAAATTGGGCCCAAAGTGTCAATATTTTGTGTGGCCACCATTATTTTCCAGCACTGCCTTAACCCTCTTGGACATGGAGTTCACCAGAGCTTTACAGGTTGCCATTGGAGTCCTCTTCCACTCCTCCATGATGACATCACAGAGCTGGTGGATGTTAGAGACCTTGTGCTGCCCCACCTTCCGTTTGAGGATGCCGCACGAATGCTCAATAGGGTTTAGGTCTGGAGACATGCGCCCCACCTTCCGTTTGAGGATGCCCCACGAATGCTCAATAGGGTTTAGGTCTGGAGACATGCTTGAGCAGTCCATCACCTTTACCTTCAGCTTCTTTAGCAAGGCAGTAGTCGTCTTGGAGGTGTCTTTGGGGTCGTTATCATGTTGGAATACTGCCCTGCTGCCCAGTCTCCGAAGGGAGAGGATCATGCTCTGCTTAAGTATGTCACAGTACATGTTGGCATTCCTGGTTTCCTCAATGAACTGTAGCTCCCCAGTGCTGGCAGCACTCATGCAGGCCCAGACCATGACATTCTCACCACCATGCCTGACTGTAGGCAAGACACACTTGTCTTTGTACTCCTCACTTGGTTGCCACCACACACTCTTGACACCATCTGAACCAAATAAGTTTATCTTGGTCTCATCGGACCACAGGACCACAGGACCACAGGACATGGTTCCAGTAATCCATGTCCTTAGTCTGCTTGTCTTCAGCAAACTGTTTGCTGACTTTCTTGTGCATCATGATGACAGCCATGCAGACCAATTTTATGCAGTGTGCAGAGTATAGTCTGAGCACTGACAGGCTGAACCCAACCCCTTGAACCTCTGCAGCAATGCTGGCAGCACTCATATGTCCATTTCCCAAAGACAGCCTCTGGCTATGACGTTGAGCATGTGCACTCAACTTCTTTGGTTGACCATGGTGAGGCCTGTTCTGAGTGGAACCCTTCCTGTGAACACGCTGTATGGTCTTGCCCACCGTGCTGCAGCTCAGTTTCAGGGTCTTGGCAATCTTTTTTTAGCCAAGGCCATCATTATATAGAGCAACAATTCTTTTTTTTCAGATACTCAGAGAGTTCTTTGCCATGAGGTTGCCATATTGAACATCCAGTGACCAGTGTGAGAGAGTGTGAGAGTGATAGCACCAAATTTAACACACCTGCTCCCCATTCACACCTGAGACCTTGTAACACTAACGAGTCAAGTGACACCTGGGAGGGAAAATGGCTAATTGGGCCCAATTTGGACATTTCCACTTAGGGGTGTACTCACTTTTGTTGCCAGTGGTTTAGACATTAATGGCTGTGTTTTGAGTTATTTTGAGGGGACAGCAAATTTACACTGTTATACAGGCTGTACGCTCACTACTTCTTTAGTATTGTCACATAAAAATATATAATAAAATATTTACAAAAATGTGAGGGGTGTATTCACTTTTGTGGGATACTGTATTGCCAATGGCGTCTGGCTATAATAATGGACCAGCCTAATGTAACCCCAGGAAGTCAGGCCCGAATCCAACCCAAGTTCGACTGTATGATTTTTGTTAGTTCAAGGGCTGGGATTGCTCCCATATCATTCCCTCCCTGATGAAGAAGGATGATGTGGGGTTTACCCCAACGTCTGTGAGCATCCATCAGGGCACCTGGAAGTTGGGGCCAGCACATGCCCCTCAAACCTAACCACCTTATGGAAACCTTAGATGTGGGGAAACCCAAATTCTGCCCCTCTACCTTAGTGAGGGCCCGGATCGCCGCCAAATGAATAAAGGAGTTGCCAACGATCCACATTCTCGAGGCGGCCTTGCTCACACCTAGAAAACAAAATATAATTAACCATGGTAAAAGACATGTAAAACTAATAGCACAAAGGGGTAGGCCCACCCAACATATGAATCCACACAGCACCCCAACAACTTATTATGTAGTTAAAACCGGTCGAACATATATTTTATAATGGTTAAAACTCCACCGCCCTAGGCGTTGGATACTACGCGTGGTCGCCCCTTCCTGGGCGGCATTTGTGGCAACCCTGATTCTGAAAGAATGTGGAGAGATCTTGGAGGGGTCAACACCTGCTAACTGAACTACTAGGGCCAAAATTCTACGGAGTTGGTAAATTGAATGGGCTGTCCCATTGTTGTGTATAAGAAATTGCCCCTGGTGGTCTGTGTTTTAAAAACTCTCCTAATGTAGATACCGGGCAACATGGAGTGTCTTTTTGGGCAGGGAAAGTTAGCCATGCCCCTTGGCCTCCTGATCAGATAAAAAGCAGTACTGAGGAGGGGTAAACTCTAACATGACTTAACTGTATACCTTTATTAGATTGTGTCTTGTTGGGGGATACTAACTCGGCTATTCGTAGGGCCCCCACAAATGTCAAAACAAAAGCTGCTTTAAAAAGCAACACCTCATAAGAGGTAGAACACACTTCACGCAGGACTGCCACCAGCCGCTCCAGCCAGTCAAGCGTAAATGGTTCCCGACTATCTATTTTTTCCTCTTGTGACAGCCCCCATCCTTTAAAAGTCTGCCTAATAAAAAAGGAATTAGTGGGATCTGGGAACCCTAGGATCTTATAAAAGAATGATAATGCCGCTAATTGGGATTGGATTGCTCCCTTACGTAAACCTGTTGCCTGTAAACACACCAACCATTCACACAGTATCACCTGAGAGGCAAATGTAGCATCTACCCTGCGATTACTACAAAACTGGTCCCACTCTTTTCAGAGTCTCACATAGGATTGCCATGTCGCTGGGGCAAGAGAAGAGTGAACTAAGGCAATTAAGGAAAGCCAGAATCCGCCAGTTGCCAAAGAAAACTGGGACAGGTTAGCCCGTCTTTAGCTGCATGAGGCGCTAATTTTCTAAAAGTCAGCCAATCGAACCTGGAAAGGGAATTCTCCAAAACATTGTTAACCCCTGGAACATGTCTAGCCTGAAAATCGATATATAGCTGAAGGCATCTCAATAACAGATGTCACAATAGTCGAACAATGGTGGCAGATGAAGCAGACATCCTGTAAATAGAATACACAACACTGATGTTGTCAGTCCAAAATATCTTCAATTCAGCAGCTTCCGTCCCCAAAGCTTGATTGCCATCACAATGGGAAATAACTCAAGCATTGTTAGCATTGTCCTAGTTAGGCCAGATTGACCCCATTCGCATGGCCAGGGCCCTACGCACCATTCCTCTTGAAAGTATGCACCATAGAGCTGACTCCGTTAAAGTGTATTAAGAAAGCCTCTACCATATCTCGGGAAACTATGATTCTGTCTGACACCACGGGACTGCCCTTGAGTTGCCTTTCCAATCACCTATTGAAGACCCTACCCATGAGAATGACCCTGTAAGCAAAATTTAACAAGCCTAATAAGGATTGAAGCTCCCTCAAAAATAAGTATTTTTTTAAAAACAGCCGTTCTTACTGAATCTAGCATGTCTTGGACTTTATTCAAAAGGCAGTCTATATAACATCTCTGAGGTGTCAATCTCTATTCCTAGAAAGGTTAATTTTGTACATGGCCCTTGAGTCTTGTCCTCAGATAGGGGAACCCCAAATTGACCCATGAGGCTTCTCATTTCTGACATGAGCTGCATGCACCTATCAGATCCCATTTCCTCAACTAGCAGAAAATCGTCTAAGTAGTGTGCTATGGAATCTGTACCCATTAACTTGGCTACCGCCCAATGTAAGAAAGTGCTGAAGCATTCAAACAATGAGCAAGAAATAGCATAATCCATCTGTAAGCAGCGATCTACATAGTAGCTACCCTCAAATTTACAGCTCATTAGGGAAAAGGACACTGGCTGTAAAGGTAACAGAAGAAACGCAGATTCAATTTCAAGCTTCGCTAGCTAAGCACCCCTACCTACCCTGCGAACTAGGTCAAGAGCCTTGTCAAATGACTGATAGTGTACTGAGCTCAACTCAGGGTTAATATTATCATTGACCGAGTTTCCTTTGGGGTAGGAGAGGTGCTGAATTAATTGAAACTTGCCCGCCTCTTTCTTTGGGACCATGCCTAATGGGGAGATAACCAAATTAGGAAGAGGAGGTTCAGGAAAGGGCCCTAGAATCCTACCCAGGGATATTTATTTTGCTAGCTTCTCTCGAACAACTTACGAATGTTGGTAAGCTGACTTTAAGTCACAGTGAGTGTGTGAACCTACAACAGATTTACCCACAGGGATCACAAAGCCTTCCCTGAGTCCCGCCAAGAACTAGCCTGCAGCCTGGTGGTCAGGATATGTACGCAACCACGGCTCAAGAGCGTCCACCCTCACTGGGGTAGGTGCTCTTAGCCGCATGGTAAAATCTAGCTGTTGTTTTCTCAGTGCTGGTGTCCTTTTTTCTGGTACAATCAGAGCCTGCATGGAATCCCCCACAAAACTTGCACATGTGCCGTTAGAGACAAGCGCTGCCTTTCTCACACCTTTTCTCTTGAAAGGCCCAGGATTCCCTGCCCTTACACCTATTTCTACTTTGAAAATGGGACCCTAACCCCCGAGCACTTGGGGGAGGAGAAGGGGAGATCTCTGGGCCTAAATGGTACCATAAATGCATTTCCTGTGACCCAAAGGATAGGGAAGGATTCTCTGCCATCTTTCTCATAGTCCCACCTTACACCCTCCTTATGATGCTTATATATCCAATGAATAGTGTCAGTATGTTTTAGTATTGCTTGAACCTGATCTGGGTATTTATCCATATAACATGATGAGAGTATTCTAAAGCATTTTAGCCACTCATCAAAGGTGTTGGGCCTCTTAACTCTTTTAGGACCTGTTCTATCTGAACTCCTCTCTTTCTGCCTAAGAGCTTCCATTGATAGCTCACCCATGACCAGGTCAGAATCTGTGGTCGAGGAGTCAGATAAATGTTCCCTAGTACGTGTAGTGCACATGAGACTCACCAAGAGGTGCAGAAGAAGTTGATGGGGCTTCCTCTGAGGCTGATGTCCCTGCTGATGCGTTTGGCACAGGACCGCCTACTGAAGCAGATGCATATGTAACAGGGGGTATGGTAGTGTCCATGTTGACTGTTACTGAAAGTATTAAAGGGCCCGATGATACTGTAGGGTTCGTGGTATTTCTAGCAGTACCCTCTGTTGCTGACAACACCTCCTGTAAAACAGTTAAAAAATTGCGAGCACTTTGCCCAGAAGCCAAAGAAAACCCAGGGGTGACCTGAGGGACCGAAAGTGGTGGTTGCACTCCTGCCCCCAAATTGCTCTTCCTAGACCCACTTGCAGGGAGAGATACTGAAGGAAGGACTACAGTTTCCGCAATTACACTCACTGAGGGAACCCTTTTTTGAAAGTCATTCGCAGCATTACCATCAGACATTCGCACATTCACACATCCTAACTGTACTGTAGAGGACTCAACAAGACATACATAGCTCCTATGGGGGGTATAATCACCTTGGCCATCATTCAACAAATTTCCATGCATACCAGCAGGGGATGCTTGGGGCCTAACTACCACATTCACACTTCTATTAAGAGCATACTGTATTTCCTGACCCTGGGTAACATATTGCTCCTGAGAAAAATTATGCATTGATCTCCCTTGAGGGTTATTGTTTTCTAAAATTGACTCCCTCTGCACTGAATTATATATTATTAGCCCCATCCGCCCCCCAAGTTCACTCCTGGACTATGCCCCCTGCCTTTGAGTAATTGCAGCAGCATACGATTTCCCATGCAGGCGACCTCCCACCAGGCGCCCTCAGGCCGCTGAGCTCTTATGGTGCTCACTTGCACCGGAATTTAAAGGCACCGGAAGTGACTCAACCCGCGACCGAAAGGCCTAGAGACGCCAGAGCAGCAGTCACTATTAGATCAGCATGCGGTGAGGGCCTAGCGATGGGAGATGGAGGATGTGGAGCAAGCTGGTACCTGTCCGAGATCATGGTGAGTATTGCAGTATCGTGCTGGGCTCGACAATGGGCAGTGTGCAGCAGTAGATTGACTAACGGCGGCAGAGGATGAGGCCCAGCAGCGACCCTGTGGCCTATGGATAAATTAGTAGTAGGGATTGCATGGGATGGGGGCAAGTTAGAGGCTGCATGGCCTAGATTACTGTTAAAGGCCGCAGGGCCTGGGGACAAATTAGAGGCCGCATGGCCTAGATCACTTGTAAAGGCTGCAGGGCCTGGGGGCAAATTAGAGGCCGCATGGCCTAGATCTGCACTAAAGGCCGCTGTGCCTGTGAGCAAATTAGAGGCCACATAGCCTGGATCAGCACTAAAGGCCCCTGGTCCTGGGGGTAAATTAGAGGCCGCATGGCCTGGATGAATGCTGGAGGGTGGGGGCAAATTAGAGGCCACGCGGCCTAGATCAAGGCTGTCAGTAGTGGCCACATGGCCTGAGTCAGAAACCGGATGGCCTGGAACTGTTAGGCCTAGTGTAGTGGTAGAGGCCACATGGCCTGTAGTAATCGCAGAACCGATAGATGAAAAAGGGATGCTACTGCACCTGCTGCAGGGGTAGGAAGAGCATTAAATAATTGCACAAATGAGGTTTAAATATCCTGAGGGATAACTGTTTGCCCAGGAACTGGTAGAAAAATAGGATTAAGTACTTCAGGGGGGGGGGGGGGGTACTATGTCCAGAACTGCTTGAGTCTCAGGGATAGTTTGGACAGGGCTTGGTAAAGGGTCAGCTGGTAGTTGCTGAATATCCACAATTAAAACATTTGAGGAAGTATTAACCTGAGGGGGAATAGCTGGAGAAGGGGGGACTGGCGGAGAAGGGATTTGAATTTGGGATGAGGGAATACATTCCTCTAAATCTTGAACACTTATCTGCTGATCTATGTCACTTCGGGAAGAAGAAGATTTCTTTCCTTCCCTGAATCTGAAAGGAGGAGCAGCAGAACGTCTGGAACGTCTCATGATGAAGATGAAGATGAAGATCAGAGCAACTTGGACAGCTTCTTGTCCTGGATCTAAGAGGAACAAGAATTCCAGATTCATGTGGATGAATGGTAAGCCACCCCCTGTCCCTGTAACATTGTTGCAAACTCACAGCAACTCCCATTCCTCTATCCCTCTCCCTGTCAGCCTTAACCCTTATGACGCTGCAAGCCTATCTGGCTCTACACTTACTTTTCCTGCAAACATATTTTGATAATGAAAGGATATTTTAATAAATAAAAATGTTAAAATGTGAACAAACATATGTGCACATTTAATTTTAACAATAATGTTCCTTGAAATAAATGTCCCAAAATAATGTTCTAATAAATATTTAGTTCATCATATATCTTTAATTTATTCTATAAAATATTCTTTCTTCTAAATGTATATTATATAAACTAAACAGCATGTGAAATAAGAATGAAAACAAATTAAATAAGTGCCACACTCATGAGTGTGAAAAATTGTGTTCTTTTATTAATACATGTATAACACATGTTCTTGTAATCGTATAGAAATGTACCATTTTAAAATAAAACTAGCATACACGTAATGTGCTTTTAATGCGACAGTCTATTTAGAATTAAACTTTCATGATTCAGAAAGGGCATGTCATTTTTAACAACTTTCCATTTTACTTTTATCATCAAATTTGCTTTGTTCTCTTGGTATTCTTAGTTGAAAACTAAACCTAGGTAGGCTCATATGCAAATTTCTTAGCCCTGGAAGGCCGCCTCTTATCTCAGTGCATTGCTTATTCATGTGTGACATATAGATATCATTGTGCTCACTCCCGTGGAGTTATTTATAAGTCA
The DNA here is from genome assembly GCF_027579735.1 of Bombina bombina. Taxonomy (NCBI): domain Eukaryota; kingdom Metazoa; phylum Chordata; class Amphibia; order Anura; family Bombinatoridae; genus Bombina; species Bombina bombina. The sequence continues at coordinate 1,049,631,073 of NC_069501.1, read as the reverse complement.
TCGCTGATTGATAAGGGGGAAGTCTGCAGAGGCTTAGATACAAGGTGATCACAGAAGTAAAACGCGTATTAAAATAACAGTGTTGGTTATGCAAAACTGGGGAATGGGTAATAAAGCGATTATATATCTTTTTAAACAATAAACATTTTCAAGTAGATTGTCCCACATAATAATAAACCATTGTTAAGCCGTAATTATTCAGTTATCCTTAGAACCTTTATTTACAACCATAAATGGAAAAGAAAAGAAAAATATTTTTTTAAAACAATCTAATTGAACACTTGTTAAGAGCAAATAAGTATCATTACTTGTATATATTTTTTTTAACTCATAACTTACCAGGCAATCATAATTACATGTTTTAAAAAAAAATTTTAAAAGAAAAAAGGCCTTTAATCAAAGGTGGGAAAGTGTTAGGACTTTATTTGTTTAGAATGTATATGTAAAATGTAATGACATTTTAATAAAAGATATGTAAGAAATCAACACAGGATTCTTGTCTTTTTATTAAGACATGTAGATGAAGAATATGGCAACACCAAAATAGTTTAAAAAAAAAATTAAGATATTTAAATAAGATCACATCATAAGTTTCATGTCAAATGTCTATATTATTATTATTTTTATAAACAGTTATATCTAGAGCGCATCTGATATTATGAATATTATTAACCCCTTAGTGACCACAGCACTTTTAAATTTTCTTACCGTTTGGGCCAAGGCCTTTTTTTACATTTCTGCGGTGTTTGTGTTTAGCTGTAATTTTCTTCTTACTAATTCACTGTACCCACACATATTATATACAGTTTTTCTTGCCATTAAATGAACTTTCTAAAGATACCATTATTTTCATCATATTTTATAATTTACTATAAAAAAATGGAAAAATGAAGAAAAAAAAAAACTGTTTCTAAAGTTGACCCCCAAAATCTGTTACCCCCATGCTAAATAGATTCTTTTGTTCTGAGTTTAGAAATACCCAATGTTTACATGTTCTTTGCTTTTTTTTGCAAGTTATAGGGCAATAAGTACAAGAAGCGCTTTGCTATTTCTAAACCATTTTTTTCAAAATTGGCGATAGTTACATTGGAACACTGATATCCCGGCAATTATATATATTATAATATAAAAATATAGTTATATATATTATAATATAAAAAAGTTTGGTATATTTCATGCCACCATTTCACCGCCAAATGCAATCAAATAAAAAAAAACGTTAACTTTTTCACAAACTTTAGGTTTCTCACTGAAATTATTTACAAACAGCTTGTTCAATTATGGCACAAATGGTTGTAAATGCTTCTCTGGGATTCCCTTTGTTCAGAAATAGCAGACATATATGGCTTTGGCATTGCTTTTTGGTAATTAGAAGCAGTGGCGTCACTAGGGTTGGTGTCACCCGGTGCGGTAAGTCATGGTGTCACCCCCCCCCCAGAAAGCAGACACACACAAAAACATAGGCAAACACAAATACAAACACTCAGACACACTTAAAAACATACTCAGATGCACACACAAAAACACACACACAAAAACACACACACAAAAACACTGAGACACACAAAAACTCAGACACACACATACAAAATATATAAACTGCACTGCATTAATTATGAAGCTCATGCCTAGAGCTGCTCCCTGGCTCAGCAGAACATCAAATGAAAGATAAACAGAGCACTCTAAAATAAATCACTGAAGAAAAGGTTTAGGCGTGCAAACTATGAAAATTCTGCTCTCTGACTCTGTTCCAAGTCTGTCAGTGCACAGCCCTGGGTCGCAGTGAGCACAGATAGGCAGGCAGGTTTAGGCTAGCAGCGCAACTTTGCAAGCCCCACGGCACACCCACAACATTCATAGTGAAATTGGGCAGGGGAGGAGCAAAGTACAAACAAGCAAAAGCAGCCGGGAAAACTAATTGTTGAAATTGCAGCACTGGCTCAAGGGGCAAAAAAATTGTGTGTCTACAACTTCCCCAGTCCCACTAATGTTCACAAATTCCAGCCTCTAATTAAATAATCTATGCATCTCAACATTGTATTTCTCCGAATTTCAATAAAATTAAAAAAAAAAAAAAATTTTTTGGTGTCACCCCCTGGAGGGTGTCACCCAGGTGCGGCCCACCCCCCCCTAGTGACGCCACTGATTAGAAGGCCACTAAATGCCACTGCACACTATACGTGTATTATGCCCTGCAGTGAAGGCGTTAATTAGGTAGCTTGTATGGAGCTTGTAGGGTTAATTTTAGCTTTAGTGTAGTGTAGTAGACAACCCAAAGTATTGATCTAGGCCCATTTTGGTATATTTCATGCCACCATTTCACCGCCAAATGCGATCGAATAAAAAAAATCAGTAACTTTTTCACAATTTTATGTTTCTCACTGAAATTAGTTACAAACAGTTTTTGCAATTATGGCACAAATGGTTGTAAATGCTTCTCTGGGATCCCCTTTGTTCAGAAATAGCAGACATATATGGCTTTGCCATTACTTTTTGGTAATTAGAAGGCTGCTAAATGCCGCCCCGCACCACACTTGTATTATGCCCAGGAGTGAAGGGGTTAATTAGGTAGCTTGTAGGGTTAATTTTAGCTTTAGTGTATAGAGATCAGCTTCCCACCTGACACATCCCACCCCTGATCCCTCCCTGGCCCCCCTCAAACAGCTCTCTTCCCTCACCCACCTCACAATTTTCACCACCATTTTAAGTACTGGCAGAAAGTCTGCCAGTTCTAAAATAAAAGGCATTTTTTTTTATATTTAGTCTGCAGTGATGGATCCCCCTTAGCCGCCAACCTCCCTGACCCCCCTATACAGCTCTCTAACCCTCCCCCCTCTACCTATTTGCTGCCATCTTGGGCACTGGCAGCTGTCTGACAGTACCCATTTTGCCATAAAACATGTGTTTTATTATTTTTTTTATATTATAAAGTATTTTCTGTAGTGTAGCTGCACCCCTCAACACCCTCCCCTTCACAGATCCCTTGCCCAACATGTATTCCCCCCTCCCTCTCCCTCCTAACCATACATTTACAATAGATTTATGTAAATGTGGCGCACGCGAGCACGCCCCCCACGTCCATCCGGCCGCACTCCCGTGCATCACGCACACTACATTGTGAACGGATCCAGCTCCGAAACCAACAATGGGCCGCCCACCCACCACCCTGCTACAGCTCCCACCCACCAATGATCAGCACCATAGATGGCTGATGCAGAGAGGGCCACAGAGGGGCCCTCTCTGCATCGGTGGGTAAAAAAAGGGTATTGCAGTGATGTTTCAATATCGAGGCATCACTGCAATACCCTGAAAGCATCTGGCACGTCCTTGGTCCTTAACTGTATTTTTATGTAGGACGTGCCTGACACGTCCTTGGTCGTTAAAGGGCCATTATACACTCATTTTTTCTTTGCATAAATGTTTTGTAGATGATCTATTTATAAAGCCCATAAAGTTTTTTTTTTTTTCTTTTAAATGTATAATTTTGCTTATTTTTAAAGAACATTGCTCTGATTTTCAGACTCCTAACCAAGCCCCAAAGTTTTATTTGAATACCGTCAGCTACCTTCTCCAGCTTGCTCCTGTTTGTGTAAAAGGTCTTTTCATATGCAAAAGAAGGGGGAGGGGGTGTGTCTTATTTTCCACTTGCAGTGGGCTTTCCAACTGCCTTTTCAAAAGAGCTAAACTGAAAGCTTCTAAGTACGTTTTTAAACCATTTTATACTGGATTTTTATATCAGTATCTGTGCATCTTATTCTTTATAGTAGTGTCTATTACATGCAGTTATATGAAAATTAGTGTATACTGTCCCTTTAAGGGGTTAAACAGGCATGGTAAATAAATTTAAAAGGTTATTTATTGTACATTAAATATTAACATGTTAACATAATTGCAAATAATTTATTCGGAAAGTATAGTACATAAGGTAAAATTATAATTATGTGAAAAAATATAGCAAATGCACAAATTTTACATTGGTATCCAAGTGTTATTACCTCATATGAGAAACTTCCTCAACTAATAATTAAGTTTAACTTAGTTCAATGACATACTATTATTCCATCACAGTACTATAATTGTATTACAAATTCATATTGCATGGAACAGATGGAATTCAAAAGTACAATGTCTATTTAATAACGAGTGCAAGTCAATTGCACTTGGTCTGAAAGGGCAAGAGTCTGCTTTAAAAACTGAAAGAATACTAATATGTGCACACCGCCGGGCACTTATACCAAATGCCGGGCACTTATACCAAATGGTAAAGAATAATAGATAGATTTTTTTAAAAATACCAAAAGGTAAAGAGCAAAAACTGCAATAAAAGACTTTATTAAGCACTATAGTGCTTAATAAAGTCTTTTATATATCATTTGAGACTTTTTGCCACAAACTTTCTTTATTATATTGCAGTTTTTGCTCTTTACCTTTTGGTATTTTAAAAAAAATCTATCTATTATTCTTTACCATTTGGTATAAGTGTCCGGCACACATAGATCCTGGCATTGATTCTATCTTGGGAATATATATCCCATTATCTGCATCCGGAGCTCACTGCAGTCCTGTCAGCTGTTCTCAATACGGAGAATTAACCAAGCCGACACAGCTTGCCTGAAACCAAAGACGGATTCGACTAACCATCTTACCACATTGGAGTGGGAGTTAGCTGGACGACTCTAAGGGTCCAGGAGGCTATTGTGACACTTCTCAAGTGTCTGGAATCTTGTGAGTATATTTCTACTAGCAATCTAGCGTGTCTGATCCTATTGATTCGTGCACTATGTTGGCGCCTTCTTCTGTCTCACTTTTTCTATAGAATTATCGTCTTGGGTCACCAACAACAGGATTCGGTCGAAGAAGCAGCTTGCCTTCCCATCAGCTGGATACGTACAGCAAAGTTTTGAACTTTTAATGGACACTCCTGTCACTAAGTATTTTTAGTCCTGTATTGCACATGCAATTAGCTAGCATATTGTTTGCATTTTACTCTGGGTCTAGTATATAACGGTACCTTTACCGGCTTTTTACTATGCGGTACACAGCATATTTAAACTTATAATTTAAAGCACACACTTTGTTATATGTCATTTTTATTATTGCATATAACGTTTTGTTCACTAGTTTAATTCAATCACTGGCGCACTGATTTACTACTTTTGTACTTTTGCCCTATAACCTGCCCTCCCTACACCGCGGCCACCGATATTAATAGTATTAACCCCTAATGTAAGCCCTTTACACCGCCGCCAGCTATATTATCTATATTAACCCTAAGTATATTATAGTTAATATAGTTATTACATTATATATATTAACTATATTAACCCTAATTATATTAGGGTTAATATAGTTAATATAGTTACTATAGTATTTATATTAACTATATTAACTCTATCTAACCCTAACACCCTTAACTAAATTCTTATTAAATAAATCTAATTCATATTATAAACTAAAATATTCCTATTTAAATCTAAATACTTACCTATAAAATAAACCCTAAGATAGCTACAATATAATTAATAATTACATTGTAGCTATGTTAGGGTTTATATTTATTTACAGGTAAATTGTTCATTATTTTAACTAGGTATAATAGCTATTAAATAGTTATTAACTATTTAATAGCTACCTAGTTAAAATAATTACCCAATTACCTGTAAAATAAATCCTAACCTAAGTTACAAATACACCTACACTATCAATAAATTAAATAAACTACAAATATCTATCTTAAAATACAATTACAAAAAAAAAAGATTACAGCAATTTTAAGCTAATTACACCTATTCTAAGCCCCCTAATAAAATAATAAAGCCCCCCAAAATAAAAAATTCCCTACCCTATTCTAAATTATAAAATACCCAGCTCTGTACCAGCCCTTAAAAGGGCTTTTTGCTGGGTATTTACCCCAAGTTAACAGCTCTTTTGCCTGTAAAAAAAAAGAACACAACACCCCCCCAACATTACAACCCACCACCCACATAACCCTATTCTAAACCCACCCAAACCCCCCTTAAAAAAACCTAACACTACCCCCTGAAGATCTCCCTACCTTGTCTTCACCCAACCGGGCCGAACTCCTCATCCGATCCGGGCGATGTCTTTATCCAAGCGGCAAAGAAGAAGTCTTCATCCCGGCGATGTCTTTATCCAAGCGGCAAAGAAGAAGTCTTTATCCCGGCGATGTCTTTATCCAAGCGGCAGCAAAGTCTTCTTCCATCCGGCAGCATCTTCCATCAAGCGGCATCTTCAATCTTCTTTCTTCGCTCCTCCGACGCGGAGCATCCATCCCGGGCCGACGAATGAACGACGAATGAGGTACCTTTAAATGACGTCATCCAAGATGGCGTCCGTCGAATTCCGATTGGCTGATAGGATTCTATCAGCCAATCGGAATTAAGGTAGGAAAAATCTGATTGGCTGATTGAATCAGCCAATCAGATTGAGCTTGCATTCTATTGGCTGATCGGAACAGCCAATAGAATGCAAGCTCAATCTGATTGGCTGATTGGTTCAGCCAATCGGATTGAACTTGAATCTGATTGGCTGATTCAATCAGCCAATCAGATTTTTTTACCTTAATTCCGATTGGCTAATAGAATCCTATCAGCCAATCGGAATTCGACGGACGCCATCTTGGATGACGTCATTTAAAGGTACATTTAAAAAAAAAAAAATTGATTCTGCAGTGTTGGATCCCCTCTTAGCCTCCAACCTCCCTGATCCCCCCATACATCTCTCTAACCCTCCCCCCTCTGCCTATTTGCCACCATCTTGGGTACTGGTAGCTGCCTGCCAGTACCCAGTTTGCCCCTAAAAAAGTGTATATATTTTTCTTTTCTTTTAATAAATCAGTTATTTTGTGTAGTGTAGCTGCCCCACCTCGATATCCCTTGCCAAACATCCGAAAAGCCCCACCATCGCTAAACAAATTTTTTTAATGAAATCTCTGCACGTGCCCCGCCCGCCCCCCCCCCCCCCCCGGAGCTTCCGCCAAATGTCGGTTACATTTCATTTCATTTCATTTACATTTCAGGATCGCTTCCACCACTTGAAACCCCTGAGGACGTACAGGGTACGTCCTTGGTCACTAACTGACATTTTTTGTAGGACGTACCCTGTACGTCCTTGGTCCTTAAGGGGTTAATAACACGTTTGTTACAGTGCAGTCATAATAATATTAGAAAAACATGTTCAGTACATTGTGATCTAATATTGGCAATAAAAATAGAATAATTAAAAATCCATCAATTCCCAAAAATATGTTTTACACAGTGCAAAGTTTAAAAAAAATACACTTTGGTAAAACAAAAAAGCTGAGGCTACCGTATTCTCTGGAATATTAATATCCAGAACACAAATCTTCTTAAAAAGTAAAAAACATGTTTATTAATATCATGAAAAGACTTTACATACATATGATTGCATTTTACAATATGATACATACAATATGATACATATACATCATATACACACATGTATAATATACCCATAATTCTACTTCTAGATTGTAAATTCCCACGGGAATACGGCCCTTAATTCCTCCTGTATGTGTTTGTTTAAATTTGTCTTGTCTCTTACAAGTTTTATATCATTGTTTTATTTAAATGAATTGTACCAATGGACAGCGCTGCGGAATATGTTGGCGCTTTATAAATAAAGTATAATAATTCCCCAGCTCCTACATATAATATACCCATAATCCCCAAACTCCTATAGGTGAATTATTCATGTTCTAGTTTCACTATTGTTTTGTAAGAAAAGGCGTTGAGTTTCTGTTGACACATGCAAATTGTATTGCCATTAAAGGACCAGTAAATACCATAGATTTGCAAAATCAACAAATGCATGATAAAAAGACAATGCAATAGCACTTAGTCTGAACTTCAAATGAGTAGTAGTTTTTTTGCTGACAAATTTCAAACTTATGTCTATTTCCACTCCCCCTGGATCATGACAGCCATCAGCCAATCACAAATGCATATACGTATATTCTGTAAATTCTTGCACATGCTCAGTAGGAGCTGGTGACTCAAAAAGTGTAAATATAAAAAGACTGTGGACATTTTGTTAATGGAAGTAAATTGGAAAGTTGTTTAAAATTGCATCCTCTATCTGAATCATGAAAGTTTAAATTTGACTTGAGTGTCCCTTTAAATACTGTCTAAAGGTATCATTTATATTACATCTTCAATGCAAGTGGTGATTCTGCTTTTAAAATTCAGCCAGTGTTGCAGAAGCATCACCTCCCACAGAGAAGTATAGTAAAACTGCATTCAAAAACAGATTTCAGCCTTTTATATCATTTCACAGTCAATCTCAATTGCAAGATGTATCCCTTATTAAAATATTGCCATTATCACAACGCTTTTAACATCGGGCCCCTAGTGAGCTGACAATATAAGTGGATTGGATATTATCTAAATAAATATTCTGTTTGCATTAATAAACACTAAAGAAAATGGACAACATTTTTGATGACAGAAATCCTCCCTGGTCAGGGTTTAGGGCATTATTTTTATATTTTTCATTAGATTGAAATGATGGGAATTAATAGACAGAATTAAAAGAAAACGCAAGAGAGATGGAGAGTTATTGAATCTGAAGATAGAAAAGGAGGATAGAGGTAAGGATTAATGCATAAAAAAACAAACGAGTAGAGAGAAGATTAGAATTAAAACAGAGCAGAAGAATAGAGAAAGTGATAAACTTACAGACACTACATAAAAGATCAATAGTAAAATAACTAAACACCAGAAGAGTAATAAACAATGTGTAATTGAGAATATGGAATTACTATTGCGTTATTCATAACTATAAGTAGGCTATGAGGGAAACTGAATGACACAGTAATTGGAATGTGTAAAGTATTGTAGGAATTGAAATGAGTATGAAATCTAGTTATAGAACAGAATAAACATGACCCGTTGTAATAAAAATTGAGTGAACATGAAATATAGTAATAGGCTTGTGTTAAATCTGCCTGGTGTCAGATAGGTGCATCCGTTCTTTTTTCAGACCTTTTAGTTTGTTCTTATCAGGGAGAGAGATTAATTTAGAAACATGTCATAGGATAAAGCAGCGAAAAAAAGGGGGAGGGTAAGTTTAGTCATATAACACAAGAGAAATTATGAATAATGGGAGCACTGATATATAGTGTTAAATAGGGATGCAGAAATAGCTGAGTTGCGTATTACATACTGATATTTTTTTAATGGACAAACATTCCATATCAATAGAAGATCTTTCAATAGATTCATTTCGTCCTCATATCTCTGTAATACTTTCCAATTTTACACATTTAACAAATACAGATTATTAATTAACCCAGGAGAAAAAAACTGCCTATAATTAAAGGGACATGAAAACCAAAAAAATTATTTCATAATTCAGATAGAGAATACAATTTTAAACAACTTTACAATTTACTTCAATTATTTAACCTGCTTCTTTCTCTTGTTATCCTTTGCTGAAAGGTTTATCTAGATAAGCTCCGGAGCAGCAAAGAACCTAAGTTCTAGCTGCTGATTGGTGAATGCATATATATATACTGATTGTCATTGGCTCACCCATATGTTCAGTTAGAAACCAGTAGTGCATTGCTGCTCCTTCAACAAATGATACCAAGACAATGAAACAAGTTAGATAATAGAGGTAAATTGTAAAGTTGTTTAAAATTGTATTCTCTATCTGAATCGTAAAAGAAAATGTTTGAGTTTCATGTCCCTTTAAGACTGTTAAAGAGGAAAACTAAGGGTCCTAACAAAAAAAAAAAAAAAAAAACCCAATAAGAAGATCCTGATTTATATGTTTAAGGGTATTTCCTTAAAGGGAAATTATACCTTAAAAAATATTTGTTTCTCTGGTAAGAAATATTTCTTCACTGTAATAGAATATTATTGGTATTATTCCTCAGTGTGTGTATGTGTATATATATATATATATATATATATATATATATATATATATATAAAATATATATATACATACACACATATATATAGTTTTTTTTCCAAAGTGGTTGAATTGTAGCTTCTTGCAAAAGCGCTGTCCCAACATTGGTTACAAAATGAAATATAAAATGCAAGGAAAAATAGAATAGAATTTTAAATTAAAAAAACAACATCAGGATAGGTTAAAAAGGAAGAGAAAGGGAGAGAGAGAGAAAAGAGAGACTAGATTTAGATACATGATCTTAGAGAAAGGAAGTTAGTGATTTACAAGCCAGAAAATAATAGGCTAGGGCAGAATAGATTGTAAGAGATATCAGTGAATAGGAGTTTGATAGAATCATTGACATAGCTCGGATAGACATATTGCTTCAGTTCAAAAAAGAAAATTAATGGAATATATGAATATGAATGGAGAAAGCAGATAGGAGGGGGAAAGAAAAACAAAGTGAAAGTTAGAGATTAATTATGAAGAAGGGAAAATCTATTCACAAATATAAAACAGGTGATTTTCTTTCCTTTTTTTTTGTAAAGAATTTCTGTAACGTTGCCACAAAACTTTGGAACGATTACTTGAAATTGCAAATGTGGTAATTGTCTATCCAGTTTCCAAGAGAAGTATGTTCTCTCTTTTGCAGCAATACTGAGACATCCTTATTCATTGCAGAACAGGAAATTATTGCTATCAATTTACAGAATTCTATTTGTGAATTGAAAGAAAATATGCTTTTAAAATGTACTAAATATTCACAATGTTAAACCAGTATTACTTTTTCAATTAAAGAGATACTAAACCCAACTTTTTTTATTTCATGATTCAGACAGAGCATGTAATTTTAAGCAACTTTCTAATTTACTCCTATTATCAATTTTTCTTTGTTCTCTTGCTATCTTTATTTGAAAAAGCTGGAATTTAAGCTTAAGAGCCGACCCATTTGTGGTTCAGGACCTGGGTAGCGCTTGCTGATTGGTGGCTAAATGCACACCATTGAGTCATTAGTTAGGAGATGTCTACAGGATCTGATCCAACTCTGAGTAGTCCACAGTAGTTACTAATAAATGGAGTAAATCCAAAAGAGTTGTCATTAGCCAGGTCATATTGTTGCATTCTAACAGTGGGTGTTAAAGATTCAGTAAAATATATAATTCTATCTTCATCTAAAGAAATGTCAATATTTTTTTCTGTTCAGATCAATGTATTAGCTTTTCTACCCTAGCCTAGTCATTTTTGTTATTATCATTAATACTTTTTGAGCATTATTTTTCCCTTGGGACTTAAAGGGACAGTCAACACCAGAATTTTTGTTGTTTTAAAAGATAGATAATCCCTTTATTACCCATTCCCCAGTTTTGCATAACCAACACAGTTATAATAATACACTTTTTACCTCTTTGATTAACTTGTATCTATACATCTTCTGACAGCCCCCTGATCACATGACATTTTATTTATTATCTTTTATTTTAGCCAATTAGTGCAGTGTCTGCCACAATCCACGGGCGTGCTCACAATGTTACCTATAGGGTTTACCTGAACTAACTCTCCCCTGCTGTGAAAATCAAATACAAAAGCATGTGATTAGAGGCGGCCTTCAAGGGCTTAGAAATTATCATATGAGCCTTCCTAGGTCTAGCTTTCAACTAAGAATACCAAAAGAACAAAGCAAAATTGGTGATAAAAGTAAATTGAAAAGTTGTTTAAAATTGCATGCCCTATTTGAAACATGAAAGTTTTTTTTGGACTTAACTGTCCCTTTAAGCCAATTTAGCATTTAGCCCAGACTTAAATGGACATAAGACAAAATGGTCTAATGTTTAAGATCAGGGCTCAACAAATGTGTTCAAAATCTATGAGCCAGTCCATACATTTAGGAGCCAGAAACCTCACCAACCTAAATTTTAGATGCGGCTTGAAGTGGCCAGCATGCGGGGGGGGGGGGGGGGCACCCATAGGTGTCTTGGAGACTCTAAACTAGGGCACTAGATCATAAGTCTAAGGTGTCACTGTGTGAGAGCATTTTATTATTGCACTATTGCTTGCCTTACTACATTACTGAACTCACATTCACAAATACTTGTTTAAGTTTACAAGTCCAGTAATGTTTTGAAAGACACTCTTGTGAACAAGTTTGTACTAAGCGTGCATGGAGGCTTGTCCCCTATAAAAAACCTGGTCACAAAGGCGTGATCTTGTTTAAGGTCTCCTAGGCAAATACAATGTAGCAAGGCAGTGGGTTCAAGATTTACATTTTAAAGAATGTTAAAATCTATTAAAAGAAGATATTATAGGTATTTTGCATAGAAAACTTGTGGTCACCATTTTGTTTTCAGTTCACACCAAAATGGAAACAGTGCTTTAACAAACAATAAAAAAATATATAGAAAACTTATGCACAGTCTGACCATCCTGACAACATAAAAGAAGCAATCAGATGGTTTAGAACTGGTGCAGATGCAAGCATACTGCAATAGATTCCTATGAAAGAAACAATCCCCTTTAAAACACAATTTTAATAATGCCAGCGCTGTTAATGATAACACAACAGTTCAAGTTTGACTTTTATTGAAATATTAAAAATGAAAAATAAAAAAAATGCCATTTGTAGATGTTGGGGTCCTGAAGTGACTTTTTCTGCAGATCACTTTAGCTGTACAGGATATCACCTATGCATATGATTATGAAGCTATACATATGTTAATATGCCCTTTTCACTGTACGCAGCCTCTCCATTCGGGATGAATAGAGCTTTATTTAATCAATAGAAATTGTTTTTTTTTTTTAATATATCTCTAGAATGTCCTGTCTGTGGTCATTTCAGATGAGCAAGATAACAGACTGTTTGTAGATAGCTGTGAAACTTATAAAGTGCCTAGAGCTGTTGAATTTGAAAAGCCAAAATTGGTCTCGAAAAGCTGTTGAAAAGTATCTCAAAAAAGTATTGTGATCAAAAACTTTTTGGCCCTATAGGAGAAATAAGGCTTTTATCAAGGATCCAAAAACCGAGTGCGGGAAAGAGCTCTGTTGTGATCGTACTGAAAAAGAGTTGAAAAAGCTGCTGCCTATAGACCAGTGATTTGCAACCTTTTTTTAGCCGTGGCACACTTTTTTACATTAAAAAATCCCGTGGCACACCACCACCCCAAAACTTTACAAAATCACACATTGTAGCCTAATAAAGGATATATATATATACACACACACACTGTACTGTGCTGTCATGCCATGCCTCCTACAAACTTTACATGACATATTGACATTCATTCACAAACAATAATAATGATTGTCTGTGAATGAATGTCAATGTCATGGTTCTAAATGATGCCTGATGAGCCTGTCACATACCTCCCAATATTTCAAAATTTGAAAGAGGGACACCCCTGCACTATTGTCAGTCTGCCGCGGCACACCTGAGGATCTCTCACGGCACACTAGTCTGCCACGGCACACTGGTTGAAAAACACTGCTATAGACTGTAATTGAGACCTACATTTTGAAAACTGAAATATAAGTTACTCAGAAGTCCAGATAGGAATGTCAGACTGGTCATTATTTACCTGACAATCTAGCCTATAGTTTTTCTGTCCTTATATGTAATTTTTAACTACATATTTTACTAGTCATTTATTATCCTTTGTACATATATGACCTTTTGTTAAAATGTTATGATTTTTTTAGATAACAACATGGAATCCTTATTTTAGTATTGTTGCTGTGTATGTTTATTTGTGTTTAAAAGCTTAAAATATTTTATCTTGAGCATAACATTTTTTTATTTCTTAAATAAATTGAACAAATAATCTTTCGTAAAGCTAATTTATTGTATTATATCAAATAATACAATTTTATATAATTAAATAAGTAAAAAAAAAAATAGAGAAATATATTGCACAATTCTCAAAAATAAATATTTACAAAATCTTACCTTATCTATGGATGTACTACAATTATATTTATTTAAAAATAAGCAAAAGTGATTAGCTTCTCTATGTAATTGTAATTACTATTATCCCAGGTCTGTTTACTGATAATAGGCTAATAAAAAACACTGAAATGTACAAAACCTGAAGAAAAAAATGTACTATTAGAATATGACCAAATAAGAAGAAAAAAAATAGAAGTGATAATTGTAAACATAAAAAATAAAATTAAATAAAACTGATGATTGTAAGGGCGGGTAAGGTAAGCAGGTCAGCTACTAATGCAGACTATGGTGTTAATGTCTCTTGGTCTGTGGGTAGCAGAGGAAGATGTGTATGGGAAATTTATAGGGTCTTTTTTAATGAACAATAAAACTACTCCTGGTTGCGCAGGAGTTGAAAATGGTACAATGGAAAAATCTGTCCCTCCAGTAAAGTGCCAATATCATGGAGATATCTGCTTTTTTTTTAAAGTCCAACAATGATAAGTTATACTAGTAAATAACCACTCCACAGCCCTAAAACCTATTTAATGCCTTTTTTAGTTAGTGACTAACTTTTGGATTATCAGGGATGTGAATACTGAACTGTCTGAAAAATAATTTACAGTGTAATAATATTAATTTACTGTGAAAAAGGTCAGACTGTTTATCTTATGATTTTCTTTGGTGTTTTTATGGTAACGTTTTATACAGTTCATTGAAAAGGGCTTTAGAAATGAAGGATTACATGTTTTAGACACAAACACATTGTGAAAGATCTGCCAATATGTGATCTAAAAGTGATTTAATCCTGACAGGGTGTGCAAAGTTCAGTAATAACTGTGTTGCAATACAGCAAGCATGTCTAAACGCTGCCAAACGTCTACACCGTCTTGCATTTTGGAAGTTAAGTACTTTTGCAGGTAAAATTATGTAGTAAGTTTATCTGCGGATTATATATATATAGGATTACTCAATAACAGCAAAAATTCTAAAATGCTGTTGTGTGTTTGCTTTAATTTATTTTTTTAATATAATCTTTCAGTTTTATAACTTGAGATTTAATATAGTTACAAAAAAAATGAATGGATTTTGTTAAAGGGAAAAAAAATATTGTTCAACTAATATTTAGGATCAATACTTCAATACAATAATGAGTCAATTGATGTACGTTTTTTTAGACAATAAAATATAAAAAGGGTTTCCGATAGATACTGTACTGAAATTAGAAATAATTCTACATAAGAAAATCCAGTTTTCTAATGGTTTTAAACTGGCTTTGCTTTACATAAACTCATCAAGGTCATTAAAGGGATATTAAAGGGACATTAAACGCATCATTTCAAGGGACTTTGTACTATAAAATGTGTTCCCCCTTAATGTGTTCCAAATGACTTGTTATACTTTAATGCACAGTATTAAATATATAGGAAATTGTTCCTTCATGCTTATTTTTATATTTAAAACAGCTGGCATGCTCATTAAAACCATCAACTGTTGTTCTCAAGGACACGTCTTTAAAAATGGGCTGAGTCTGCAGGTAAAGGAGACCTGTTAATGTTACCTATGTATAAAAACACACAGACTAATAGGTATTAACATGTTAATTATACCTAAGGGGGGTCTATTAGCACAACCAGCTATTTCAGATATAAAGATCTCTCATACTGGGAGATAAATTAGTGCTATTTTCTTATGTTTATATAGCTTTTTTTTACAGAGAATATGTTTGTTATTCATTTTTTTTCAGTATAATAATTTTAGTATAATCTATAAAATAACGGTAAAGGAGCTGTATGTAAATAATAAAATACACTCCAGCAGGTAAAATGGATCATTGCTATCACATTAAGGGCTAGAATACAAGTGAGGAGCAAAGGTTTTTGCACAAGCGATACCGAGTTCTTGTGATCCATTTTAATTGCGCTTATATTACAAATTGAGCGACATTTACGCCACAATTCTTACTGCGATCTCAGAGCTGTGGTTAACTGTTTTGCAAAACTATATAGGGGCACAAAACACATCAAAAATATATTACAAAGTACAGTTACACTTATAATAACACCATCTAATAAATATTATGTAAAAAATATTGCACAAAAAAGGTATAAGGGCTCAAAAATGTGAGATCTCAGGTGTTAGAAAAAAAAGCCACCAAAGTACCTTAACATAGAGATACATAGAGATACATTGCTAAACATGTACAAAACTGGAAGTCTAACATACCTAAAGGACAACTGTTAAGGATTAAAAAGAATTGCTCAAGGAACAAGCATTAGTCCTTAAGAACAGATTCCTAGAGAGAGGATATCAAGAGAACATATTAGATAAAAACATAGAAGAAGCTAGAAACACTGATCGCAAGAAGCTATTGACTTATAAAAGAAAGATAAACATGAACCCCGAAGATGCGACATTGACTATACTATTTATTACTGAATATAGTGAAAATAGATCCATTGTTGAGAGAATTATAAGAAAACACTGGTCACTACTCAAAAATGATGATATCATAGGGGAGAGGTTAACTCCATAACCAAGATCTGTGTATAGGAAGACCAAGAATCTCAAAAGCACATTATCACCTAGTAAACCGAGAAAAATAGAACATGGAACCAGTGATATATATGGGAGAAACATAAAAGGTTTTTTTCCCTGCCCAAGCTGTAAAGCTTTCCAAAATATCATATAAACAAAAGATTTTGTTTCCCATAACACAAAGGTGAAATATGAAATAAAGGATCTAATAAGATGCCAGAGTAAAGGGGTAATTTACGTTATTCAGTGCAGTTGTGGTGTACAATATTTTGCTCAGACTTCCAGAAAATTGAAAGACAGAATTAGGGAACACCTTTTACAGATTAAAAATAATAACACTGAAACTGCTTTATATAAACATTTCACAATAAAACCCAGAGGTAATAACAAAGACTTCAGTTATATGGGTATTCAAAAAGTCAGTCCAAATTGGAGAGGAGGAGATTTTGAAAAAAGCCACTTATTGCTGAATCTAAATGGATTTTCAATTTGGATTGCCTTTACCCAAAAGGTTTAAATAATAAGGAAGATCTGACACATCTCCTCAATATATAAGGATACATTATAGACATATTCCCTTAAATTATTTGCATGTATGTTCATACTAGCTTAAAGCTAGGCGATGTGACTAATGATGTGATCCAACATCCTGGTCTTTTTTATATTACTTACCTTTTTATATTACCTAACTTTTTATATCACTTACCTTTTTTACTAACGTTTTTTATACATTCGGTTGATTGTAGACTTTTTATGTATTTTGTTATATATTTTTTATGTATTACCAATATAGATCAATGTCACGCTCAGCTGCTGGGAAGCTATGCAGTCCTCTCTGTGTGCTTGA
This sequence comes from Bombina bombina, assembly GCF_027579735.1. Lineage (NCBI taxonomy): Eukaryota > Metazoa > Chordata > Amphibia > Anura > Bombinatoridae > Bombina > Bombina bombina. The sequence continues at coordinate 1,049,613,833 of NC_069501.1, read as the reverse complement.
TTGACAGGTGTCTGAGCCACCCCTTCCTGATGATGTCACAACCAGGCTTTTTATTCTGGCTTCCTGTTTCTCCAGTGTCTGTTTGCTTGTTAACTTTGAGGCTTCTGTTAGGATTTCGCTGAGGAATCTCTCTAACTGCTGCTTTTCTGTTGCCAATCTCTTCAAGGACTTACTATGCTGGATTAACCTTCAACCTCCTGAATACCTGTCTCCAAACAATGCAAATACTGTTTGTTTTGTGAAACTTTCAAACTTCCTGTTTACCTGCTGCAAACCCTGCATATTCAGACTACTCTGTGTAGTGCAAACTATTCAAATACTGTTATTTCTGTGAATCCTTCAATCTGCATGTTTACCTGTTTCCAAACTCTGCAAATACTATTATTCAGTGTAAACCTTCAAACTGCTGGATATCCTGTTGCCAATCTCCACAAGTACTGATTATCTGTGTTAACCTTCAAACTACCAGCTTACCTGTTGCTATCACTGCAAGTTCTGACAACACAGTGTTAACCTTCAAACTACCTGATTACATGTTATTAATTCTGCAAGTTCTGACTACACAGTGTTTACCCTCAAACTGCCTGATTACCTGTTGCATACTCTGCAAAGACTGTCTACTCAGTGTTAACCCTCAAACTGCCTGATTACCCGTTGCATATTCTTCAAAGACTGTCTACACAGTGTTAACCTTCAGACTGCCTGATAACAAATGACCTACTCCTGCATTATTAACTGTTTCCTGTTTTACCCTTCTTCTGTCTGAGTATAAGTGACTATCCCTGCTCTCCTGATTCTGTGGAAGGCATTTCCTGAAGCCAGTTCCTTATTCAGAAGTCTATCTGGCTGATATCATGAATTACTTTGGCACATGCTAACCCTGCTCCATATCGTGAGTACTTTGTTTTTTGGAGGTTGTCGTGGGGTCACGTCCTGAATTAAACTCAGAGTGCAAGGGTGTTGTTTAAGTTCGCCCTTGCATTTGGGTCTACTTTTGGATATTTCCTAACCTCACAGTACAAACGGACCATAATATGGACCCTGACGAGTTATCCAGGGCTGTGGCTCTACAAGGGCAACTTCTAGGAAATCATTCTGCTCATATGCAATCTTTGGATTCCAAGCTTGACCAGATTACTGCTCTGCTACATAACCTCTCCGCTCCTTCTCAAGCGACGGTGACTCCTGCTGCCACTGCTACTAGCACCAATGCTGTCTTTAATCCACCTCAAATTGTTGGACAGTATATACCACGAATCCCACTTCCAGATAAATATGACGGTAATCCTGAAGAATGCCGTGGATTCCTTAATCAGTGTCGTTTACACTTCAGAAACAATCCTCAAGTTTTTTCCAATTCTTCCTCCAAAATCACCTTTATTATTTCTCTCTTGAAGGGTAAGGCTCTAGCCTGGGTGTCCCCTCTTTTAGAGAAGAATGATTCGTTACTACAGGATGTGGAATTATTTGTGTCCATTTTTTCTTCTGTTTTTGACAAGCCTGGGAGGTCTGCAGCTGCTGAGGCAGGATTGTTGGATCTGAGACAGGGATCCCTTTCGGTAGCTCAATATGCTATTGAATTCAGGACTTTAGCCGCAGAAACTGCTTGGAACCATGGAGCCTTACGGGCAGCCTTTCGCAAAGGACTTTGCGAACGCCTTAAGGATGAACTAGTATTTCGGGAACTCCCCGATTCATTGGAGGGTCTTATCAATTTATGTATTACTCTTGACGCCCGGCATTCTGAACGTCTTCAGGAGAGAGATAGGAATCGGAGATCCTTTGTTAAATCTTCATTTCGTCCTCCTATTCGAACCTCAAGTCTTTCTAATAATAATTCCCAATCTCCTGAGTCTGTGGAACCCATGGAAGTAGGAGCTATTAAATTGTCAGAAGCTGAACGCCATAGAAGGCGTACTCTTGGGTTATGTCTATATTGTGGTACCAAAGGACATTTACTGAAGGACTGTCCTATCCGGCCAGTAAAAGCCAAGGCTTAACTTTTGATAGAGGGACAGAGTTAAGCCAGAATCCCATGTCTTCCCTCAATTCTAAACTTTTTGTTCCTGTAACTATGTCTTTTGGAAACACCAAGTTTCGAGCTCAAGCTCTCATCGATTCTGGAGCTGCTGGAATATTCATTGATTCAAACTTTGCTGACTCTCTCAGGATTCCTCTTCAAGCCAAGAAACAGTTAATTAAGGTAACTACTGTCAGTGGACAGCCTCTAGGTACTGGTATCATAAAACATTCTACCATTCCTCTTCTTTTGACTGTGGGCATACTTCATTCTGAAATTATTCGTTTTGATGTCATCTCTTCTCCCCACATACCATTGATTCTGGGGTTACCTTGGTTGCAGCTTCATGATCCAGTTTTCTCATGGTCTAAAGGAGAACTTATTTCCTGGGGAACTACCTGTTTCAAACATTGCCTGCAAAATCCCTCTAAACCATCCTGTCCTGTCGTAGCTATGGTGGAAGTTCCTGAATCATTGCCCAATTACTATCATGCCTTTAGTGATGTGTTTTCTAAAAAAGAGGCCGAGATGTTACCTCCACACCGGATATTTGACTGTCCTATCGAATTGTATTCAGGGGCTCCTCTACCTAAGGGAAGGACCTATCCCCTCTCTCGTCAAGAAAATGTCTCTCTTGAGGAATACATAAAGGACAACTTAGCCAGAGGATTCATTCATCCTTCCTCTTCACCTGTGGGTGCAGGTTTTTTCTTCATTGGGAAAAAAGATGGAGGTCTTCGTCCCTGTATTGATTATCGAGCCTTGAATCAGATTACTGTCAAAAACAGCTATCCTTTGCCGCTCATTTCTGAGTTATTCGATCGTCTTCAAGGTGCTTCTATTTTTTCCAAGTTAGATCTCCGTGGGGCCTACAATCTGGTCAGAATCCGTAAAGGAGATGAATGGAAGACGGCATTTAACACTAGATTTGGTCACTATGAGTATCTAGTAATGCCATTTGGATTGTGCAATGCACCAGCAGTATTTCAGCACTTTGTTAACGAAATCTTCAGAGATTATCTAAATCCATTTGTTATCATTTACCTCGATGACATTCTAATCTATTCAAAAACATTACAGGAACATGTACATCATGTAAGACTGGTTCTTCAGAGGTTACGAGACAATTCCCTGTTCGCTAAATTGGAGAAATGCTCTTTTCATCAGAGTTCCATCCCCTTTTTGGGGTATATCATTTCTGAATCAGGTTTTGAGATGGATCCTGCTAAACTGTCGGCTATCAAGGACTGGCCCAGACCAACTACTCTCAAATCCCTGCAGAGGTTTCTTGGCTTTGCCAATTACTATAGAAAGTTTATAAAGAACTTTGCTGACATTACGTCTCCACTCACTTTTCTTACTAAGAAAGGGCAAAATTGTAAGAACTGGTCCTCTTCGGCAGTACAGGCTTTTGAAATGCTAAAATCAGCATTTTCTTCTGCACCTCTTCTCAGTCATCCAATTCCTGATTTCCAGTTTATTTTGGAGGTTGACGCTTCCTCTATAGCAGCTGGAGCTGTTCTCTCCCAACGTGATCCGACTACCAGCAAGATACATCCTGTGGCGTTCTTTTCGAAAAAATTCAATCCTGCCGAGTTAAATTATGATATGGGCAATAAGGAGCTTTTGGCTATAAAATTAGCTTTGGATGAATGGAGGCATTGGTTAGAGGGTACCAGTCAACCTTTTTTCATTCTGACAGATCACAAGAATCTTTTATACCTCCAAACAGCTACATGTCTCAATCCTCGTCAGGCTCGGTGGGCCTTGTTCTTCTCCAGGTTTAATTTTGTACTTTCCTATGTTCCTGGTTCAAAAAATTCCAAGGCAGATGCTTTACCTAGGCAGTTCCAATCTTCTGAACCTTCTCCATTGGATTCAGAACCTATACTACGTCCAGTCAAAGTTTTGGCTCAAGTATCCTCTTTTCCAGTACAGGCTTTACATGCTGCTCAAGTCCGGGTACCATCTTCTTGTAAACTACCTTCTGGTATCCTGTATGTACCCAAAGGATTACGTCTTCAGCTTCTACGTTGGGCTCATGACAACATTTCAGCAGGTCATCCGGGAATAACCAATACATTGTGGAAACTGAAGCAGCATGTTTGGTGGTCCACTATGAGGAGGGATGTTAAGCATTATATTGCTGCTTGTAGTTCTTGTGCTTCGAACAAACAATCTTCTCATCGACCGTTTGGTCTATTACACCCTCTTCCTATTCCTCATTACCCTTGGTCTCACTTCTCCATGGACTTTGTTACAGATCTTCCTGTTTCTGCTGGAAATACGACCATTTGGGTAGTGGTGGATCGGTTCTCCAAGTCTGCTCACTTCATACCTCTTCCAGGCTTGCCTACAGCTCAAAGACTTTCTGAACTCTTTGTTCTACATATATCTCGTTTACATGGTTTTCCCACTGACATAGTCTCAGATCGTGGAGTCCAATTTGTTTCCAAATTTTGGAGGTCTTTTTGTAAACACTTCAGAATCAACATATCACTTTCTACTGCACACCATCCTTAATCCAACGGACAGACTGAGCGTGTAAATCAAGCCTTGGAATCTTTTCTAAGGCATTATGTAGACCATCACCACTCCAACTGGTCTCAGTTATTGCCTTTGGCGGAATTAGCTCACAACTCACGTTATAACGCCTCATTACAGACCTCTCCCTTTAAGGCAGCTTATGGATTTGAACCTAGAACCTTTCCTATGATTACCAGTTCTACTGAAGTCCCTGGAGCAGATCGTATAGTGAAAAATCTCAGTAATCACTGGCAACTCATTCGTCAAAATCTACTCTCTTCTTCCTTAAGATATAAGAAATATGCTGATCGCAGAAGGTGCAAGGCTCCTTTACTTCGTACTGGAGACAGAGTATTTTTATCCACCAGATTCATACGTCTAAAACAACCTTGTACCAAGTTGGGTCCTAAGTACATTGGACCTTTTCGAATTGTTTCCAGAGTTTGTTCTTCTGCATACCGCCTGGCCTTACCCAAGACTCTCAAGATCCATCCAGTGTTTCATGTCTCCCTACTCAAACCAGTCATCTACAATCGGTACTCTATCAAGAGTAAACCACCTCCTCCACTTTCCGTAGAGGGAACTTCTGAGTTTGAAGTCAGCCAGATTCTTGATTCCAAGCTACCGGGCAATCGGCTGTACTACCTGGTCCATTGGAAGGGTTATACTATCTCTGAACGATCTTGGGAACTGGCCTCTCATGTTCATGCTCCAGCTCTTGTCAAGTCTTTTCACAAGAAATACCCTGCCAGGCCCGGTCGGGTCCCCCGGAGGGGTCCTTGAGGAGGGGGCACTGTCACGCTCAGCTGCTGGGAAGCTCTGCAGTCCTCTCTGTGTGCTTGATTGGCAGGTGTCTGAGCCACCCCTTCCTGATGATGTCACAACCAGGCTTTTTATTCTGGCTTCCTGTTTCTCCAGTGTCCGTTTGTTTGTTAACTTTGAGGCTTCTGTTAGGATTTCGCTGAGGAATCTCTCTAACTGCTGCTTTTCTGTTGCCAATCTCTTCAAGGACTTACTATGCTGGATTAACCTTCAACCTCCTGAATACCTATCTCCAAACAATGCAAGTACTGTTTGTTTTGTGAAACTTTCAAACTTCCTGTTTACCTGCTGCAAACCCTGCATATTCAGACTACTCTGTGTAGTGCAAACTATTCAAATACTGTTATTTCTGTGAATCCTTCAATCTGCATGTTTACCTGTTTCCAAACTCTGCAAATACTATTATTCAGTGTAAACCTTCAAACTGCTGGATATCCTGTTGCCAATCTCCACAAGTACTGATTATCTGTGTTAACCTTCAAACTACCAGCTTACCTGTTGCTATCACTGCAAGTTCTGACAACACAGTGTTAACCTTCAAACTACCTGATTACATGTTATTAATTCTGCAAGTTCTGACTACACAGTGTTTACCCTCAAACTGCCTGATTACCTGTTGCATACTCTGCAAAGACTGTCTACTCAGTGTTAACCCTCAAACTGCCTGATTATCTGTTGCATATTCTGCAAAGACTGTCTACACAGTGTTAACCTTCAGACTGCCTGATAACAAATGACCTACTCCTGCATTATTAACTGTTTCCTGTTTTACCCTTCTTCTGTCTGAGTATAAGTGACTATCCCTGCTCTCCTGATTCTGTGGAAGGCATTTCCTGAAACCAGTTCCTTATTCAGAAGTCTATTTGGCTGATATCATGAATTACTTTGGCACAGGCTAACCGTGCTCCATATCGTGAGTACTTTGTTTTTTGGAGGTTGTCGTGGGGTAATGTCCTGGATTAAACTCAGAGTGCAAGGGTGTTGTTTAAGTTCGCCCTTGGATTTGGGTCTACTTCTGGATATTTCCTAACCTGACAATCAATTAGGTACCATGTTTTATGCCCTTGGCATATTTTATATTGGTTTTTATTTGATAGATATTGTGTATGACTCATTTTTAGATAGAATGTACATTTTTAAAGACCTGTTATTTTTAGCAAATTTTATCTTTAAGAATTTATTTCTAAATGATTTATTTTGACACTGGTATTAATGCACTATCTCTAGATCAACCTTTTTTATGCAATTGTATAATTTTGTTGATGTAGGATGTACAATAACTATATATTTTTCTATATACTGAGTTTACCTGTTCGTTAAGCAAGTCTAAGTAATACCATAAACAACCTTTGATACATTCCTGGGTTTAGATAATATATTCATATTGTTGTTACATGTCCCGCATAACATATGACATATCTGTATCCTACGGCACTTCCGGTTGTATCGGTGAGGTTAGGCTCGGTAATGGCAAATAACATTTCCAGATTGGGTAATTCTCAGAGGGTCTTAAGAATTGTTATAGGATTTATTCATGTACTACATACGACGATTAGATGGGTTTATAACAGAAATGACGTATTTGGGTTACACTTCCACCCATGCGGTCAAGACCCAGATGATGGAACTTAATGAAAGAAATACATTAAGTTTATACACAATCTATGAGGCATAATAAACCAATTAGATAGTTAAAATGTGTATTCATGTACCTTATATTATTGATTTATTCATGTAATATATGGCATTAAGATGGGGTCATGACGGAAGTGACGTATTTAAGATAAACGTCACTTCCACCCTATGCCGTCTGGGGTTGTCATGTTCCTTGTTCAGAGGAGAATTGCCTGGTATTTCGGGGCTGGACTGACCTTACTTGGCGGGATCAGACTGATATACTTCAGGAAAGTTTTCCTCTGTGAAAAGCACGCTGGTCTAAAAAGAGGCTGCTTCCGGGTGGTAAATCGCCATAGAACTAGGTGATGAGCTGTTGTTCGTTCCTGGTAAAGCGCTTATCTCTTCGTATGCAAATTGATATGACCCTGGGGAAGTCTCCCTATGGGTGATGGTGGAAACCAGACGTGGACTCCTTACCCAGTGTGCTTAGAGGAATGTGGCTGCACCTCACTGACGAGGCCAAAACGATTGTCTGGGGTTGTCATGTTCCTTGTTCAGAGGAGAATTACCTGGCATTTTGGGGCTGGACTGACTTTACTTGGTGGGATCAGACTGATAAACTTCAGGAAAGTTTTCCTCTGTGAAAAGCACAATGGTTTAAAAAGAGGCTGCTTCCGGGTGGTAAATCGCCATAGAACTAGCTGATGAGCTGTTGTTCATTCCTGGTAGAGCCCTTCTCTTTTCGTATATATCTATCTATCTATATATATATATATTTATATATATGTGTGTGTGTTTAACTGTGTATTTACTCTAAATTTTTCACATTCCAATGTTCTGCACATAGCAGAATATTTCTCTATGTATTTTTCAATAGATATTCATATATATATATATATATATATATATATATATATATATATATATATATATATATATATCTGTATATATCTATACATATACAATCATGTATAAATATGACTTGATACCTTTTCTAACCCAATTTTGGATATTGTCACCTACATTATTGATCTTCTAAATAGAATTGTGCATTCATGAACAGGAGTTCAATGATGTAGCTGCAGGGTCTGTGAAATGTACAGTTGTGAATGTGTTTTGTGCCATTCACAAAGGCAGAATCCTTTTTGAATGCCTGTTCAGCAAGTTGTGTTTTCTTTTAGAAACACATTTACAACGTTACAATCTTGTTTTTTGCAACTACAATATTGTAATGGAACAGGTTCAAGTTTTACAGTTTCAGTACAGGTACAAATCCCCAAATCTGGAATTCCAAAATCCAAACTTTTTCTGAAATCCAAACTTTCTAATTAATATTTTAAAAAATGTTTTTTTATAAAAAGTTACTATTTTTTCCCTGCCTGTAAGTCACAATCTTCTCTGCCTGTATCTTTGGTTTGATTTTTGTACAATGCAAATAATAGTCTTGATTTAGAATGTGACCCCTTATTATCACTGTCTGGCTGTGGCGGATTTTTATTCAAAATGTTCTACCATTTAAATTAATGAGATGCTTCATTCTTGCAAAACTGTAATTTCTTACTGTACCAAGCGGAAACAATATTCTGAAATCATATTTGCATCAACTGCAATCTGATCTGAAATCTTTCATCTGGGAAAAGATTAAGGGGCTGAATTATCAAGCTCTTGATGCCCCTGTTTCCGCGCTAGCCTTCAGGCTTGCCAGAAAAAGCAGTTATGAAGCAGCGGTCTAAAGACCGCTGCTCCATAACTTGTCCGTCTGCTCTGAGGCCGCGGACATCAATCCTCCTGAACCTATACGATCGGGCTGATTAAAACCCCCTGCTAGCCATCGTTTGGCCGCGAATCTGCAAGGGGCGGCATTGCACCAGCAGTTCACCAGAACTGCTTGTGTAATGATTTATCGATGTGCAACGGACATGATACGCTACATTGTATCATGTCCGTTCACACATTAATAAATAGGCCCCTAAAGCTCTTTAAAAAACAACTATTAACTTTCTGATTACAATACTGTACTATCTTTCTGATGTTACTATGTATACAAAAGAATTAAAAATTATATTATGACATGTAAATATTGCCTAAATTAAATAAGATATTATTTTTTTTACACTTGGTTCCATCCCCTCTCCAAGCGGTTTAATTTTACAGATGCAAATATTCCAAAATCCATACCTTTTCTGGTCCCAATCAGTTTGGATAAAGGGTTTTCTACCTCTACTGATAAAATCTGTAGTCTTCTTCTTGTTTTCAGATGTAGATAATGCCAAACCAGAAAACTGTGCTTTTAAAATCATTGAAAGTAAATATTAAAAAAAAAAAAACCTTACTTTAAAAATATTAACGGGCAGATTACAAATGGAGCGCTAAATATCGCTTTTGTGAAAGCAATATTTGTGCTCCACTGTGTAATACCAGCTGTGTAATACTGTGTAATATGAGAGCGTGCTTCCATAAGCTCTAATGGGAGCCTCGTTGTGATGCTGTCAGAGACGGCATCAGAACCTAAGCGCAGTAAGTAAGTCACACAGCAATGGCAGCAAATATAAATATATATGTATATGATTATATACATTTATTTGTTTATATGTGTATATACACACCGCTCCTGCAAACTTTAACCCCTAACATACTGCTACTTGTAATGGCTGGTTAATTATCGTGCATCTGAAAATGGGAAAAAGTTAATATAGCCTTTGAGCAAATATGTCCAGTATGCCCATCATGTCCATATACAAATGGTTTTCATTTTTTTTAGTGATCAAGATAGATTCCGATTACAATATGTTAAACTCACACATGTAAATGAGCATTTTCCTTACAAATTGAACAAAGGTGTTAATTCAAAAGAACTGTAACCTTAAAGAGACATTAATCACTCCCCCCTCCTCCTGCTAGTCATGGGTGCTGCCACCTTTTATTGATTTCTAATGCTGATATGTTCATACGTGTACAGATTAACACCAGTAATATGGGTGAAATTATAGTAATACTCCTCTTTAAACATTGCCTCTCTCAGTCTCTCCTCAGACCGATAAGGCAAATTCTATACTAGGATAGAGTGACACTGATCCTGGGGGATTCCAATATTTTAATATCAATGCACAGCTTTTTTGTTACTGGAATAGAAACCCAGAATAGTGTAGTATGTAAAAGTCAACACAGGTCAGACGAGTGGTCTCTGCAGCTATTACCAGTTGATAGCTTAGATCAGATATGCAGACCCGTTATCCCAACTATATTCACAAGTCCTGAACCCCCAGCCCTAATTTTTTATCTCATATTTACATAATTTATTTTACACAAAGGCCAGAGTCAAGTGGCAATGCACCCCCACTGGATAACCACTGATTTGTAATACAATTAATGAAAACATTTGGAAAGTATTGGAATGGAAAAGAAGCCTACATTGATGCCCCTAGGCACAGCCCTAGTTGGCCTTGGCTAGAATACACCCTTATAGTAACACAGTACCACATCATTTATTCTTTTTAAACTCTCAAGTCTGAATGCATAAGTCAAAACTGGCAAACTATACAAATTTGCAATTAGTCTGTACAGTTGTTCTGAGAGAAAAAAATAGCACAAACATGAAGCATTTCATAGACAAACATGTTTAAAGAAAATTAGGATTTAAATAGAAAATGAGCAATTCCAGGTTGTTTTTCACAATATAATAAGTCTAATTTTTTTATACTCTTTTACATTTTAATATTTTTCATGAATAGTAGAATTGCACAGCTGACTGATTGCACACTGCTGGGAATTTAACCGAAGAACTTTAGTAATGAAAGTAAAATGATTTGAGTTGCCAAGTACAAATTCACATACAGGTTTTCTGAGGATATTACAAGCCAGTCAGAATCATGCAGCACCTTGGGGATCACATTTATCTAGTGAATGTCAGAATGTAAATCATGTGCTTCTAAGAAGAGACAGAGAACAGTTACTTGCATATCATTATGCTATGTTTAAAATTCGGGACCTGAAACTTGTGTAATATCTTTGCTTTTTACTATCTACTTCTGCCCAAAGTGACTGTTTTTGTTAACCCTTTGGGCAAATATAAGAGATGTAACTGGCAGTTTTGTAACATATGATAGATGTATCTGGAAAGTCAAAGTAAAGATTACTTTGCAGTCACATTCTAAGACTATTAAGCTGAGCTTACAAAATATATAAATGTTGGCTATTTGAAAGAATTTGTTTAAACCTACTTGAGCAAGAAAAATAGCATATATAATCTCAAGTGAAGCAGGTAATCTTAACAAATTGTGAAATAAATCTGAACTCCAAAACCATGTAAACATATTTTGCAAATGGCAGCCACCATATTGTTCCCTAGATGCCGCAAGTGTACAAAACAACATTTCCCATTCAAGTTATTAACTTGACTTAAAATAAAACAAAAAATATGTGTTCCTTCATGTCATAAAGTAAAAAAAAAAATAAAAAAAAAAATATATATATATATATTGAACGCATAGGCCCAGATTACAAGTGGAGCGCTATCAATATTGCTGGGCCTTGCTAGGATTAGCTTGCAAATTGATATTACAAATCTATGGTAAAGAAGAATAACCCAAGAATGTTTAGCGTAGCTGATATCGCTTTAGCACGCCGTATACTTTCAATGGATATCACGACCGTGCTAAACATTTTTTTTTATTACAAATTGAAAGATATGTGTTGTGCTAAAGAGCAACACATAACAGCGCTACAAAAGTGTTAGGGTTAGAAGAAAGGTTTATTAAAACACATGTATAAGTAGCCCATATTATATATTAAAGAATGTATTTACAAACATATTCCAAAATATATATATTCAAAATATATTAAAAACATATTTAAAAACATGGTTAAGATCTAACTCGGCATTAAAGCCTCTTGGTTGTACAGTCTTAAATTCAAAAAATAATTTTACCTCTTTATATAACACTTTTTCTTCTATATTGCCACCTTGTAAATATCTTTTTTTTATTTTAGCAATAGCTCTATACTATAATTCATTACATTTTTGGTTATGGACTTCTTTAAAATGTTTATATAGTAAATGGTCTTCCCTTCCATGTTCCATATTTGGCAAATGTTCCCACATATGATCATGGACTGGCCTTGTTGTTTCCCCCAAATATTGTTTTTGCAACTACATTTTAACAAATAAATACAATTTCTGTCTACATGTCATCAAATCTCTAATAAAAATATAAATGCAGTTAAAGGGATACTGCTATCTACGATGATCGCTGAATACGTAAGTTAAGAAGCAGCGGTTATAAGACTTGTCTGCCATGCCGTGGCATTACACAAGCATTTCACAAGAAATGTTTGTGCAATGTTAAATGCTGACAGCTCATGCTGTCGGCATTTAGTGATGCTGGGTGGACATGATTCGCTATAGCAAATCATCTCCGCTCGGCACTTGTTAAATCTACCCCAAAGTCGCAACAACTTATTTTGTTTTATAACTATATTGATAAACTTTACAATTATAACAGGAGAAGAAGCCCAAAAGTTGTTCCCATATAAATAAACATCTATATTCTTTCAATTTTAAAAAAACTGGAGGCTAAAAAAAATCTTAAAATTTTTGCCTTTCAAAAAAATAATACCTGCAGTGTTTTTTAAGACACCACAAACAATTGGATCTTTCTTTAAAAGGTGCCAGTGTTTAATCGCTATCTGTTTTAGTTTCCTGTGATGTGAATTATAATTGGCAATGAATGATATTCTTTCTTCCCATAATTTCTTCTTTTCATTGATATTTTTATCTGTAATTATAGCTTATTTCATCCATATTTTACCACATGGTCTTTATGATACCTCTCTTAAAATCTAATTTCCAAAATATTTGCCTGTACCTCAACACCTATCATATTGGAACTGTTTTTCTCAACTCAAAAATTGCCCCCTTGGAATGTTTTTTAACCAACAATTTAAATGCCAACTTTCAGAGTGGATATAGTTATTCAAGTCCACTTCCTTAAAAAAAATCCCTTTCACAACACTATTCAAGATATAAAAATTTTTTTTTATTTTATTTGCATAGGTAAAATTGAGTCATTTTTGATTAGCATTAAGATCTTCCACAAATATTTCTAATAATTCTAAGGCACCTCTCCATATTATAAAAATATCATCTATATATCTCTTATATAGCACAAGATTCTCCACCTAGCCATTTTTCAAGAACCATTCCTGTTCAAAATGCTCATTATGCTGGTTTAGCATTCTCTCCTTTCCTGACAATCTGCTCTTATTCTGCATGCCACAAGAGTCAATGGGCCGATTTACCAATGTCTTGCGGAGATGATGCTCTGTAGCGTATCATGTCCGCCAGACATCGCTGAATGCCGACAGCATACGCTATCTGCATTTAACATTGCACAAGCAGTTCTGGTGAACTGCTTGTGCAATGCTGCCCCCTGCAGATTCACAGCCAATCGGCTGCTAGCAGGGGGTATCAATCAGCTCGATCGTATGAGATCGGGCGGATTGATGTCCACCGCCTCAGAGGCAACGGACCAGTTCAGGTGCAGTGGTCTTAAGACCGGTGCTTCATAATTGCTGTTTCCAGCGAGCCTGAAGGCCCCAATATCTTTTAGATATATTTTCTTTGTGTTTTTACATTTAATTGACATTTTTTTTATTTGACATGATTAAATCATCATGAAAATGGGTCGCTGCCCTTGTTGGCACGAGCAGGGCCATTTGTTTCTCAGGTACAAGCATGTGTAGATTGGTTGCTAATATTACCGTTATTTATCTAGTGTGTTTTATCAGTCGTGTTGAAATTTATGAAGTTGATTATTTATCAATGTTTCCATTTTGTTGTTGATATTCAGTCGATACAAATTATAATATTCACACAGAAACTTAATGTCTCTCACAATTCAATTCCCAAGAGCTTAAGTTGTGTCATCAAAGACCATATCAGTCCGAATAAAGTACAATGTATACATTGGTTCTTAAAAGCAAACCAACTCTTAGTAGTAGGGAGCATTAGCAGGCACCATTCATTGCAAGTAAAGTCACTTGCAGAAGTAATATGGTAAAACATACATTTTATTTAAGTCCATTTAAAAATTCACAGGAATAACAACATGTCAGTACTTAACCGCAATCTAACCTTCTTCGTACTTTATTCAGATTGATATTTAGTCAGTAACTTGGGTAGATTGTGATAGCTGAGGTTCATGCTGCCCGTGCAATGTACGGATTACTTTTCCAGTATCGGATTCACTATTTTTCTAATATGAGAATAGTGTTATCTTTTATATTGTAAACGTTCTGATGTGAAAAAAGTCATATCAGGAGCTAAATAACAATTGAAATACACAATCAACTCCATTGCTGCAATATAGTTCTTAAGACACATCACACTTCAGTAAGCTCTTATGGAAAAGGAGCGAAGTTTCAGGAAAGAATGCCAATAGAAATATGTAAATTTGATAATAGCAGTAAATTGGATTTCTCTTTAAATTGTACAATTTATTTAAAGGGACACTCAAATCAAAAATAAACTTTCGTGATTCAAACAGAGCAGCAGTTTTGAACAACTTTCCAATTTACTTCCATTAACAAATTGTGCACTTTTTGAGTCACCAGCTCCTACTGAGCATGTGCAGGAATTCACAGAATATACGTATATGCATTTGTGATTGGCTGATGTCTGTCACATGATACAGTGGGAGTGGAAATAGACATAACTTTTGAATTTGTCAGAAAAAAAATCTACTACTCATTTGAAGTTCAGACTAAGGGGCCCATTTATCAAGCTCCGTATGGAGCTTGAAGGGCCGTGTTTCTGGCGAGCCTTCAGACTCACCAGAAACACCAGTTATGAAGCAGTGGTCTGAAGACCGCTGCTCCATAACCTGTCCGCCTGCTCTGAGGAGGCGGACAGACATAGCGGGAAATCAACCCGATCGAATATGATCGGGTTGATTAACACCTCCTGCTAGTGGCTGATTGGCCGTGAATCTGGAAACAGTTCACAAGAGCTGCTGGTGCAATGCTAAATGCGGAGAGCGTATTGCTCTCCGCATTCAGCGATGTCTGTAGGACATGATCCGCTGATCGGATCATGTCGGACAGACATTTGTTAAATAGGCCCCTAAGTGCTATTGCATTGTCTTTTTATCATGCATTTGTTGATTATGCAAATCTACTATATTTACTGGTCCTTTAAGTTTCAAAGTTTGATTTTGACTTCTATGTCCTTTAATGAAGGTGATATCACAGTGATATTAATAACAGACTCAATGGCTGTGTTGTTATTATGTGATTAAATGACCAGAGGCAGAAATATGTGATAATTTGTCTTTACCGAATAGTATTATTTGTATCTCGTTTTTCATTTCATATGTATCTAAAAGCAAATAACAGATATTTATGGTCAGCTGCCTCTAGAACAGACAGAAGGGATTTTGCAGAAATATCTAAGTGTTAAACCTGACGAGATTTACCCTGGATTTTGTATGTTACCTTGAAGGGGATAATGCCCATCATAGAAAGTGTGTTCGTCTACCACTTGAGATGTAACTTCAGTCTTCAGTGACAATAAAAGTGACATTGTGGACTTAGATTTGACATCTGAGTTCACACACATTTCTTTCATGTCTTTCTTTTAACCTTTGGGGAAAAAAAAGTGAAGCCTGAACGTGTGTAAATGGAAGTGCTACTAATTAATCTTCATAGACGTTAATTAGCCCAGTCTCATTATTTATCATCCTGGAGCTGGCAGGTTCTGAGATGCAGAGTTCAGAGAAATAATTATCCCTTAAACCCCTGTTCTGGGGATTTGGGAGATGTTTAAACTGTTTCTGACTGTGTTGTGTGAATGTTATTTTTAAATATTATTTTCCTAAATATTATTGTTATTCAGACTGCTTCTTCAATACAATGTATGTGTATGTGTGTTTGTATGTATGTATGTGTGTGCGTGTGTGTAGGTGTGTGTATGTGTGTGAATATCTTTGTGTGTGTGTATGTGTGTGAATATCTTTGTGTGTGTGTATGTGTGTGAATATCTTTGTGTCTATGTGTGTGAATATCTTTGTGTGTGTGTGTGTGTGTATGTGTGTGGTTGTCTGTGGTGTGTAAATGTGTGTGTTGTGTGTGAATATATTTGTGTGTGTGTATGTGTGTATATGTGTGTGAATATCTTTGCGCATGTCTGTGTATGTGTGTGAATATCTTTGTGTGTGTGTACACATATATATATGTGTGTGTGTGTGAATATCTTTGTGTGTGTGTGTGTGTGAATGTCTTTGTGTGTGTGTGTGTGTGTGCATGTATTTATGTGTGTATGTGTGTGAATATCTTTGTGTGTGTGTATATATATATGTGTGTGTGAATATCTTTGTGTGTGTGTGTGTGTGAATATTTGTGTGTGTGGGTATGCTTCTTCAATAAAATGTACATGTGTGCGTGTTTGTGTGTAATGTTTGTGTTTGTGTAAATGTTTGCGTTTATGTGTGAATGAGTGTGTATGTGTATAAGAATGTGTATTTGCATACTGTATGTGTGTGTTTTGCTGCATAATGTTATTAACTAATTAAAGGAAAGGAAACATTTATTCTAATTATAGTTTGTGTCCTTGTAGTGCTGGGTACTGTCAACAAAGACAACATGAACCCCCCCCCCCCCCAATAAAACAGATGGTTAGTTCAGACCCATTTTGCTTAATACCAATTAAGGAATTGTGGTAATATTTGGGGAAAACTTAATTAAAATTTATACCTATATAAAAATGGCAGGGTATTTAAAGGGACATGGCATTCAGATAGAACATACCGTTTTAAACAACTTTCCATTTTACTTTAATTATCACATTTAATTTATTTTTTTGTATCCTTTGTTAAAAAAAACAGCAATGCACTACTGGGAGCTAGCTGAATACATCAAATGAGCCAATGACAAGAGTTATATATCTGCAGCAACCAATCAGCAGCTAACTCCCAGTAGTGCATTGCTGCGCCTGAGCCTACCTGGGTATGCGTTTCAACAAAGGATAGCAACAGAATGAAAGAATATTAGAAAATGGAAGCAATTTGGAAAGTTGTTTAAAATAGGGTGCTTTATTTGAACCATGAAAGTTCAATTTTGACTTTGCTGTACCTTTAACAGCTATAGTTAGCATTCCATTTAGGAACACTTAGACTAGGTGAAGTAATGTGCCACAAAAAGGCTATTTTCGCTACAGCAGGAAAGAGTTTAATTGTACAATGGAAATTTGATTGACGCATTGACATGGCTCCTTTCCATGAGAGCATACTGAGGTAGGCATATTTGTGTGCACATTCTTGGCTTAAACTTAGTCATAAAAAAAGGAAATCCTTAAGAGATCTGAAACATTTTGTGAGCAGTGATCATAGAACTTTATGTCAATATAAAGGGTATTAAAAGGTTTAATAGGATGTAATACTTGCAATAAAGAATCTCACAAGTAGGACCTCAAACAAAACCTTTAAAATAAGAGAATGACTTTGAAGACAGCTGCAGGTACAGGAGGAAATACAATAGTATGGTGTGTACTAACATGCTACTGTAGTTGTACTCAGCAGGTTAATGTTCCTTTACGTAAGCTATTAGAGCTCAATATAAATACATAAAAATGAAATCTGTTGGTTCCTTTTCTAAACCAAGAAGTAAATTTCCTATTGAGTCTTAAAATGATCCGTAAGCTAAATAACAAAATGAGAGCTTTAATTATAAAATGTGCTGCTTATGCTCTGTATGAAGATAACTGCACTATCACAAAGAAGGATAAGGTTTAGCACATCTTAACAGTCAAAGACAACATCGCCTACAGATTAAAAAAAGGCAACCAAGCCAAGAGAACTGACTACCCTGATATGTTTTTCTTGACCATATTATTCAGAGCACATAAATACAATATACTTATTACTCCAGGAAATATATGTAGAAACAAACACTGGAGTTTATCACAGTCCTCAAACAATTTTTGTAGCTAAATGATTTGATTGGGTTTTCTAAAGGATTATAATCGACCCCATTATTATTGTATGTAATGACTATCTAAGACAGGTATGGCCAATTGGCAGCCCGAGCACCACATGTGGCCCTTGGGACTAGTTTTTATGGCCCTTCAGGAGAAAGCAGAACTAACAGCGTGTGCCATAGATTTTGGGGCCCAAAGAAGAGGAACTAAAAATGTGTGTGTTGAGGTAACCACAACTCAAAAGAGTTCTCTGGATAGAAGAACAGCAGACAGGAAGTACCCTGCTACCAAACATAAATCTAGCCCTGTGCGAATGAACATTTTTAGGAAATGTATTATTTGTTTGTTTAATGGTCATCTGCATCCCTTAAGGCTTCTAAAGTATTGATTTACAGCCCCCATTTGTTACACACATTCAAATCAGAATTCCAAATCCACACTGAAACTGACCATATACTCAGGTGAAATAAATTTGTTTTAGCCCCTTCACCCAATAAGACGTACATATATGTCTTGCGGTACTTTGGCTATTGTACCACAAGACGTATATATACTTTTTAGCTTCAGGAAGCTCCAGCAGTCTTGGCTGTTAAGTTACAGCCAAGAGCTGGAGTTCCTGAAGTTCCAGGCATCTGCCTGCATATGGAACTGGAGCACAATTAGCGCTCCGGTTCCATATGAGGGCAGATGTGTGATTGTTACAGACGTTGACACTGTGTGTGTCACCATCTGTAACAATCTTCTGTAGGTGCCTGCGGGAAGTGTGGGCAGAAGGCAGGTGGTGGGTGGGCGGTCCAGCAGTGGAGGGGGGAGGGAGCAGGAGGGAGTGGGAGGAACCTACGCTACGGAAAAATAATAATAAAGGGACAGAGAGGCATGGGGAAGCTACACTACCGAAAAGGGTTTTGGGGGTGTGGGGTGCCCTAACTAATGATCGCGAGAGGGGGGAAGTGGGGGGGACACTAAGCTACAGAAAATAATAAAAGAAAAAAGAAAAAATATTAAAAAAACAAAAACAAAAAACTTTATAGGTACTGACAGACAGCTGCCAGTACCTAAGATGGTGGCTAATAGTTAGACGGGGGAGGATAAGGGGGATTCTACACTGCAGAAAACATCAAAATCAAATAAAAAATATTTTCTTAAAATAAAAAAGCCTTATATTTTCATACTTGCAGACTGTCTGCCAGTATGGGGGTGACTAGTGGGGGTTGTGGGAGAGAAGATAGCTGTTTAGGAGGGATCAGGTAGGGATCAGGGGTTGGGAAGTGTCAGGTGGGAGGGTAATCTCTACTCTAAAGCAAAAATTACCTAATTAACCCCTTCACTGCCGGAAATAATAGAAGTGCGGTGCCCAGCTCCAATTAGCGGCCTTCTAATTACCAAAAAGCAATGGCAAAGCCATATTTGTCTGCTATTTCTAAACAAAGGGGATCCCAGAGAAACTTTTACAGCCATTTGTGCCATGATTGTAAAAGCAATGTGCTTCTACCTAAAAAAAGAGGAAAATACACTATCTGCTGCATGATAATATTTATGGTACCATCATTCTATTTTCAATAACCATTTCATAAACAGTTTATATGTCTCATTTTATTTTGGCACACTTCAGTAGCATGCACTTTTACCCCTTTCACAGTGGCACATTTATCTGCCACTTGTCTTTGTGACACTTGGTCACAATAATAAACTTCCTACGTTATTATCAGTGAATGTCATCTCCAGCCCTCAAATGTCAATAACAATCCAGAAGCTAAGGTTTTACCAATTTGTGGTGAATCAGTGATTGAGCAGTGGTCCAACCTAGGCAGGAAATTGCTCACTCTCTGCTCTGTTAGCAGTACTTAAAGAGGAAGAAATAAGAAACACAGCCTTTTTCTTTAATATTTCAACAATAGATACATCATGTCAAAATGAATTAATGCAAGTCCCTGGAGTACCACTTGCTAATGCCCCAAGTACCCCCAGGGGTACACGTACCACAGGTTGAGAAACTAGGGTTTAGAGGATAGAAGGGAAAGAGGTGACATGATAGAAACCTTCAAATATATGATGGGACTTAAAAAAGTAGAAGCTGAAAGCATTTTCCATAAAAAAACAAATGCCAAAACAAGGGGTCACAATCTAAAGTTAGAATGTTGCAGACTAAATGTGTCTGCATGCCAATGTTTTTTAATTTGAGTGTAATAAAAAACTTCCATTAATGTTATTACCAATAACTGCTTTAGAATCAGAATAACCAGATGCTGTAAAACATATCAATGACGTATATTAAATGTGCTAATTTAATTCAAAGGCCTCTATTTAACAAGGTCTGGCGGACCTGATCCGACAGTGCGGATCAGGTCGGCCAGACCTCGCTGAATACGGAGAGCAATACGCTCTCCGTATTCAGCATTGCACCAGCAGCTCACAAGACAGGTTATGGAGCAGCGGTCTTTGTGACCGCTGCTTCATAACTGCTGTTTCTGGCAAGTTTGAAGACTCGCCAGAAACACGAGCCGTCAAGCTCCTTTCAGAGCTTGATAGATAGGCCCCAAAGGCTTTAGTTACAGAGGGATCGGAATATTGTATTAAGCATTCGCAAGTTCAGTTAAGTTGGGACAAAGATTTTCAACCATGATTTCCAGCAAGAATGGAATCTCAGCCACAAAATGATTTGAGATAATGTAAGAGAAAATAAATGACAGAATAATCTGCTAGGACTTAAGAGAAAAGAAATATAAAGAGTTATGGAGAGTAATATTTGCCTTGAGTTAAGGACGTTAACAAATGTACAGAGAGAGAGATTTACTTTTGCAAGCAGGCTATAGTAGGTTTATGGTAAGCTGTGAGATAATGTAGTTAAATGAGCATTCTGGAATGCACACGGTTGCATTTAGGTTTGGATAGAATCATTTTTGCAATATATATGTATTAGAAAATGCTTCTAGTAAAAGCTATAGGCCCCGATTATGGCATAATGCTAGCGCAGTATGCAATGGCAATATCACTGGAGAGAGTTAAAATGAGATTGTTACTTGATATTACAAATACATGGCAAAATAGATTTACCAGAGAGAGTTTAGCACAGCCGACGTCACTCTAGAGTGCCCATTACTTTCAATGGATATTGCAACAATGCTAAATGTCGCTGTTATTACAAGTTGAAAGTTATCAGTTGCACTTGAGCGAAAGCCCAAATTGTGCTATAAGAATTAGCAAGACCTGAGACCTGAAGTAAAGTGTAAGGGTTAAAAATAAGTTTCACAAAACTCATGTAAAATACTTTAAAATAAAGTATTAAACAGATATATAACTTTTTTGGAAAGGGCAAAAGTGATTTAGCTCTTTTCCCAAAAAAACCCTATCGCTAAACCCCAAAGTTCATACTCACGAAACTAGAATCCGGTTCCTTAGTGGGGCAGCTACAGGTCCTTGGTGGTGCTCCTCTTCATTCTTCTTCCATGGTTGTGCACCCCATACGTTTTCAACCTACATTTACCTTGAGGCTTAGGCACTCTGCAGTCTAGTTGAGCATCATGGGATATGTAGTTCCAAAACATCAGGGGTGCCAAGGTTAGCCATCACTGGACTAGGGTATTAAACATAGTTTTGTAAACCATTAGCAAATAGTTACATTTTTAAGTACTTTTACATTTTTTCTTTTGTATGTAGGTATTTTGCAATACAAAGTGTATTCTTGATATTGCTGAATGCAGTCAGAAAATGCTGTATTAAACAAAGGTATTAAACGCTTAGTCATTTCCAGAGTAGCAATGCACTACTGGGACCTAGCTGAATAAGTGGCATAGGTGTGCACCAGGTAGCTCCAATTGGAGCTTTTCCTCCTGAACCTGTCTAGATATGCTTTTCAACAAAGGATACCAAGAGAACTATTTTATTTTGCTAATAGAAATAAATAGAAATGCCTCTTAAAATTGCATGCTGTAGCAGAATCATGAAAGTTTAATTTAGGCTTTCATATCAAGTTAATGTTCGATAACACAGTGGTTGTCAACTGAAACCCTCAGAGGCTCCGCTTCAGTCCCATCTTGTCTCCTGGAGCAGGAAGGAATGTCACAATAAGGGGTCCATTTATTAAGCAGCGGATGCTGCTTTGAAGCCCCATAATTTCAGGTCCGCCTGAAACGGAAGTTAAGAAGCAGTGGTCATAAAATTGCTGCTCCTTAACTTGTCCGCCACCTTTTAAGTGGCGGACTGAAATCATCATCACCATCCAATCAGGATGATTGACGGCCCCTACTACTGGCCAATTGGCCGTCAGTGAGCAGAGGGTGGCATTGCACAAGCATTTTACCAGAAATGCTTGTGGAATGATAAATGCTGACAGCGTATGCTGTCGGAATTTAGCAAGGTCGAGTGGACATGATTCGCTACAGTGAATCATGCCGGCTTGACCTTTGTTAAATCTACCCCCATATGTTTGTTTTACCCCCAAAAAACTACAACTCTTTCCCCTCACCTTCCCTAATTTATATCACCCTTTCCCAGACACACAGTGGATTTGCCCTCATGTCTAAGATTAAAAGAACTGTGTGGCCCTCTTTATGAGCTGGCAGCATATGCATCACTTTGAATGAAACTGGTTTCCTATAACTGCTATTGTGCAACCACCTGCAAAGATCTGCTGCTTGTCACACATATGTAACAAATAACAGTTACATGCATATAACTCGTAACAGCCATTGCACACACATAACTCAAATCCTTTTTCAACTTACTGAGAGTTTTCTTTCCATTGATGTATTTATTGCCCTTCCTTCTATCCATTCCAGCTGACATTTAAAACTCCACCTTTGGTTGCATGACCTGAAAAGCTTTTATTTCTTGGATAATTTGTACATTTTTAAACGCTATGACACCCATTTATGTAACTAAAGCACCATTCTTTGTGAATCTTTTGCTGCTTTAGGATAGCTTCCAGGAATAATGTCCACAAAATGTCTTGTGTTTTCATTGCAAGGAGCTCACTTTAAAGAATTTTTTCATATATTACATTTCTCTAACAAAACCCAGCTTTTAAATCTTTTCAGAATTAGGAAACTAGGTACCATCCAATGGTGGAACCTACAGAATTATTCTAAAATGCTTTACTAAAGTGTATATATATATATATATATATATATATATATATATATATATATATATATATATGTGTGTGTGTGTGTGTCTGTGTGTTCTATTATGTTTTATTAATGTAGTTTGCCATCTT
Source organism: Bombina bombina (assembly GCF_027579735.1). NCBI lineage: Eukaryota > Metazoa > Chordata > Amphibia > Anura > Bombinatoridae > Bombina > Bombina bombina. The sequence continues at coordinate 1,049,590,664 of NC_069501.1, read as the reverse complement.
TCAATCATTATACAAATATTATTGATATCTTTGTTATAAATGTTTATATAGTAAAGCAATATGTGTGTGTGTATTGGTGCAACTATACATGCCTTGTTATAAATAAGTATATTTTCTGAAGTTTTAAGCCATGATCTGATTCTAAAAAGTTGCTGCAACCATATTTTATAGTTTACTTTATTATAATGAAAAACACATGTGTTAACTCAAAACAACACATATGAAAAACAGCAACTATAGGAATCTCATATTTTTTGAGTTAATGAAGTTAATGGATACTTCAAGAGCAATCAGAGGAGTGATGGCACCTTGAAAATATTATAACTTTGTTTTGAAATGTATTTAGTTAGATCCTTTAGACACCCCCGTTACTAGTAAGCTCTGGTTTGTGTGGCATTTCCACTGACGTGGAACATGAACTGGGTAAAGTGTGGTTTATTAAAAAAACAAACAAACATATTCTATAACTTATTGAAATAATTCTCCATATTCATAAGCAACATAATTTAATATTTTGGTCTTGAATGATCTTTTTTAGAATATTCCCCTATTTCAGAAACATTTAAATAGAACCTGGTTAGGGCTAGGGTTGGTTTTAGAGTTATGGTTAGGGGAGTTGGTTATAATCAGTGATTAGTAAATATAAATGTATGCCAGATAAGCTCTATAACCATGTCATTCTCAGGAGTGGTAAAGCACTGTGCTTATAAAGCTTAAAGGGACAGTACACTTTAAAATTGTTTTTCCCTTAATGTGTTTCCAATAACTTTTGTTACCAGAGATGAGATTTGCTTTTTTAAGGATTATTTGTGTATATGAATAACCTAATTTTGTGTTTTGAAGCCACAACCTAATAAAATGGGTTGAGCTTGTAAGTATAATCAGATCTCATTACTTTATCACATTGTGTACATATACCTGCTTTGTTATCTTATATCTGTCCATAAACCAATCATCAATACTTTGAGAGAACAATGGAAAATTAACATGTTATTACCTTATCTTTTCTCTACCCCACTGGGAGTGTAATTTCTTCTACTGGCTGTGTTAACACAGCTTGGCCTCGAAGTCAAAAACTTTCAGGATGGGTGAATGGGTAATGGAAATACTTGTAAACAATGTAATACACTCCAGCAGGTAAAGTGGATCATTGGGAACAAATTAAAGGGGAGTAAACTGTCCCTTTAAGTATAAAATTCGATAGTAAATATCATTTTAATCATTCATTTACTTAAAATGGCAAATAACAATCAGGAATACAATGCTAAAATATATAGCTATTCCAGCCTATACATTCAAAATCTCTGATATATGAGCATAATTTGAAAAAAAAAATACAAAAAAAAAAAAATAATTATATAAATTAAAGTAATATGATGGTATTAAATGAAGAAAAAAAACTTTCTTTGAAAAAATATATAAATGTGTCTTTAAAAAAATGATTATGTCCTATAAAAAAGATAATAATAAATGTCTTTCCTTCTAATGAGGATATTTCTGTTGGTACATTATAAATAAATAATAATAATAAGAGTGTGTCATTCCGTGAGAAAATCTGTCCATTCTTCCATGAAGAAGTTACAAAAAATAGAAGAAATAGAATTTTTTTTTAAAGTTTATAGTCAATTTAAGTGTACGCCAAAAATATAAAAATATATAAAAAGTGTATAAAAAGATATATGTCCAAAAGAGTGCAAAAGAGTCTTGAAAAAGGCATTGTTAAAGGCCAAAAAGCGTAGACATATCGTGACAAACTAAAGACTTACGTCTAGATTATGAGTTTTGCGGTAAGAGGGGTGCATTGCTAACTTGCAGTTTATTGTCACCGCTCACTTACCTGCAGCGCTGGTATTACAGGTTTTTACAAGCCCGGCGTTAAAAGGCAAGAAGTGAGCGTAGAGCAAAATTGAGCTCCACACTGCACTCCAATACCAGCACTGCTTAAGTTAGCGGTGAGATGGTTGTACATGCTTGTGCACGATTTCCCCATAGACATCAATGGGGAGAGCCAGCTGAGAAAAAGTCTAACACCTGCCAAAAAGCAGTGTAAATCTCAGTAACGCAGCCCCATTGATTCCTATGGGGAAACATATTTTATGTTTACACCTAACACTCTAACATGAACCCCGAGTCTAAACACCCCTAATCTTATACTTATTAACCCCTAATCTGCCGCCCCCAACATTGCCGCCACCTACATTATACTTATTAACCCCTAATCTGCCGCTCCGGACATTGCCGCCACCTACATTATACTTATTAACCCCTAATCTGCCGCTCCGGACATCGCCGCCACCTACATTATACTTATGAACCCCTGATCTGCTGCCCCCAACATCGCCAACACCTACATCATATTTATTAACCCCTAATCTGCTGCCCACAACATTGCCGACACCTACATAATGTTATTAACGCCTAATCTGCCGTCCCCAACGTCGCCGCCACTATTCTAAATTTATTAACCCCTAAACCTAAGTCTAACCCTAACCCTAACACCCCCTAACTTAAATATAATTTAAATAAATCTAAATAAAATTACTATCATTAACTAAATTATTCCTATTTAAAACTAAATACTTACCTATAAAATAAACCCTAAGCTAGCTACAATATAACTAATAGTTACATTGTAGCTATTTTAGGATTTATTTTACAGGCAAGTTTGTATTTATTTTAACTAGGTAGAATAGTTACTAAATAGTTATTAACTATTTAATAACTACCTAGCTAAAATAAATACAAATGTACCTGTAAAATAAAACCTAACCTAAATTACACTAACACCTAACACTATACTACAATTAAATAACGCCTAGATTTAGAGTTTTGCGGTAGCTGTCAAAACCAGCGTTAGGGGCTCCTAACGCTGGTTTTTACTGCCCACTGGTATTTGGAGTCAGTCATTAAAGGGTCTAACGCTCACTTTGCTGCCGCGACTTTTCCATACCGCAGATCCCCCTACGCCAATTGCGTATCCTATCTTTTCAATGTGATCTTTCTAACACCGGTATTTAGAGTCCTGGCTGAAGTGAGCGTTAGAAATCTAACGACAAAACTCCAGCCGCAGAAAAAAAACAGGAGTTAAGAGCTTTCTGGGCTAACGCCGGTTCATAAAGCTCTTAACTACTGTGCTCTAAAGTACACTAACACCCATAAACTACCTATGCACCCCTAAACCGAGGTCCCCCCACATTGCCGCCACTATAATAAAAAATTTTAACCCCTAATCTGCCGACCGCACACCGCCGCCACCTACGTTATACTTATGTACCCCTAATCTGCTGCCCCTAACACCGCCGATCCCAATATTATATTTATTAGCCCCTAATCTGCCCTCCTCAATGTCGCCGACACCTACTTACACTTATTAAACCCTAATCTGCCGACCGGACCTCGCCGCTACTATAATAAAGTTATTAACCCCTAATCCGCCTCACTCCCGCCTCAATAACCCTATAATAAATAGTATTAACCCCTAATCTGCCCTCCCTAACCTCACCGACACCTAACTTCAAGTATTAACCCCTAATCTGCCGACCGGACCTCACCGCTACTATAATAAATGTATTAACCCCTAAAGCTAAGTCTAACCCTAACACTAACACCCCCCCTAAATTAAATATAATTTAAATCTAACGAAATAAATTAACTCTTATTAAATAAATTATTCCTATTTAAAGCTAAATACTTACCTCTAAAATAAACCCTAATATAGCTACAATATAACAAATAACTATATTGTAGCTATTTTAGGATTAATATTTATTTTACAGGCAACTTTGTAATTATTTTAACCAGGTACAATAGCTATTAAATAGTTAATAACTATTTAATAGCTACCTAGTTAAAATAATCACAAAATTACCTGGAAAATAAATCCTAACCTAAGTTACAATTAAACCTAACACTACACTATCAATAAATTACTTAAATAAAATACCTACAATTATCTACAGTTAAACCTAACACTACACTATCAATAAATTAATTAAATACAATACCTACAAATAAATACAATTAAATAAACTAACTAAAGTACAAAAAATAAAAAAGAACTAAGTTACAAAAAATAAAAAAATATTTACAAACATTAGAAAAATACTACAACAATTTTAAACTAATTACACCTACTCTAAGCCCCCTAATAAAATAACAAAGCCCCCCAAAATAAAAAAATGCCCTACCCTATTCTAAAATTAAAATAGAAAAGCTCTTTTACCTTACCAGCCCTTAAAAGGGCCATTTGCGGGGCATGCCCCAAAGAATTCAGCTCTTTTGCCTGGAAAAAAAACCATACAATACCCCCCCAACATTACAACCCACCACCCACATACCCCTAATCTAACCCAAATCCCCCTTAAATAAACCTAACACTAAGCCCCTGAAGATCTTCCTACCTTATCTTCACCACACCGGGTACCACCGATCCGTCCTGGCTCCGATGTCTTGATCCAAGCCCAAGCGGGGGGCTGAAGACATCCATCCTCCGGCTGAAGTCTTGATCCAAGTGGGCAGAAGAGGACATCCAGACCGGCAAACATCTTCATCCAGGCGGCATCTTCTATGTTCTTCCATCCGATGACGAGCGGCTGATCTTCAAGACCTCCGGTAGGAAAATTCTGATTGGCTGATGGAATCAGCCAATCAGATTCAAGTTCAATCCGATTGGCTGATCCAATCAGCCAATCAGATTTAGCTCGCATTCAATTGGCTGTTCCGATCAGCCAATAGAATGTGAGCTCAATCTGATTGGCTGATCCAATCAGCCAATCGGATTGAACTTGAATCTGATTGGCTGATTCCATCAGCCAATCAGAATTTTCCTACCTTAATTCCGATTGGCTGATAGAATCCTATCAGCCAATCGGAATTCGAGGGACGCCATCTTGGATGACGTCCCTTAAATGAACCTTCATTCGTCGTCTAGTTGTCGGAAAAAGAGGATGGATCCGCGCTGGAGGTCTTGAAGATCAGCCGCTCGTCATCGGATGGAAGAACATAGAAGATGCCGCCTGGATGAAGATGTTTGCCGGTCCGGATGTCCTCTTCTGCCCGCTTGGATCAAGCCTTCAGCCGGAGGATGGATGTCTTCAGCCCCCGCTTGGGCTTGGATCAAGACATCGGAGCCAGGATGGATCGGTGGTACCCGGTGTGGTGAAGATAAGGTAGGAAGATCTTCAGGGGCTTAGTGTTAGGTTTATTTAAGGGGGGTTTGGGTTAGATTAGGGGTATGTGGGTGGTGGGTTGTAATGTTGGGGGGGGGGTATTGTATGTTTTTTTTTCCAGGCAAAAGAGCTGAATTCTTTGGGGCATGCCCCGCAAATGGCCCTTTTAATGGCTGGTAAGGTAAAGAGCTTTACTATTTTAATTTTAGAATAGGGTAGGGCATTTTTTTATTTTGGGGGGCTTTGTTATTTTATTAGGGGGCTTAGAGTAGGTGTAATTAGTTTAAAATTGTTGTAATATTTTTCTAATGTTTGTAAATATTTTTTTATTTTTTGTAACTTAGTTCTTTTTTATTTTTTGTACTTTAGTTAATTTAATTGTATTTATTTGTAGGTATTGTATTTAATTAATTTATTGATAGTGTAGTGTTAGGTTTAATTGTATTTAATTGTAGGTATTTTATTTAAGTAATTTATTGATAGTGTAGTGTTAGGTTTAATTGTAACTTAGGTTAGGATTTATTTTACAGGTAATTTTGTAATTATTTTAACTAGGTAGCTATTAAATAGTTATTAACTATTTAATAGCTATTGTACCTGGTTAAAATAAATACAAAGTTGCCTGTAGAATAAATATTAATTCTAAAATAGCTACAATATAATTATTCGTTATATTGTAGCTATATTAGGGTTTATTTTAGAGGTAAGTAAGTTTAGCTTTAAATAGGAATAATTTATTTAATAAGAATTATTTTATTTTGTTAGAATAAAATTATATTTAACTTAGGGGGGTGTTAGTGTTAGGGTTAGATTTAGCTTTAGGGGTTAATACATTTATTAGAGTAGCGGTGAGGTCCGGTCGGCAGATTAGGGGTTAATAATTGAAGTTAGGTGTCGGCGATGTTAGGGAGGGCAGATTAGGGGTTAATACTATTTCTTATAGGGTTATTGAGGCGGGAGTGAGGCGGATTAGGGGTTAATAACTTTATTATAGTAGCGGTGAGGTCCGGTCGGCAGATTAGGGGTTAATTATTGTAGGTAGATGGCGGCGACGTTGTGGGGGGCAGATTAGGGGTTAATAAATATAATATAGGGGTCGGCGGTGTTAGGGGCAGCAGATTAGGGGTACATAGCTATAATGTAGGTTGCAGCGGTGTATGGAGCGGCAGATTAGGGGTTAAAAAAATATGCAGGGGTCAGCGATAGCGGGGGCGGCAGATTAGGGGTTAATAAGTGTAAGGTTAGGGGTGTTTAGACTCGGGGTACATGTTAGGGTGTTAGGTGCAGACTTAGGAAGTGTTTCCCCATAGGAAACAATGGGGCCGCATTAGGAGCTGAACGCTGTTTTTTTTCAGCTCAAACTGTCCCATTGTTTCCTATGGGGGAATCGTGCACGAGCACGTTTTTGAAGCTGGCCGCGTCCGTAAGCACCACTGGTATTTAGAGTTGCAGTGGCGGTAAATTATGCTCTACGCTCCCTTTTTGGAGCCTAACGCAGCCCTTCTGTAAACTCTAAATACCGGTATTTAAAAGGTGCGGCCAAAAAAAAGCATGCGTAGCTAACGCACCCCTTCTACCGCAAAACTCCAAATCTAGGCCTAAATTTCCTAAATGAAATACAATTAAATAAATCAAAAACAATTAGATAAATTTAAAAAAACAACAACACAATTACAGAAAATAAAAAACAAATTACAAGATCTTTAAACTAATTACACCTAATCTAAGAGCCCTATCAAAATAAAAAAAAGCCCCCCAAAATAAAAAAAAACCCTAGCCTAAACTAAACTATCAATAGCCCTTAAAAGGGCCTTTTGCAGGGCATTGCCCCAAAGAAATCAGCTCTTTTACCTGAATCAGCCAATAGAATGTGAGCTCAATCCTATTGGCTGATTGGATCAGCCAATAGGATTTTTTCAACCTTAATTCCGATTGACTGATAGAATTCTATCAGTCAATCGGAATCTAAGGGACGCCATCTTGGATGACGTCATTTAAAGGTACCTTCATTCAGCAAGAAGATGTCGGAAGAAGAGAATGCTCCGCGTCGGATGTCTTGAAGATGGAGTCGCTCCTCATCAGAAGGATGAAGATAGAAGATGCCGTCTGTGTGAAGACTTCTGCCCGTCTGGAGGACCACTTCTGCCGGCTTCCTTGAGGACATCTTGCCGCTTGGATGAAGACTTCTATTGGTAAGTGTATCTTCGGGGGTTAGTGTTAGGATTTTGTAAGGGTGTATTGGGTGGCTTTTATTTTTAGGTTAGGGCTTTGGGCAGCAATAGAGCTAAATGCCCTTTTACGGGCAATGCCCATCCAAATGCCCTTTTTAGGGCAATGGGGAGCTTAAGTTTTTTTAGTTAGGGTTTTAATTGGGAGGATTGGTTGTGTGGGTGGTGGGTTTTACTGTTGGGGGTTTTACTTGTATTTCTTTTTCAGGTAAAAGAGCTGATTTCTTTGGGGCAAAGCCCCGCAAAAGGCCCTTTTAAGGGCTATTGGTAATTTAGTTTAGGCTAGGGTATTTTTTAATTTTTTTTGGGGGGGGGGGGGCTTTTTTATTTTGGTAGGGCTCTTAGATTAGGTGTAATTAGTTTAAAGATCTTGTAATTTGTTTTTTATTTTCTGTAATTTAGTGGGGTTTTTTTGTAATTTAGATAATTTTATTTGATTTATTTAATTGTATTTCATTTAGGTAATTTATTTAATTGTAGTGTAGTGTTAGGTGTTAGTGTAACTTAGGTTAGGTTTTATTTTACAGGTAAATTTGTATTTATTTTAGCTAGGTAGCTAGTAAATAGTTAATAACTATTTACTAACTATTCTACCTAGTTAAAATAAATACAAACTTGCCTGTAAAATAAAAATAAACCCTAAACTAGATACAATGTAACTATTAGTTATATTGTAGCTAGCTTAGGGTTTATTTTACAGGTAAGTATTTAGTTTTAAATAGGAATGATTTAGTTAATGATAGTAATTTTATTTAGATTTATTTAAATTATATTTAAGTTAGGGGGTGTTATGGTTAGGGTTACACTTAGGTTTAGGGGTTAATAAATTTAGAATAGTGGCGGCGACGTTGGGGATGGCAGATTAGGGGTTAATAAAAAGTCTAACACCTGCCAAAAAGCAGTGTAAATCTCAGTAACGCAGCCCCATTGATTCCTATGGGGAAACATATTTTATGTTTACACCTAACACTCTAACATGAACCCCGAGTCTAAACACCCCTAATCTTATACTTATTAACCCCTAATCTGCTGCCCCCAACATTGCCGACACCTACATTATACTTATTAACCCCTAATCTGCCGCTCCGGACATTGCCGCCACCTACATTATACTTATTAACCCCTAATCTGCCGCTCCGGACATCGCCGCCACCTACATTATACTTATGAACCCCTAATCTGCTGCCCCCAACATCGCCAACACCTACATCATATTTATTAACCCCTAATCTGCTGCCCACAACATCGCCGACACCTACATAATGTTATTAACGCCTAATCTGCCGTCCCCAACGTCGCCGCCACTATTCTAAATTTATTAACCCCTAAACCTAAGTCTAACCCTAACACCCCCTAACTTAAATATAATTTAAATAAATCTAAATAAAATTACTATCATTAACTAAATTATTCCTATTTAAAACTAAATACTTACCTATAAAATAAACCCTAAGCTAGCTACAATATAACTAATAGTTACATTGTAGCTATTTTAGGATTTATTTTTATTTTACAGGCAAGTTTGTATTTATTTTAAATAGGTAGAATAGTTACTAAATAGTTATTAACTATTTAATAACTACCTAGCTAAAATAAATACAAATGTACCTGTAAAATAAAACCTAACCTAAATTACACTAACACCTAACACTATACTACAATTAAATAACGCCTAGATTTAGAGTTTTGCGGTAGCCATCAAAACCAGCGTTAGGGGCTCCTAACGCTGGTTTTTACCACCCACTGGTATTTGGAGTCAGTCATTAAAGGGTCTAACGCTCACTTTGCAGCCGCGACTTTTCCATACCGCAGATCCCCCTACGCCAATTGCGTATCCTATCTTTTCAATGTGATCTTTCTAACACCGGTATTTAGAGTCCTGGCTGAAGTGAGCGTTAGAAATCTAACAACAAAACTCCAGCCGCAGAAAAAAAACAGGAGTTAAGAGCTTTCTGGGCTAACACCGGTTCATAAAGCTCTTAACTACTGTGCTCTAAAGTACACTAACACCCATAAACTACCTATGCACCCCTAAACCGAGGTCCCCCCACATCGCCGCCACTATAATACATTTTTTTAACCTTTAATCTGCCGACCGCACACCGCCGCCACCTACGTTATACTTATGTACCCCTAATCTGCTGCCCCTAACACCGCAGATCCCAATATTATATTTATTAGCCCCTAATCTGCCCCCCTCAATGTCGCCGACACCTACCTACACTTATTAACCCCTAATCTGCCGACCGGACCTCGCCGCTACTATAATAAAGTTATTAACCCCTAATCCGCCTCACTCCCGCCTCAATAACCCTATAATAAATAGTATTATCCCCTAATCTGCCCTCCCTAACCTCACCGACACCTAGCTTCAAGTATTAACCCCTAATCTGCCGACCGGACCTCACCGCTACTATAATAAATGTATTAACCCCTAAAGCTAAGTCTAACCCTAACACTAACACCCCCCTAAATTAAATATAATTTAAATCTAACGAAATAAATTAACTCTTATTAAATAAATTATTCCTATTTAAAGCTAAATACTTACCTTTAAAATAAACCCTAATATAGCTACAATATAACGAATAATTATATTGTAGCTATTTTAGGATTAATATTTATTTTACAGGCAACTTTGTAATTATTTTAACCAGGTACAATAGCTATTAAATAGTTAATAACTATTTAATAGCTACCTAGTTAAAATAATCACAAAATTACCTGGATAATAAATCCTAACCTAAGTTACAATTAAACCAAACACTACACTATCAATAAATTACTTAAATAAAATACCTACAATTATCTACAATTAAACCTAACACTACACTATCAATAAATTAATTAAATACAATACCTACAAATAAATACAATTAAATAAACTAACTAAAGTACAAAAAATAAAAAAGAACTAAGTTACAAAAAATAAAAAAATATTTACAAACATTAGAAAAATACTACAACAATTTTAAACTAATTACACCTACTCTAAGCCCCCTAATAAAATAACAAAGCCCCCCAAAATAAAAAAATGCCCTACCCTATTCTAAAATTAAAATAGAAAAGCTCTTTTACCTTACCAGCCCTTAAAAGGGCCATTTGCGGGGCATGCCCCAAAGAATTCAGCTCTTTTGCCTGGAAAAAAAACCATACAATACCCCCCAATATTACAACCCACCACCCACATACCCCTAATCTAACCAAAACCCCCCTTAAATAAACCTAACACTAAGCCCCTGAAGATCTTCCTACCTTATCTTCACTACACCGGGTACCAACGATCCGTCCTGGCTCCGATGTCTTGATCCAAGCCCAAGCAGGGGGCTGAAGACATCCATCCTCCGGCTGAAGTCTTGATCCAAGTGGGCAGAAGAGGACATCCAGACCGGCAAACATCTTCATCCAGGCGGCATCTTCTATGTTCTTCCATCCGATGACGAGCGGCTGATCTTCAAGACCTCCGGCGCGGATCCATCCTCTTCTTCCGACGACTAGACGACGAATGAAGGTTCCTTTAAGGGACGTCATCCAAGATGGCGTCCCTCGAATTCCGATTGGCTGATAGGATTCTATCAGCCAATCGGAATTAAGGTAGGCTTAGAGTAGGTGTAATTAGTTTAAAATTGTTGTAATATTTTTCTAATGTTTGTAAATATTTTTTTATTTTTTGTAACTTAGTTCTTTTTTATTTTTTGTACTTTAGTTAATTTAATTGTATTTATTTGTAGGTATTGTATTTAATTAATTTATTGATAGTGTAGTGTTAGGTTTAATTGTAACTTAGGTTAGGATTTATTTTACAGGTAATTTTGTAATTATTTTAACTAGGTAGCTATTAAATAGTTATTAACTATTTAATAGCTATTGTACCTGGTTAAAAAAAAAACAAAGTTGCATGTAAAATAAATATTAATCCTAAAATAGCTACAATATAATTATTCGTTATATTGTAGCTATATTAGGGTTTATTTTAGAGGTAAATATTTAGCTTTAAATAGGAATAATTTATTTAATAAGAATTATTTTATTTCGTTAGAATAAAATTATATTTAACTTAGGGGGGTGTTAGTGTTAGATTTAGCTTTAGGGGTTAATACATTTATTAGAGTAGCGGTGAGGTCCGGTCGGCAGATTAGGGGTTAATAATTGAAGTTAGGTGTCGGCGATGTTAGGGAGGGCAGATTAGGGGTTAATACTATTTCTTATAGGGTTATTGAGGCGGGAGTGAGGCGGATTAGGGGTTAATAACTTTATTATAGTAGCGGTGAGGTCCGGTCGGCAGATTAGGGGTTAATTATTGTAGGTAGCTGGCGGCGACGTTGTGGGGGGCAGATTAGGGGTTAATAAATATAATATAGGGGTCGGCGGTGTTAGGGGCAGCAGATTAGGGGTACATAGCTATAATGTAGGTTGCAGCGGTGTATGGAGCGGCAGATTAGGGGTTAAAAAAATATGCAGGGGTCAGCGATAGCGGGGGCGGCAGATTAGGGGTTAATAAGTGTAAGGTTAGGGGTGTTTAGACTCGGGGTACATGTTAGGGTGTTAGGTGCAGACTTAGGAAGTGTTTCCCCATAGGAAACAATGGGGCCGCATTAGGAGCTGAACGCTGTTTTTTTCAGCTCAAACTGTCCCATTGTTTCCTATGGGGGAATCGTGCATGAGCACGTTTTTGAAGCTGGCCGCGTCCGTAAGCACCACTGGTATTTAGAGTTGCAGTGGCGGTAAATTATGCTCTACGCTCCCTTTTTGGAGCCTAACGCAGCCCTTCTGTAAACTCTAAATACCAGCGGTATTTAAAAGGTGCGGCCAAAAAAAGCATGCGTAGCTAACGCACCCCTTCTAACGCAAAACTCCAAATCTAGGCCTAAATTTCCTAAATGAAATACAATTAAATAAATCAAAAACAATTAGATAAATTTAAAAAAACAACAACACAATTACAGAAAATAAAAAACAAATTACAAGATCTTTAAACTAATTACACCTAATCTAAGAGCCCTATCAAAATAAAAAAAGCCCCCCAAAATAAAAAAAACCCTAGCCTAAACTAAACTATCAATAGCCCTTAAAAGGGCCTTTTGCAGGGCATTGCCCCAAAGAAATCAGCTCTTTTACCTGAATCAGCCAATAGAATGTGAGCTCAATCCTATTGGCTGATTGGATCAGCCAATAGGATTTTTTCAACCTTAATTCCGATTGACTGATAGAATTCTATCAGTCAATCGGAATCTAAGGGATGCCATCTTGGATGACGTCATTTAAAGGTACCTTCATTCAGCAAGAAGATGTCGGAAGAAGAGAATGCTCCACGTCGGATGTCTTGAAGATGGAGTCGCTCCTCATCAGAAGGATGAAGATAGAAGATGCCGTCTGTGTGAAGACTTCTGCCCGTCTGGAGGACCACTTCTGCCGGCTTCCTTGAGGACATCTTGCCGCTTGGATGAAGACTTCTCTTGGTAAGTGTATCTTCGGGGGTTAGTGTTAGGATTTTGTAAGGGTGTATTGGGTGGCTTTTATTTTTAGGTTAGGGCTTTGGGCAGCAATAGAGCTAAATGCCCTTTTACGGGCAATGCCCATCCAAATGCCCTTTTCAGGGCAATGGGGAGCTTAAGTTTTTTTAGTTAGGGTTTTAATTGGGAGGATTGGTTGTGTGGGTGGTGGGTTTTACTGTTGGGGGTTTTACTTGTATTTCTTTTTCAGGTAAAAGAGCTGATTTCTTTGGGGCAAAGCCCCGCAAAAGGCCCTTTTAAGGGCTATTGGTAATTTAGTTTAGGATAGGGTATTTTTTTATTTTTTTTGGGGGGGGGGCTTTTTTATTTTGATAGGGCTCTTAGATTAGGTGTAATTAGTTTAAAGATCTTGTAATTTGTTTTTTATTTTCTGTAATTTAGTGTTTTTTTTGTAATTTAGATAATTTTATTTGATTTATTTAATTGTATTTCATTTAGGTAATTTATTTAATTGTAGTGTAGTGTTAGGTGTTAGTGTAACTTAGGTTAGGTTTTATTTTACAGGTAAATTTGTATTTATTTTAGCTAGGTAGCTAGTAAATAGTTAATAACTATTTACTAACTATTCTACCTAGTTAAAATAAATACAAACTTGCCTGTAAAATAAAAATAAACCCTAAACTAGATACAATGTAACTATTAGTTATATTGTAGCTAGCTTAGGGTTTATTTTACAGGTAAGTATTTAGTTTTAAATAGGAATAATTTAGTTAATGATAGTAATTTTATTTAGATTTATTTAAATTATATTTAAGTTAGGGGGTGTTATGGTTAGGGTTACACTTAGGTTTAGGGGTTAATAAATTTAGAATAGTGGCGGCGACGTTGGGGATGGCAGATTAGGGGTTAATAATATTTAACTAGTGTTTGCGAGGCAGGAGTGTGGTGGTTTAGGGGTTAATATGTTTATTATAGTGGCGGCGATGTCGGGAGCGGAAAATTAGAGGTTAATAATTTTATTTTAGCGTTTGCAATGCGGGAGGGCCTCGGTTTAGGGGTTAACAGGTAGTTTATGGGTGTTAGTGTACTTTTTAGCACTTTAGTTATGAGTTTTATGCTACAGCTTTGTAGTGTAAAACTAATAACTACTGACTTTAAAATGCGTTAGGAATCTTAGAGGTAGAGGGTGTACCGCTCACTTTTTGGCCTCACAGAACAAACTCGTAATACCGGCGCTATGCAAGTCCCATTGAAAAATACTTTTTACGAAATTTACGTAAGTTGATTTGCGTTAAGGCCAAAAAAGTGAGTGGTGCCCCTAAACCTGCAGGACTCGTAATACCTGCGGGCGTAAAAAAGCAGCGTTAGGACCTGTTAACGCTGCTTTTTAAGCTTACCGCAAAACTCGTAATCTAGCCATTAGGTTCTCTATTTGGTAAGCATAATATATTATTGCATTCAAATATGATATACTGGCAATATTCCACTATGTATTTTTGTTCTTTATAGGCTAAACAGCTAACAGCACTATCGCACTTTTGATATAATGGAAACACATAGATTTGCACTCTCTTGGACATACATCTTTTTATACACTTTTTATATATTTGTATATTTTTGTTGTACGCCTAAATTGACTATAAACTTTCTATTTATTTCTATTTTTCTATTTTTTGTAACTTCTTCACAGAAGTACGGACAGATTTTCTCATGCAAGGACACACTTATATATCCTCATTAGAAGAAAAGACATTTATTATGATTATCTTTTTTATATGACATAGTGATTTTTTCAAGGAGACACAGAAGTTTTTTTTTCATTTAACACCATCATATTATTTTCATTTATATGATTATTTTTTTTTTTATTTTTTTAAATTATGCTCATATATCAGAGATTTTGAATGTATAGGCTGGAATAGCTATATGTTTTAGTATTATATTCCTGATTGTTATTTGCGATTTTATGTAAATGAATAATTAAAAGAATGTTTACTATCAGATTTCATACTTAAAGGGACACTGAACCCAAAATTTTTCTTTTGTGATTCATATAGATAATGCAATTTTAAACAACTTTCTAATTTACTCCTATTATCAATTTTTCTTCGTTCTCTTGCTTTCTTTATTTGAAAAAGAAGGCATCTAAGCTATTTTTTGGGTTCAGAACCATGGAAAGCACTTGTTTATTGGTGGATGAATTTACCCACCAATCAGCAAGAACAACACATTGTGTTCACCAAAAATGGGCCGGCATCTAAACTTATATTCTTGCATTTCAAATAAAGATACCAAGAGAATGAAAAGAATTTGATAATAGAAGTAAATTAGAAAGATGCTTAAAATTGCATGCTCTATCTGAATCACGATAGAAAAAGTTTGGGTTCAGTGTCCCTTTAAACTTTATAAGCGCTTCTCAACCACTATAACTAATTCTATCTGGGACCTGGTTAGGAGGTCTTATCTTTTTGAGAAGCTTGTATGATTATACTTGGTGCTGCGTATTTTCTCAAACTAGTTAAGCACTGTGCCTGGAGGCATGACCAGTAAATACAGTGGATTTGCGTAATCAACAAATGCATGATAAAAAGACAATGCAAGAGTACTTACTCTGAAATTCAAATAAGTAGATTTTGTTTCTGACAAATTTCAAAGTTACGTCTATTTCCACTCCCCTTGTAGCATGTGACATCCAACAACCAATCACAAATGCATATACGTATATTCTGTAAATTCTTGCACATGATCAGTAGGAGCTGGTGACTCAAAAAGTGTAAATATAAAAATACACATTTTGTTTATGGAAGTAAGTAGGAAAGTTGTTTAAAATTGTATCCTCTTTCTGAAAGTTTAATTTTGACTTGAGTGCCCCTTTAAACACAGAATGAAGAAGTAGAATCTAATACGCAAACTGAGGTTTGTAACACGCACAGAGCTAGATCAGAATCGCACCAAACGATATATAGCTACATAACTGCAGCTTTGTTGCTAAAACAGTTATCAGCCCTGTAGCGGCAGCTCCCAAAGTTATAGTGACGGCTATTACATTTTATAAGCGTTGCTACAATAAATTCCAAAGGAGCTAAAGCATATAACTGAGGTTTGTTTGTCTCTCTCTTTCAGACAAGAATTACCTGTAATTCCATTCTGAAATTGTAAACCTTATCAGTTCCTGCTAGAAATGGAAGTGCAGAACACTGTTATATTCCACGCAGCCATTGGCTGCACACTCTAGTGACCTGTTTATAAATGTCCTTAATTGGCCACAGCAGACATGGTAACCTAAGTTACAACATGGCAGCTCCCATTATTTTATAGATAATAAAACTTTACACTTATTTTGTCAATATTTAAACAGGTAATAGAACTTTAAAAAATACATCTACATGTTATTCTCAAACTAACCTTTTTTGTCATTCTATCTAGCACTTATTTAGGGCTAGATTACAATTGGAGCACAATCGCCATAGCGATAAGGGGTATATCGCAAGGGTTTTCATTCATCGGACTTCAGCACAATCGCGATTTACGCTAGAATCATTACTCCGATTTTAGAGCAGTGGTTAACTGTTTGGCAAAAATAAACAGTTGCAAAAACACTTCGAAATACATTACAAAGTACACTTATAATAACACTGTCTAAAAAAAACTATTTAAAAAAAATATTGCACAAATAAGTTATAAGGGCTCAAAGATATGAGATCTCGGGTGTTAGAAAAAAACATGCTTTAACATTGAGATACCTACATATACATGTCTAAAGATAGATATTTTATGTATGTATGTGTATATATATATATATATATATATATACTGTATGTCTATATATGTGTACATATGTGTTTATGTATTTATATGTGTATATGTATTTACAAACATATATATACATAAATATATATGTATACACAGTGCTTTTTTTGTAAAAGAAAAGGTGTCGGTACTCATTGATTATTGATTGATATATTCTGCTCAGTAACTTTGAGAAAACCAAAGGGACAACATTATTTACAAGTGCATTAGAGCCTTTTGCCGTTAAGTAGATGAAAACATGTAAAAACATATTTATGCAATATTCATATTTAATAAAGGTTTTTTATATTTACTGTAAACATTCAAGCTCTCAACATACTACCAGTCTCCCACCCCCTCAAAAGCTTGCAATCATTCAAAAACCCACATCGCCATACATTTAGCTCTTTTGCCCCTGTTAAAGAGGAAGAAGTTTCTGCCCTTATTACTGTCCTCTCACCTCACTACCTGTCCCCTCGACCCCATCCCCTCACAGCTACTCCCCTCTCTTCTACCCATACCCCTATATTCACACATATTTTCAACCTCTCCCTCAGCACTGGTATATTTCCCTAATTTCTAAAACATGCACTGGTCACCCCTATCCTCAAAAAACCTTATCTCGATCCAACCTCCCCATCCAACTACTGCCCTATTTCCCTACTCCCTCTTGCCTCAAAGCTTCTTGAAAAGCAGCTAGTATATGCACGCCTATCCCTTTTCTTGCATTAAACTCCATCCTTGACCCATTGCAATCTAGATTTCACCCCCACAGAGACAGCAATTATTAAGGTAACCAACGACCTACTTACAGCAAAATCAAAAGGCCACTTTTCTCTGCTTATCCTTCTTGATCTGTCTGCAGCCTTTGATACTGTGTACCACCCTCTTTTGCTCCAAACCCTCTAATCCTTCGGCATTTGCTTCACAGCCTCTTGTGGTTCTCTTCCTACCTGTCTAACCGTACTTTTAGTGTAGCCTTCTCTGGGGCATCCTTTGCCCCTTTACCACTTTCTGTTGGGGTACCGCAAGGCTCTGTCCTCGGTCGCCTTCTCAATCTACACTTCATCATTAGGTTCCTTAATAAAGTCTCACAGGTTTCAATATAATTTATATGCCAATGACACCCAAATCTACCTCTCTGCACCAGACCTATCTCCTTCCTTGCCAACCTGTGCCACTAACTGTCTTTCTCATATCTCATCCTGGATGTCCTCTCACTACCTTAAGCTAAATCTCTCTAAAACTGAGCACCTTATTTTCCCCCTTCTTCCAAATCCCCCCCCCCATTTCTCTATAACTGTTGATAACCCCATCATTACCCCTACCCACATCCCTGATGTCTTGGGGTCACACTTTACTCAGATCTTTCTTTCACTCCTCACATTCAGTCCTTGGCTAAAGCCTGCCACTTCCACCTTAAAGACAACTCTAAAATTAGACATTTCCTTACACAAGACACAACTAAGATTTTAATCCACTCTATCATCCTTTCCCACCTTGACTACTGCAACTCCATCCTCTCTGGTCTTCCTAGCTACCTGATAGCTCCTTTACAATCCATAATGAATGCCTCTGCCAGGCTCATTTTCCCTACATGTCTCTCTTCATCTGCAGCACCCTTCACTGGCTTCCTTTTGCCTCCAGGATTATACACAAAATTCTGACTCTGACATACAAAGTCCTCACCTGCACTGCTCCCCCCTTTATCTCAGACCTTGTCTCCAGATACTCTCCCTCCTGTCCTCTTCATTCTGCTCATGACCTCCTACTCTTCTCCTCTCTTGTTACCTCCTCACATTCCTGTTTACAGGACTTCTTCAGATTGGCTTTCATCTTGTGGAACTCTCATCTCGCTCCACAAGAGTCTCCCCTAGTTTTAAATGTTTCAAGCGCTCCCTAAAGACTCTATTGTTCAGGGATGCATACAACCTACACTAACCTTTCCTAACTCCATTGCAATCCCCTTGAACCCCCTTAGTATGTAAGCCTATGAGCCTAGCTGTTTGTAGATCACCTTCATAAGAGCTGACTACAACAGTGCGACTCTAGGCAGGGCCCTCTAGTATCCATTTGATACCTATAAATGTTATCTTTTATACTGCCTATGTTTATAGTGATGCAGAATCTGTTGGTGCTCTACAAATAACTGATAATAATAATACTAATAATACATTTATGTAATAGTAAAATTATTAAAAATTAAAAAAAGGAAACCTGTTGCCCTCCAAAACCACAGAGTGTGTGTATGTATCTCTAAGGGATTGGAACTGTGCTATTATTGGTATAGTGTGCATGTGTCTATGTTCGGTTATTGATTTGGCTAATTTTATTGATTGGCTAATAAGAGTGCTTATTATTAATTTATTTTTTAACTTTAGTTGAAAGTTTTTGTAGTGCTTGTTAACAATTTCTAAAGCGTTGTCTTTTTTTCTGTAGAATTTGATAAGTGAAAAATGCGTTATTAATGTGTTGTTAAGTATCCAGAACATAGTTGTGATCAGCCAGACAGGACTTGCACATGTTGAGTATAGGACCATTTCCCCTAAACTGATAATGTAAAAAGGGGCAACTGATAAACACTGGGAATGGCTAATTGGGATTGTGTCAATGTTAAAAAGGGTTCATCTGCAGCCGTAAACATGCCGATAATTATCGAACAACAGATTGCTATCAACTTATAGGCACTTCTACTACATGCAACTGTTCATAAATGGGCACTTTTTTAGAGCAGTTTTAAGTTTTTGATTACCTTCTAGGCAAAAACTTATCAAGTGAGAAACCATCCGTATCCCAATCTTACGGCTTTGGCCAACATTTTTTTTACCTCTTTAACTATTTTCATGCTCATGATCTATGGAAAAGGCTTGATTCTGTCAGAAATAACTTTGTGTTCTCTTCTAGTTCCAGAAGTGCTTGTACTCTTGCCATAATTACTTTTCTGGCCATGATAAATTTTTATCCCCTATGGATCACTTGTATCTCCTTCATAAATCTGATATGCACCGTTCAGACGGATGCAGTTGAACGCATAAACAATATCTCCATTAAATGGATGATGTACTCAATGATTTCTTGAATCAGAAAAAATAGCAATTAAAGATCTTATTATCTTTTGCAAAATCAGTTTAAAGTCACAGTCAACTTAGAAGTATTAAACTGCAGGATAAAATAGTGTGTATGGTGAATATATTCCAGATATTAATATAATGAGGCCCATTTATCAAGCTCCGAATGGAGCAAGTTATGGAGTAGTTACAAGAGCTGCTGGTGCAATGCTGAATACGGAGAGCGTATTGCTCTCCGCATTCAGCAATGTCTATCAGACCTGATCCGTACTGTTGGATCATGTCCAACAGACCTTTGATAAATAGGCCTCAATAGCTGAACAGCCAATGGAAAGCTGTACCTCCCTTGCTATTGATATCTATAGCTGTATGCTCCAGTACCTCTGCTATAAAGGCAAAGGGATTTAAATTGCAGACGGTCATCATTCATGTGTATGTTTTTGCCTATATATTGGTTCTTATAAAGCTAATAGGTTTCCACATAAAAGTATTTCTACTGCATGATCCATTGGTAAACCATCTTCAGCTTTGACATCTGCAGTGCACTTCCCTGTAAGTTATTCTAAATACAGCTGCTTATGAATACTTTCCATCATTTGCCAGATGCTTTATGGGATGCTAGAGGTGAAAACAATTGGGGGGGCAGTGACCTACCAGCATTTTGTGGGTGGGGTTGCATCATGAGGACAGCGTTGCAGGTGGACATGGACGGGCCATGGGCATGGTTGAGGGAGTCTCTTAAAACTGGGACACTGAAAGGCCTCCAAACCCCTGGCAATTCTAGGGATGGGCGAATGTGCAAATTTTCGAATTTCGAATGTAGAACGAATGTTATTACCGAAATTCGAATTCTAAATTCGAATGTCGATAAGAACGAATATTCTTAAAAATTCGAAAATCGAATGTTATTTACTGTTTTCGAATGTCACTTTCGAATTCGAATGTTTATAATTATATTGAATGTCTACATTCGAAATTCGAATTTTTCGAATTCGAATATAAATTCGAATTTTTCGAATTCGAATATAAATTCGAATTTTTCGAATTCGAATATAAATTCGAATTTTTCGAATTCGAATATTGCATAATTCGAATATTACATTTAAAAGCATTAGAAATACTATTACAATCTAAATTCGAATTTTTCGAATTCGAATACACGTATTGCATAATTCAAATATTACATTTAAAGAAAAATCATTAGAAATACTATTACAATCTAAATTCGAACTTTTCGAATTCGAATATTGCATAATTCGAATATTACATTTAAAGAAAAAGCATTAGAAATACTATTACAATCTAAATTCGATTTTTTCGAATTCGAATACACGTATTGCATAATTCGAATATTACATTTAAAGAAAAAGCATTAGAAATACTATTACAATCTAAATTCGAATTTTTCGAATTCGAATATTGCATAATTCGAATATTACATTTAAAGAAAAAGCATTAGAAATACTATTACAATCTAAATTCGAATTTTTCTAATTCGAATACACGTATTGCATAATTCGAATATTACATTTAAAGAAAAAGCATTAGAAATACTATTACAATCAAAATTCGAATTTTTCGAATTCGAATATTGCATAATTCGAATATTACATTTAAAGAAAAAGCATTAGAAATACTATTACAATCTAAATTCGAATTTTTCGAAATTCGAATATTGCATAATTCGAATATTACATTTAAAGAAAAAGCATTAGAAATACTATTACAATCTAAATTCGAATTTTTCGAATTCGAATATTTTCGAATGTAATCGTAAAATTCGAAACCGAACATTCGAAAATCGAATGTTAGAATGTTATGTAAACATTCGAAATTCGATTCGAACGAACGAATGTGTTAAAATTCGTGCCGTTTTTCGAATGTTGCGAAACATTCGCCCATCCCTAGGCAATTCTGCAGGAAGCAGGGCAGTTGGGAGACAGACTTATGCAGTCAAAGTCATTTACAAACCTGAGTAAGTATTAGTGAAACACTTTGCTAAAGGTGTATATTGCTGATGGCAATATGATTACTTTGCACCCTCTCACATGTCCTTATCAGCTCTGTTTTTAATGGAATATAATTTCCATATGCGAGATTGCTTGAGTATGATGCAGTATATCTGTAAAAAGCTGACAAGAAAATATCACATGAATATCTCTATGTAAAAAAGGAAGATATTTTACCTCAAACTTTATTCAGCTTTCAATTGTAAGTGCTCTGTGATCCAGAGCTTCTCCTTTTACTGTCATCTGCTAGGTGGGAAAAAAACAACAACAGCCAATCAACTTAATCAGTGCTAAGTTTACAATTTACTTTACTGTGATCTCATGAGATTTCATAGAAATCTTGCAAGATTTCATAGTAAACCTTCCTTAAACTTAAAAGGAGTAAATTAAAGTGACTGTGTCTGCACATGCCAGATACCTACTGCCATGCAAGTCCTGGGACTAGAATTCTTATTTGATGCTTTACAGTGGGATATGGTTACTAAGATAATTTTGAGGTAAAATTTCTTCCTTTTTAAAAAAGAGATGTTCATGTGATATTTTTAGCATGCTGCACCACTCTCAGATGATTCAACGTTTTCTGAATGTTTTCTGATTCTGCCAGTGTGTTTTCTCACTGATCACAATCCTAAAATGCTTTTGCCATTAATACCCTTCAAGCTGGAAATTGTTATTACCCAAAACTAACAACAAATCCTTATCTACCTCCTTAATCTGCTGATTTCAAAATTCAAAAACCAAATATAACATAACATCAATATTGTTTTTTTCTTATGACATCACAAGTTGTAGGGTCTGTATGTTGAATATCCCTTTTAGTAATGTGTAGTGATGGTAAGAGATAACGTGCAATTAACCCATTGTACTCCCAAACCATAGAGATATGTATATTTCACTAAGGGATTTTAACAGGTGCATTAAGGGTAGTGGGCATGTGTGTTGGGTTAATCTGGCAAATTTTTATTAGTATTAAAGTACTTTTTAATTGTTTCTTACCTGAGACCACAATTCCCACAGTCCTCTGCTGCCATGTGTTTCAGCATGTCTTCTTTAATGTTTTTAGCTGTTTGATTCTAATGAGCATGCTTGAAATATTCCATTCAGATTGTCAGCATTTCATGTCTCTTAGGGTACTCTCAAAATTGCCAAACTTCAAAGAAATGTGTTCATGTAAGCCAAAATTTCAGGTGTCTGAAAATCAGAGTTTAACACTGCCAGGCTGGCAAACTGAAGGGACATGAAACTCAAAATGTGTGTTTCATGATTCAGATAAAGCATTTGATGTCAAACTTTCCAATTTACTTCTATTATCAAATTTACTCCATTCTCTTGATATCCTTTGTTGAAGAAGCAGCAATAAACTACAGGCAGCTAGCTGAACTGATCAGGTGAGCCAATAACAGGAGGCATATACTGTATGTGTAGTCACCAATCAGCATCTAGCTCCCAGTAGTGCATATCTGTTCCTTAGTCTACCTAGGTATGCCTTTTAACAAAGGATACCAAGATAACAAAGCACATTACACAATAGAAGTAAATTGGAAAGTTGTTTAAAATAGCATGCTCTTTCTGAATGATGAAAGTAAAATTTGGGGTTTCATGTCCCTTTAAACTATAGCTGCATTCAATACATTTTACTTTACTGCTTGGCAACTCAAGTTGGGATGGTTTTGCTTGACCTTTCCATAAAAAACAATATGTTATGAATATATTGTTTTTTATATCACACTAACACTTACCTATAAGTAGGTGATTAAAGGGACAGTATACACCAATTTTCATATAACTGCATGTAATAGACACTACTATAAAGAATAAGATGCACAGATACTGATATAAAAATCCAGTATAAAACTGTTTAAAAACTTACTTAGAAGCTCTCAGTTTAGCTCTGTTGGAAAGGTAGCTGGAAAGCCCACTGCAAGTGGGAAATAAGACACTCCCCCCCTCCCCCTTCTTTTGCATATGAAAAGACCCTTTACACAAACAGGAGCAAGCTGGAGTAGGTAGTCGAGCGTATTCACATAAATCTTTGGGGCTTAGTTAGGAGTCTGAAAATCAGAGCAATGTTATTAAAAAATAAGCAAAATTATACATTTAAAAAAAAACAAAAAAAACCTTTATGGGCTATATAAATAGATCATCTACAAAACATTTATGCAAAGAAAAAATGAGTGTATAATGTCCCTTTAATCTCTGCAAAACTGGTTTATCATATATTTAAAGATAACTCTGGACAAAACTTTAGAGCGTTTTTTTTATTGCAGGGTTATGCCTCTTTAAAAGTATAATACAATACACCGGAAATGTATTTCTGGCCCCAAAAGCTTACAATCTGTGTGACAGCTGGCAGTATTTAAATAGTTAAAGACCTAAGCTGGGAGGACTTGTCTTGAAGTAAAATATCTTAACATGAGGCATATTACAATGCTTCTTTGTGCAGGTTGTGTGAAAAACCACCCATGACTAGAGTAATAAGGAAGATCTTGAACTGAATTAAGAGGCTTAAAATTGAGACAAATTTCCAAAGCAAAGTGAATTTAATTAAATATACATTATGTCCCTCAGCTTTAAATATTGTTATTACCATTTTAAATAATATTGAACAGTGCTTGTTAAATATTTAATAAAACCTAGATATAAAACTATGAATTGTATTGCTTATATAAATAATACATTTTGTTGCAGAACTGATTGTAATTCTTGGAACTTCATGACGACTTGGCTCCATTCTGAAGCTAAACTAGTTGGTTTTTGCCATGTAAAATATTCATTGGGATTCACCCTGAACCAGTGGTGGTCCTATGGGAGTGCCAGATGGTGCTATGCACCTCTAAACGTAAACGCACAATTAGCACCACTGTTGAGCGGCAAAGGGCAACACATGCTATGCTAAGGGGCTCCATATATTATTTTTAACTTCTTTGTTAGCCCGCCAAATTTTAAGTTCTAGAGCTACCACTGCCCTGAACTAAAGTAGCCTTTGCAAAAATTGATGCAGTCCAAACTTTCCCATCAAACTTTAGTTCAGGGTTCTTTTTTACATTGTTTTTTACCCAATCCAGATTCCCTTTACAATTGGTAGATGAAATGGTAAGTTCAACAGAAGGGGTATCAGGCGGTGGAAACATGACCAGACCCCATCTGGTCCTGCACATCCCTGCAGAACTGCTGCTGTTCTGATGATATACTATATTACTCCTGTGATAGAGCTGCCTTGTACACGTTGAGATAGAATGTAGTGGGGATGTTGATTAATACCTTTGCTCTCAGCATGGTGGGTTGCATTAGATGGCTTCACTGAGGGGCAGCCAGGGAAGTACAATGTCAATTGAAATATGTTGAGTTGCTTGACGGCCAATAAAACCCTTCAATGTGGCTTTGCCTTGTTGTATAATAATGACACATGCCATTTTGCTTGTGATCTGTATTATTGTACGTATTTGTGTATTTTATATGTATTTTAAACATGTGTGCATGTGTATGAGACCTGGGATTATGTATTGTTTTTAAATCTCCACCTCTTTTAACTCCTGAAATGTAATTAAAAAATGTAATCTAAAGTTAAAACATAGCAAAACAATTACTTCAAGAATCCTGGAAGAGAGAATAATAATAATAAATAAATAAAAATACATATGGACAGAATATTGTACCAAATTCCTGATTACTGTTTGAGCAAGACATACATTACTTCCCAAATTCACAAGGTTTTTAAACAACAGAAACAGAATCTTTACCTAATAGAATATCTACCATTTTATATCAATCTTCATAATATTACATCAATCTTCATAACATCTGCATCAGCCATATCTTTAGGACTGATAGAATAAGGCCATAAAATACAAAGAAGAAACTGTTCAATGCTGTCAAAATTAATGAATTTCTATCATCTGGAATAAATTATGATTTTGTTTTCTTTGTTCATTTCTTGATAATGTAATCTGGGTATATATGAACAGGTGAGATGTAAATCTAATTTTCTTTTAAAAGGCATAAAAAGAGTTTAATTTGTCTTTATTAATCTCTCATTGTCCTTTTCTATGTTATAGTTTTCAAACAGATGAGATCACTAATGGTGGGTGACTTCCAAAATGCTTTAGGGCAAGCAAACCCAAATGTCTGTCACTCATGTTTTTACATTCATCAGTGTTGTCAGCACCATTTATAAAGATATGCTTTTAATGAGCTTCAAGTATGACAGAAACGATAGAAAACCGTGAATCAGAGTAAAAAAAAGGGGGCAGCTGCTCCGTTTTGTCTCTAACAGCAGATCACCATAGAAGCAAATTGAGATTTATGTAAGTAGTCAATTCATATTCACTACTAGCCCATGGAAAAAATATTGACTTATCTGTGTTAACCCCTTAGCGTTCACAAAGGGCTGCAACACGTTACAAAGGAAGGCGTTGCAGTACTCTCTTGCAAACAATAGGTTAAATAGCAAGCAAAATCAGCTTCATACTAGGTATTAAACTGTATTTTTATTAATAGATTTTGGTATAAATTTTGTCAGCTTAAAAGTAACAAGTTAAATACATGAAGTGGAAAATGCTACCATTTACTTTGTAGTCAAAGCTAAACATGTTCTGGAAAATATGTGTAATGGTTGATCTTGCCCAGCCCTTCACTGTTATGACAATTCCTTATTCCTAAATATATGTGCATGTTCCTTTACAAATTTGAATTTCAATATACCTTTCACTCCCGAGATTTCCAACTCGCTGCTCCTTTGTACAGATTAGTCCTAATATGTTTCAATTTCTATTCTTCAATGTCTGCTCTTCCATCCATGACTTGAGCCTTTTGCATATGTATTCACTGATTTCTTGAGCCTCTTAGGAGCTCATTTTAAATCTCAAGCTATGATTTAATACCCAGGTTGTAAACTCCATGAATTTTATCTACAATTTACACCCAGCATGCATGTTAGAGCAATTTTACTGGATATAAATAAAGCAAATGCTGTATTTGTATTGTTGTCTTTACTTACAGATACCTAAAAGCATGGCAGGTATTAAGTCTAACATGGTGCCTAAAACCAGTTTTTGAGGCTGCTGGTAACTAGTCATGCACAAGCACTTGGAAGCAGATATGTTTATGGGAAAGGGTTTTTGATACAAATAAATCTATGTGGGTGTCCAGTAACATGTCTGTCTGTGAACAGGGCATTTGGTAAATGTGTTGATACAAAGGTTTAGGCTGCAGCAGAGATGTTTGTAGTGAAGGCCACAAAAGGAGCTAGAT
The DNA here is from genome assembly GCF_027579735.1 of Bombina bombina. Classification (NCBI taxonomy): domain Eukaryota; kingdom Metazoa; phylum Chordata; class Amphibia; order Anura; family Bombinatoridae; genus Bombina; species Bombina bombina. The sequence continues at coordinate 1,049,563,699 of NC_069501.1, read as the reverse complement.
AAAATGTTTTCTCTTTGTCACAAGACATAGCGAAAAGGATTTGTGTTCTGGTGGAGGTAAAAGCCTTCACTCCATTAAAAGTTATGCTGGCAACCTCATAATATAACATGGCTGTGGGGTGAAGGGGCAGTTGGATTGGACCAGTGAGAATTAAAGACTGGGAGCAGGACAAACATGGCGTAAAATCCCACATACAGTTGACACTGTCCTGACTAAGCCTTCAAAAAAATGGTTACATATAAGTTTTTGTATGTTAATCCAATCCAAATATAGGCAACACAAATGCTCTCCCTCACACTCCTACTACTACTTGCTGCTGATGACATCTCTCCCAACCCTGGCCCCGTAACAATTAACATACTTAAAGGGCCAGTGCTAAGATTTTTGGCTACACAGGCCAAGACACATTTTGCTGCCCCCCCCCCAAGAAATGATATACCTTACCATTACTGTATCTTAAAAAATGTTCTAAACAGCTATAGACAACTATTTGTCTATAATGATAGAGAACTAGAGACTAGTAATCTGATTTATTATAACTATAATAGCTATAATGGTTTCTGCATAACATAATGTATCAAAATGGTGGCTCTGGACAACAAAGCTTACTAGCTTGTCTAACAGGAAAATTTCCCAAGCTGCTGGTGGACAAGCAAGTGCAAGCAGGTGCAAGCAAAGAACCTGTCCATGTGAAATCACCACTTGGCCAAGTTTTATGATTGTAGAAGTGTTCTGTTGTTCAGTCTAGCTTGTTGCTTTTTGGCAACCAATTGTGTGAGAGCAGGGCCTGTCAATCACTCAGAACATGTGAGTTTGAGGTGATTTATCTCTGCCACCTAGAATAAGAAGCAGAGAGGGATATTTATCAAGCCGTCAACCGCAAATACGCTGGAATTCCGCAGCGTAATTGTGGCTAGCCTGATTAGCCCCATTTATCAAAGCCTACAGACCGGCAAAAGTTGAAATTTGTGACGTAACATATGATCTGCTGGTCTCAATCTGACACAGATCAATGCTTACTTTATTACAGATGTTCCGAATACAAATTTTGCCATTTATCAAATTTCTAACAGGTACGCTTGCCACTATTCCGGCCCAGCGTACCTGGTTTTCAATCCGCCACCCTGAAGGCCGCGGATGCCATAGAAATCAATGGGAGTCTGAAAGCAGCGAAAGATCATGTTCGCTGCTACCCGATATCCCATTGATTTCTATGCTAGAATAAAAATTACTTTTACACCTAACACCCTAAAATATACCCTGAGTCTAAACACCCCTAATCTGCCACCCCGACATCGCCGCAACCTACATAATGTTATTAACCCCTATCCCGCCGCTCCCCGACACCGCCGCCACATACATAATGTTATTAACCCCTATCCCGCCGCTCCCCAACACCATCGCAACTAAATAAATATATTAACCCCTATCCCGCTGCTCCCCGAAACCGCTGCAACTAAATAAATATATTAACCCCTATCCCACCGCTCCCTGTACCCTCCGCAACTTATTAAAGTTATTAACCCCTATCCCGCCACTCCCCGAGTCCACCGCAACTAAATAAATGTATTAACCCCTAAACCTCTGGCCTTCCTCATCACTACCACTTACTAAACCTATTAACCCCTAAACCGCCAGCCCCCACATTGCCATAAACTAAATTAAGCTATTAACCCCTTAACCTAACAACCCTCTAACTTTACATTATAATTAACTCATCGTTATCTTATAACAAATTTAAACTTACCTTTCAAATTAAAATAAAATATATTAAACTATTATACTACAATTACATTAAACTATAATAAACTATTCATTAATCTACCCTAACTATTATACTAAAATTACATTAAACTATATTAAACTATTCATTAACCTACCCTAGTATACTTAAATTACATTAAACTAACAATTAAATTAACTATATTACATATTTAAACACCTAACCCTACTCAAACTATTTAAATCTACTATTAAAAAATACTAAGTTACAAAAAATAAAAAACACTAAGTTACACAAAATGAAAAACACTAAGTTACACAAAATAAAAAACACTAAGTTACACAAAATAAAAAATAAATTATCAAATATTTAAACTAATTACACCTAATCTAATAGCCCTATGAAAATAAAAAAGCCCCCCAGAATAAAAAAAAAACCCTAGCCTACGCTAGCCTACATCTTCTATCTTCATCCATCCGGCACGGAGCGGCTCCATCTTCAAGACATGCAGCACGGAGCATCCTCTTCTTACGACGTCTTCTGAAGAATGAAGTTTCCCTTTAAATGACGTCTTCCAAGATAGCGTCCCTTACATTCTGATTGGCTGATAGAATTCTATCAGCCAATTGGAATTAAGGTGGAAAAAATCCTATTGGCTGTTGCAATCAGCCAATAGGATTGAGCTTTCATCCTATTGGCTGATCCAATCAGCCAATAGGATTGAGCTCGCATTCTTTTGGCTATTCCTTTTCAGGGCAATGGGGAGCTTAGATTTTTAGATAGGTTTTTATTTGGGGGGATTGGTTGTGTGGGTGGTGGGTTTTACTGTTGGGGGGTATTTGAATTTTTATTTACAGGTAAAAGAGCTGATTTCTTTGGGGCAATGCCCCGCAAAAGGCCCTTTTAAGGTCCATTGGTAGTTTAGTGTAGGTTAGGGTTTTTTTTTTATTTTGGGGGGCTTTTTTATTTTCATAGGGCTATTAGATTAGATGTAATAAGTTTAAATATTTGATCATTTATTTTTTATTTTGTGTAACTTAGTGTTTTTTATTTTGTGTAACAGTGTTTTTTATTTTTTGTAACAGTTGTTATTTTTTGTAACAGTAATTTTTAATAATATATTTAAAAAATTTGAGTAGGGTTAGGTGTTTAAATATGTAATATAGTTAATTTAATTGTTAGTTTAATGTAATTTTAGTATAATAGATAGGGTAGGTTAATTAATAGTTTAATATAGTTTAATGTAATTTAATGTAATTTTAGTATAATAGTTAGGGTAGATTAATGAATAGTTTAATATAGTTTAATGTATTTTTAGTATAATAGTTAGGGTAGGTTCATTAATAGTTTAATATAGTTTATTTTAATTCTAAAGGTAAGTTTAAATTTATTATAAGATAAGGATGAGTTAATATTTAATGTAAAGTTAGCGGGTTGTTAGGTTTAGGGGTTAATAGCTTAATTTAATTTATGGCGATGTGGGGGCTGGCGGTTTAGGGGTTAATAGGTTTAGTAAGTGGTAGTGATGTGGGAGGCCAGGGGTTTAGGGGTTTATACATTTATTTAGTTGCGGAGGGCTCCGGGAGCGGCGTGATAGGCGTTAATAACTTTATTAGAGTTGCGGTGGGCTCCGGGAGCAGCGGAATAGGGGTTAATACATTTATTAGAGTTGCGGTGGGCTCCGGGAGCAGAGGGATAGGGGTTAATACATTTATTAGAGTTGCGGCGGGGACAGGGAGCGGCGGGATAGGGGTTAAACATTTTAGTATAGTGGCGGTGTTTAGTGACAGGATATAAATAAAGTTGGGAAAAGGCCGAATAGCAGCGAGATCGATGACTCTTAGTTAACAACAGTCCGCTACTCATCGCCCCGTACTTGGTGCGCGGCTTTTTGACAGCTTTTTTTATAAATATGGAGAGCGTATTCAGGTCCGCGGTCGCGATGCTAGGCGGTTAGGCGAGCGTATTGGTGCCGTCGAATGCAGCACAGTTGACGGCTTGATAATTCGGCATCAGAGACTGCTTCCTAAATTTCACTCTTACAAGCCTAAATGGCTGTGAATACATCTTGATACATTTTTCAAGCCTTACAAAAGATTACATTAACTTTCAGCGGATTACTGGAAAGTTTAGACCAGAGGACCAGTACAACACACATTTGACAAGTGTCACTGTATAGTGATGATAATGTATATTTATACACTAATAAACACAACACTCTGCACTATATGATAATGCAAAGCATCTATTCACATGTAGCACTGTATAAGTAATGTACCTTTACACTGATAACATATATGCTGCACTCTATAATGATGTTGAACGTTAATACATTAAAAAACAGGACAGTGCCTATACACTGATAGTGGGTACTCTGTACTACATAATGATGCCAAACTTTTATACACTGAAAATGAGCACACTGCACTATATTATTATTATGCCAATTATCTGTACACTGAAATAGGACTTGTCCTGCAGTATATCAAAAGTTGGAGGATTATAAGTGCTCCTATGAGTGCCCATCATCACAAGTAATTTGGCAGTGGGTGGAGGTGAGTGCCACTGCTGTCACTGGCTCCACCATCTTTTATCAAAGCTGGTAAAGTTTTGCAGACAGTACATGGGCTATGCAGTGAGATATTTCAGTTGGATGCTTCCAGCTATTTTGAATGACCTGCACTCTCTGCCTCCCTATGTTTCTAGTCATTATGCCACTGCCCACCCCATACAGGGAGTGCAGAATTATTAGGCAAGTTGTATTTTTGAGGATTAATTTTATTATTGAACAACAACCATGTTCTCAATGAACCCAAAAAACTCATTAATATCAAAGCTGAATATTTTTGGAAGTAGTTTTTAGTTTGTTTTTAGTTTTAGCTATTTTAGGGGGATATCTGTGTGTGCAGGTGACTATTACTGTGCATAATTATTAGGCAACTTAACAAAAAACAAATATATACCCATTTCAATTATTTATTTTTACCAGTGAAACCAATATAACATCTCAACATTCACAAATATACATTTCTGACATTCAAAAACAAAACAAAAACAAATCAGTGACCAATATAGCCACCTTTCTTTGCAAGGACACTCAAAAGCCTGCCATCCATGGATTCTGTCAGTGTTTTGATCTGTTCACCATCAACATTGCGTGCAGCAGCAACCACAGCCTCCCAGACACTGTTCAGAGAGGTGTACTGTTTTCCCTCCTTGTAAATCGCACATTTGATGATGGACCACAGGTTCTCAATGGGGTTCAGATCAGGTGAACAAGGAGGCCATGTCATTAGATTTTCTTCTTTTATACCCTTTCTTGCCAGCCACGCTGTGGAGTACTTGGACGCGTGTTATGGAGCATTATCCTGCATGAAAATCATGTTTTTCTTGAAGGATGCAGACTTCTTCCTGTATCACTGCTTGAAGAAGGTGTCTTCCAGAAACTGGCAGTAGGACTGGGAGTTGAGCTTGACTCCATCCTCAACCCGAAAAGGACCCACAAGCTCATCTTTGATGATACCAGCCCAAACCAGTACTCCACCTCCACCTTGCTGGCGTCTGTGTCGGACTGGAGCTCTCTGCCCTTTACCAATCCAGCCACGGGCCCATCCATCTGGCCCATCAAGACTCACTCTCATTTCATCAGTCCATAAAACCTTAGAAAAATCAGTCTTGAGATATTTCTTGGCCCAGTCTTGACGTTTCAGCTTGTGTGTCTTGTTCAGTGGTGGTCGTCTTTCAGCCTTTCTTACCTTGGCCATGTCTCTGAGTATTGCACACCTTGTGCTTTTGGGCACTCCAGTGATGTTGCAGCTCTGAAATATGGCCAAACTGGTGGCAAGTGGCATCTTGGCAGCTGCACGCTTGACTTTTCTCAGTTCATGGGCAGTTATTTTGCGCCTTGGTTTTTCCACACGCTTCTTGCGACCCTGTTGACTATTTTGAATGAAACCCTTGATTGTTCGATGATCACGCTTCAGAAGCTTTGCAATTTTAAGAGTGCTGCATCCCTCTGCAAGATATCTCACTATTTTTGACTTTTCTGAGCCTGTCAAGTCCTTCTTTTGACCCATTTTGCCAAAGGAAAGGAAGTTGCCTAATAATTATGCACACCTGATATAGGGTGTTGATGTCATTAGACCACACCCCTTCTCATTACAGAGATGCACATCACCTAATATGCTTAATTGGTAGTAGGCTTTCGAGCCTATACAGCTTGGAGTAAGACAACATGCATAAAGAGGATGATGTGGTCAAAATACTAATTTGCCTAATAATTCTGCACTCCCTGTATGGCTCTTACTATAAAACCCAAATTAAGCAGCTAAAAATTAAATGCACACATTAAATAGAAAAAAATTATGTTATGCACCAATCTTGCGCCCCCCCCCCCATGGATGACCCTTAGGTGGTCACCTAATCTGCCTCTATTGTAGCACTGGCGTTGCAAATTTCCCTACTCTCGCTAGTCCCACAGAAAAAACTCTAGGTCGTGCAACTCTAACAATCTCATTTCCATTAATCTTTAGTACTTACCCCCTTTCTTTAATTGTGCTCTCTGGAATGCTCGCTTTGTCTGCAACAAACAACCGTCCATGACGCTTTCAACCTTTTAGCAATAACTGAAACCTGGCTATCTTCTTCTGACATTGCTTCCATTGCTGTTCTCACACATGGTGGTCTCCACTTTAGCCACACACCTAGGCAGACGAGATACATGGTGGCGGTGTTGGGATCTGGCTCTACCCGTCCTGCACTTTTAGCACCTGCTTCTTCTCCCATCTCTCTCCTTCTGCTCTTATGAAGTAGACTGCATTCACCTGTTGTCTCTCTCAGGCTGGCAGTCATCTATCACCCTCCTGGACCAACCTACCAAATTCCTTGACAACTTTGCTGCCTCGCTTGCTCACTTTCTCTCTCCAAATATACTGACTCTAATATTTTAGGACTTCAACATACCCACTGATTACCCATCTGCACAATTCCAATACACTGTCAAGAGAACACTTGAGTTTGGGTGGGGTGCTTTAACCAATGGAAGATGGTCAGTCTCCCTTTATTTTTAAATACAAATCCACACAATTTAGTATAACACACCTTTCAAAAAGTTTAAATACATATTTGGGAGCGCAGCCAATGAGACCAAATAGTTACACAAAACATAGTATTAGCACAGTATTGGTAGTGTTAGGACCTGTCAAAGTTGGTGACTGATCAAGCAGAATTTGGCCATGTTGTGTAAGATCCCAATTTTAACATAAAAGCATAGGTGTTTTTTTGCAAGCAATTTTGCGGCATTTAATTTTTTTTTGTTTATTTGCAAGTGAATGTGGGCCACTTCTCTCTGTTTTGTGTAACTATTTGGTCTCATTGGCTACACACCCACAGGTGTATTTAAACTTTTTGTAAGGTGTGCTATATCAAAGTTTGTGGATTTGTGTGTGTGAGTGTATATATATATATATCAATAATTAGTACTTAAGTGCTACCCCTTTTCTTATTTTTAAGCTGCTTCAGCAAGTTGCATGTATTTCTTGTCATTTAACCCTTACATACATAGGGCTAGATTACGAGTGGCGTGCTGCCGTGCTAACTGTTGCTCACAAGTGATAAGTGGTACATCTGGCTCTTTGCGCACGTCAGATGTAACGCATGCAAACCAAGTTGAAAGTAAATGAATTGGCTAAAGCGCAATATAATTTCACACATGTCGGGTTATCGTGACTTCAGAGCTCTGGTAAACTCTTAAGCTCGAATAAAAAGTTGCACAAAACACATGAAAAATACAATAAACATTACAGTAACACTCATAATAACACCATTTAATAAAATGTTTTTTTTGTGTGTTTTTTTTAAATTGCATTAAAAAGTTATAAGGACTCAAAGATATGAGGGGGCTGATTTATGAAAGTGCAAGCGGACATGATATGCTGTCGGCATTTATCATTGCACAATTCTTGTGAACTGCTTGTGCAATGTCACCCCCTACAAATTCGTGGTGGATTGATGTCTGCAGCCTGCAGTCCGCAGCCTCAGAGCAGGCGGACAAGTTATGGAGGAGCGGAAACAGGCGCATAATTTGGTCCGAGGTTTCAAGTGTTAGAAAAAAAAAAAGGCATACAAAAGGCTTTAACATAGAGATACTTACATATTCATGTCTAAATATGTATATAGCTGTATATATATATATATATGTTTATATGTGTGAACGTATATATTTATGTATTTAAATGTGTATATATGTATTTACAGACATATATACACACTAGGCGTTAAGCCTGCCCAGAGGGAAGTCTATTGTTGTAGAGTGAGGTTCCTCTTGGGGGGGCGAGGGATCTCACCACCCTGCCATTTTCGGCATCCACCTGGATGCAGCTCAGGGGCGAGATTACATATGCTGCATACGTTTCAGCGCAACTGCTGAAACCTGTGCCACCTGTAAGTTCACCTCGCACATCGGGGGATTCACATATACGGCTCCGGCAGATCATATACTGCCATAAGTCTAATAAACTGGCGATGCTCAGAAATGCGCGAAAATAAACATTTCTGGAGTCGCCAGTGACTTTCGGCAGTTTATGAACTGCCGGCGCATAAGAAAAAAACATAAAAATGTTGTATCTCCCGTAAAAGTCTAACCCGCCTCCCAAAAATAAACCTGACACTTCAAAACCCGTATTTCCGCCATCCGCCCACATTGCAACTAATAATAAAATCTTCGTAATAAACGCAGAGATTACCAGTTTTGCGCTAAACAGGGTGCGAAAACAACGGTAAACAAATTGCGTTATTTCACTCTTCATAGCGCTGCCATTACGAGTTACTGAAAAACCTTCTTGTGCTGTGCGTTATGGTGCGTTAAGCTCCATACCGCACAAAAGTCAAGGGCTCCTGCACGCTTTCTCCCATAGACATCAATGGGAAGATAGTGTTAGAAAAAAACAAAATGATCAAAAATAAAAACAATTACACCTAATCTAATAGCCCTATAAAAAAGCCCCCCAAAATAAAAACACCCCTAACATACAATAAACTACCAATAGCCCTTAAAAGGGCCTTTTGTAGGGCATTGCCCTAAGTTAAACAGCTCTTTTACCTGTAAAAGAATACAAAGTCCCCCCAACAATAAAACCCACCCCCAACTAACCCCCCAAAATAAAAAATCTAATTCTAAAAAAAACCTAAGCTACCCATTGGCCCTAAAGGGGCATTTGAATGGGCATTGCCCTTAAAATGGCATTCAGCTATTTTTAACTGCCCTTAAAAGGGCATTCAGCTCTTTTACAATTTGCCAAAGCCCTAATCTTAAAAAAAAAACACCCCAAATTTTTTGTAAAATAACCTAACATTAACCCCCCATATCTACTTCCGGTTCGCCATTTTGAAACGGTTACCTTGCATTCAACTTCAGTGTACGTTGGTGACCTAAAGAAGAGGACACTCCGCGCAGGATGTCATCGTCATCCAGGATAGCTCCGCCCCACTGGAATGAAGATTGAAGACGCCCTTGCGATGGATGAAGGTGTCGCCGCCTGGATGAAGACTTCTTGCCACCTGGATGGAGATGGATGTCCGGACTTCAGGAACCGTGAGTAGATATTCTGGGATTAGTGTTAGATTTGTTTTTCATTTTTTTGGGATGTTTTTTTTTTAAGATTAGGGCTTTGGGCAAATTGTAAAGGAGCTAAATAGCCTTTTAAGGGCTGTGAAAATGAACTGAATGCCCTTTAGGGGCAATGGGTAGTTTAGTTTTTTTTAGAGTTAGGTTTTATATTTTGGGGGGTTGGTTGGGTGGTGGGTTTTACTGTTAGGGGGACTTTGTATTTCTTTACAGGTAAAAGAGCTGTTTAACTTAGGGCAATGCCCTACAAAAGGCCCTTTGAGGGCTATTGGTAGTTTATTGTAGGCTAGGGGGTGTTTTTATTTTGGGGGGCTTTTTTATTTTTATAGGGCTATTAGATTAGGTGTAATTGTTTTCATTTTTGATAATTTCGTTTATTATTTTTTGTGATCTTAGTGTTTTTAATTTTTTCATAATTTTAGTGTTTATTTTTTTTGAAATGTTAGATTTTTTAAATTTTTTCATAGGATTAGTTTTTTTAAATTTGTAATTTAGTATTTTTAATTGTTAGTTTATTTTATTTTATTAGAATACTAATGTTAGGTTAATTTATAGTTTAATGTTAGGTTTATTTTTATTTCACAGGTAAGTTTTAATTTATTTAAATATAGTTAGATTGTAATTTTAATTTAAAGATAGGGTAGTGTTAGGTTTAAGGGTTAATAGTTTTTTTAGTGGGGGCGATGTGGGAGGCTGGCGATTTAGGGGTTAATAGGTTTATTTAGTGGCGGTGATGTCGGGGAGCGGCAGATTAGAGGTTAATATATTTACATAGTGATGGGGATGTGTGTGGCAGATTAGGGGTTAATAAGTTTTAAATAGTGTTTGCGATTCGGGAGGGTGGCAATTTAGGGGTTAATAGGTAGTTTATAGGTGTTATTGTACTTTGTAACATTGTAGTTATGAGTTTTGTGAAACAGTTTTGTTACACAAAATCCATAACTACTGCTCTCAGATGGCGGTATGGATTGTGTCGGTATAGGCTGTAACGCAAGCATTTTAGCCGGACCGCACAACCTGTAATACGGGCAATATGAAAATCCCACACTTAAACGTCATTTTTTTGAGTGCGGAATGGACGTTATGTTACAGGCTAAAAAGCTTGAGTATAGCTATACCGCCGCGACTCGTAATATGCGTTTCTAACCATTCCAGCATAATGGCCATTTTTTCAGCGTTAAAAGCCGTACCGCAAAACTCATAATCTAGCCGAAAGCGATTAACACTAAACTACTGTTCAAATCAGCCAATAGGATTTCAGTAGCTCTCATCCTATTGGCTGATTTGAACATTTCAGCCAATAGGAATGCAAGGTACCCCAATATAAAATGGGTACCTTGCATTTAATCTACAGTGTGCGGCGATGATTGCATGAAGAGGATCCTATCCTCTACCTTTAGATTGCGATGTGGGTGAATTGTGGATTAGGGGTTAATAACTTTATAATGTACTTTGCGATGTGGGGGTTAGCGGATTAGGGGTTACTACATTTTATTTAGTTATTGCGGCGGGGGGATGGCGGCTGAGAGATACATATTGTGCATGCATTACGTGTTTTGGCGGATTAGGGATTACTACATTTTATTTAGTTATTGCGGCTGGATGGCGTTTGAGAGGTACATATTGAGCATGCATTAGGTGTTTGTTAATACTTCTAGGCAGTTACGGTACTTCCCAGGTGGATTCATTTGGCTGCGTGTCAATGTGTGCTGGTATTACAAGTTAATTGCTATATATATACTTTCACATTGCTAGGAAACATTGCACTCATGAGAGCACGCTTCCATAGGCTCCTATGGGAGCCTCATTCTGATGCCGTCACAGTGTTTTTCCACTTTTCGCGGTCCATTTGTTTCTAGGGGCGCGCTGTCCTCTCCATGCTCGTTGCCTAGGGCTGTGTCGGCTTAGTATGCGTGTTGCGCTGACGTCATCGCCGCACGCTCCTGATGCCGGCCGGTCTCTTGGCGCCTTGCCAAGGGTATTTAAACAGGCAGCTATCGACCTCACACTGCACAAGTATAGGTGCTACTTCGTGTACCCCTGGGAGTGACAGATCATTTGCTGGATTATACTTGTTACTGAACCCTGCCTGTCTCACTACGTTAACTGGTTAACCCCTTATCTGCTGGACTGATACTTGTTACTGAACCCTGCCTGTCTCTCTACGCTAACTGGTTAACCCCTAACCTGCTGGACTGATACATGTTACTGAACCTTGCCTGTCTCACTACACTAACTGGTTAACCCCTAATCTGCTGGACTGATACCTTGTTGCCAAAACCCTGCCTGTCTCACTACGTTAATTGGTTAACCCCTTATTTGTTGGACTGATACTTATTACTGAACCGTGCCTCACCGCTCAACTCTCCTTACTGGTCACTTTGAGGAGTACCACTCCTGTTGTTACACCGCCAGCCCCTGCTCCTAGTACTGTGGCTTCTCCCTCTGCTTCTGGAAGCATACCCCGGATACCTTTGCCTGACAAGTATGAAGGTACTACGGATTGCAGGGGTTTCCTTAACAAATTCAGGCTGCACTTCCATAATGATCCCAACACCTTTCAGTCTCCCCAGTCAAGGGTCACCTTTATAATTTCCTTGCTGAAATACAAGGTCCTAGCCTGGGTCTATCCTCTTCTGGAACAGGACGCTCCACTACTGCATGATGCTGATGAGTTCATCTTGCTTTTTCTGCTGTGTTTGGGACTTCTGGCCGTACCTCTGCTGCGGAATATTCCCTCCTGGATCTTTGCCAGGGCAACAGACCCGTGGCTCAGTTTGCCATGGAGTTCCGCACCTTGGCACTTGAAATGACTTGGGATGGCAGTGCTCTCAAGGCAGCCTTCAGGAGGGGTCTGCATGAATGCATCAAAGATGAACTCACCTATCGGGATATTCCTTCTTCTTTGGAGGACTTTATAGCACTTTGTATCAGCCTGGATTCTCGCTTTCAGGAGAGACAAGTGGAGAGAGACCGAACTAGTAGGGTTCTCCCTTCCCGTCCCCCTGTTTATTTGGCTCAGGTGTTATCCTCTACCCCTTATACAGCTCCAGTTACCTTAGTGTAGGAACCCATGGACCTCTCCTCCTTCAAACCTTCAGAGTCCGAGAGACAGAGAAGAAGGAGACTGAGACTATGCTTTTATTGTGGCTCTAACTCCCACCAACTAAAGGACTGTGACATTCAGCCAGGAAAAGCCAATGCTTAGAGGATAACACAAGGGTACCTCTAAGCATGATCTCTACCAAACCCCCTCACTCCTCTCGGATCCTGGTACCTGTTACCCTTATCTTCCTTAAGAATACTCTCCACACTCAGGCCTTCATTGATTCGGGGGCAGCTGGCAACTTCCTGGATCACCGTTTCATGATTCAAGCTGGTCTACCTCTTCTACAGAAAAGACATTGTCTCAAGATAACTACCCTGGATGGCTCCCACCTTGGTTCAGGTTTGATCCATTTTGAGTCAGCACCCCTGACCCTGACCGTCAGTGTTCTTCATACTGAACAGCTCCAGTTCGAGGTCATTCATTCCCCAGCTCAGTCTGTCATCCTTGGCCTCCCTTGGCTTCGCTTACACAATCCACAGTTCGACTGGGCTGAGGTACAACTGGCTTTTTGGGGTGCCTCCTGTTTCCACTCCTGCCTTGCTAAAGTCACTCCCCTGCTCCAGGTTCCCATAGCCAGCATCCTGACTCCCTCCATCCTTCCTTTGGTATATGCAGACTTTGCTGATGTGTTTGAGAAAAAAGTAGCCGATGTGCTACCACCCCACCATCCCTATGACTGCAAGATCGACCTCCTTCCTGGAGCCCCACTTCCTAAAGGCAGGACGTATCCACTCTCCAAGGCTGAAACCAAATCCATAGAGGAGTACATCCAAGAGAACCTAGCTAAAGGTTTCATTCGCCCTTCTTCCTCTCCTGATTGGGCTGGCTTCTTTTTTGTTGGTAAGAAGGATGGTGGGTTTAGACCCTGCATACACTACAGGGCCTTGAACAACATAACCATCAAGAATCGCTATCCCATACCATTGATCACCGAATTGTATGACTCACTCCAGAATGCTCGCTTCTTCACTAAATTGGATTTACGTGGGGCATACAATTTAATCCGCATCTCTCCAGGCCACGAATGGAAGACTGCCTTCAACACAAGATCTGGGCATTACGAATACCTTGTAATGCACTTTGGGCTGTGTAATGCCCTTGCAGTCTTCCAGGCATTTGTCAACGTCGTCTTTCTTGACCTCCTCAACCGCACTGTCATTGTCTACTTGGATGATATCCTTGTTTTCTCTTCCACTTTAGAGGAGCATCACAGGCACGTGAGACAGGTGCTTCTTCGTCTCAGGGATAACTCATTGGTAGCGAAGCTAGAAAAATGTGAGTTTGATCATGTCCGGATCCAATTCCTTGGATATGTCATCTCGATGGAGGGTTTTGCCATGGATCCTGCTAAACTCACCGATGTACTAGAATGGCCTCAACCTACCTCCTTAAAGGAATTACAGAGGTTCTTGAGGTTCTCCAATTATTACCACATTTCATAAAGAACTTTTCTCAAACAGTCGCTCCTCTCACTGAATTAACTAGATGGAATAAGGACTGCAAACATTGGCCTCCTGAGGCCATAAATGCCTTTTCTTCTCTGAAAAAGGCTTTCTGTTCTGCTCCTGTCCTCTGCCATCCTGATCCTGAACTACAGTTCACTTTAGAGGTTGATGCCTCCGAGGTAGGGGCTGGAGCAGTTCTTACACAAAGAGACCCTCTGACTTCCAAATCACACCCTGTAGCCTTTTTTTTTCTAAACGTTTCACTCCTGCTGAGAGGAACTACGATGTGGGAAATCGTGAACTCTTAGCCATTAAAATGGCCTTAACCGAATGGCGTCACTGGAGGGCACCGCCAATCCTATTCAAATCCTCACCGACCATAAGAATCTGACTTACCTAGAAACTGCTCATCGACTCAACCCTCGTCAGGCCAGGTGGGCCTTGTTCTTTTCCCATTTTCACTTTGTGTTTTACCTTCCCGGGACCAAGAACAAGAAGGCGGACGCCCTTTCCCGTCAGTTCTCTCACTCAAGTGATTCCTCGGAAGCTCCTATTGAACACATCATAACCCCCACCTGTGTGATCGCTCAACTCAATACCACTCTTCTGCAAAGATTGCAACGTGCACAGTCTAGTAAACCTCCTGGTGCCCCCATGGCCTCTGATATCCTCTTTGTACCTCAGAACCTTTGTATCCCGGTGCTATCCTGGGCTCATGATAGCAAACTCTCTGGACATCCTGGTTCAACTAGGACCTTCAGGCATCTTCGCCAGCATGTCTGGTGGCCTACTAAGAAGTCTGACGCTCAGGACTACATGAAAGCCTGCACAATGTGTGCTATCAACAAGACTCCCCGATCCTTGCCTACTGGCTTGCTCCAACCATTGTCCATTCCCAAACGACCCTGGACACACATAACTATGGACTTCATTGTGGATCTTCCCTCTTCCGACCACCATACAGTTATCTGGGTTGTGGTGGATCGCTTTTCCAGACTGGCTCACTTCGTACCCCTAACCAAACTGCCTGCTGCTCAGGAATTGGCTTCCCTTTTTCTCTTGCATGTGGTATGACTTCATGGCATTCCTGTAAATATTGTCTCCGGCAGGGGTTCACAGTTCATCTCTGCCTTCTGGAGAGCCTTTTGTAAGTTGATCTTGAAGCCTACCTTAGAGCCTTTGTCAACACTCGCCATACCAACTCGTCTGGTTTGCTGCCCCTAGCTGAATTGGCAAGAAACACTCATTGGCACTCGTCTCTTCGATGCTCTCCATTTCAAGCTGCAGCAGGCTATCAACCTCGTATCCTCCCTCTTTCAGTTTGGTCCACTGGGGTTCCTGCCGCAAACCGTCACATTACTGATCTCACCACTCATTGGCAACGTATTCGCTCTCAGCTGTGTTCAGCTGTCTCTAGATGTAAGAAGTTTGCTGACCACCATAGGGCTTCTGTACGTGCCATTCCAGTGGGTGAACAGGTTTGGGTCACCACTCGACATATTCGCCTACGTCAACACTGTCACAAATTGGGGCCTAGGTTTATTGGCCCTTACAAGGTCCTGAAAAAACTGTCTCCTGTTGCCTACAAAGTGACCTTGCCGAGAACCCTACGCATACATCCAGTCTTCCACATCTCACTACTCAAACCATACATCAAGAATAGATATTCCCAGCCTCAAACTCCTCCTCCTCCGCTCCTGGTCTGTAGTAACCCAGAATATGAGGTGGCTAAGATCCTGGACTCCAGATACAGGCGCAGACAACAGCAGTATCTGAGTCATTGGAAGGGCTACTCTGTGGCAGACCATTCCTGGGTCCCTGCCTTTGATTTCCATGCGTCCTCTCCATGCTCGTTGCCTAGGGCTGTGTCAGCTCAGTATGCGTGTGGCACTGACATCATCGCCACACGCTCCTTGGCGCCTTGCCAAGGGTATTTAAACAGGCAGCAAATGACCTGTCACTGCCCAAGTATAGGTGCTACTTCGTGTACCCCTGGGAGTGACAGATCATTTGCTGGATTATACTTGTTACTGAACCCTGCCTGGTTAACCCCTAACCTGCTGGACTGATACATGTTACTAAACCTTGCCTGTCTCACTACACTAACTGGTTAACCCCTAATCTGCTGGACTGATACCTTGTTGTCAAAACCCTGCCTGTCTCACTACGTTAACTGGTTAACCCCTTATCTGTTGGACTGATACTTGTTACTGAACCGTGCCTGTCTTACTACGCTACCTGGTTAGCCCCAATTCTGCTGGACTGTTACTTTGTTGCCGAATCTAACTTTGAATATTTGTGCATGTATCATTAGAGCGCAAGCGAAAACTTTTTACTTTCAACTTGCCATACGCACTGTACCATATGCGCAAATAGCTTACTTCTAGCGGAGTTAGCATGCGAGCATGAGCAATAAATAGCTCTCCACTCATAATGTAGCCCATAATGTTGTCCTATCTTAAGGCCAGATAGAATATTTTCTTAAGGTACAACCTTCCATTAGAGTTTTTTTTTTTTTTAAACGTTTGAGCATTTACCTTTTTCTATGCCAAAAATGTGTTTCAGTTATCCGTTAGTCTGACAGTCAGATAAGTGATTATAATATATGTTTTCTTCTAACAATAATTAATTTAAAAAGAAAATGTTGTGCTTTTCTTAGTTTTTTTATTTTCTAATAAATGTATATTTATGAAATAGCTACCAGAATTACTGCTATACCCTATCACAGTTTTACTGGGATATATTGGTCTGTGTAATTCTTGCAAAGTTTTATTGCTTTGCATTATTTATATATTCACCATGTGAGAATTACTGAGACCTTGGCTTCCAGGCCACAGTGGCAACAAAAGGGTGATAAATTCAAATAACAATCAAGTGTTGTCAGAGATTTTCCTGGATTACTAAACCTGGATCTTTATTTTTCCAATTGGCCCAGTGTGTGCCTGGGCGCTTACTCTTCCAGAAAACTCCTTGGGAATTAGAGCCTTTGACAGTGATATACAACTGTAGAGCAGGACTCTGTTATACTTTTTATTAAGGCTTGTGAAGTGGTCTTGTGTTTTGTCTTCAATCCAGCCAGTGAAACTTGGACATAATGTTCATTTTTAAGCAGTTATATCCAAAAATACATATTTTTAAGGCTTGTAAGATTTACTAATTTAGGATATTGCCCATCATAAAAGCTGTTGTAAGTGTAAAATGGTAATGCTTTTGGCCAGTTACTACCTATAATACAAATACAGATATTTGCATGGACATGTTAATAGCCATGGGCATCAAAGTCTCTAAAAAGAAAAGAGATGTAGAATATAACTGATTTTAATCATTTTGAGGCATATTTTAGGACAATTCAATGAAACATTTAAATACCTTTCTTACCTACAACATAAGGATCTAAAAGTTTACTATCTGTGCTAGTTAAAGGGACAGGATACCTAGATGTTGAACCACATAAAAGGGAAGCATCATGGCTGTAAAAAGCTGACTAGAAAATATTACCTGAACATCTCTCTGTAAAAAGGAAGATATCTTATCTCATATTTCCTAAGTATTCACATTCCACTGTAAAGAGACTTCAAGCAGCCAGTCAGGATGCTTGTCCCAGGACAAGCTAGGGAGTGTGCATCTGTCATGTGCAGGCACAGTTGTGTTATTTTGCTATTCAATTTAATTAAGTTCTATGAAATCTTAGTGAAATCTCATGAGATCACAGCAAAGGCAAAGCATTACCTCAACACTGCTGATTAGCTTTTTTTTTTGCAACTGGACAGCAGATGAAGTATAAATGTTTATATAGCACTTACTCTGGTGAGCTGAAATTTTTTTAAGGTAAAATATCTTCCTTTTTTACATAGCGATGCTCAGGCGATATTTTCTAGTCAGCTTTTTACAGTTATACTGCATCACTTTCAACTAATTTAGCATATGAGTATTGTCATGAGATGCAGGACACAGCATAGAAGGTACAACGCTATTTTATTGCAGAGCATAGATGTATACAGTTTGCAGAACACATCTAACTTGGTAACTGCGTCATAGACAATAACTGCCATAAGCCACGCCCCCATCCAGTAACATCACCTCCCACTCTCATCACATCTTCCCCCTTTTCAAAGGACAAAGCATACATTTTTTTTTAGAGTACATCAAATAAGGTATACAAGAAGCATACAAAAATAGTTTTGTTTAGTGTATAACAAATAACAAGTTAAAGAGAATATATATGAACAACAAGAAATACAATCCTGATTTGAACATCGGGGTAGACTACCCTAGTCCACAGTGACCATGAGATTATTCTGCCCATTCTTTGGTCACTGCTCTAACTAGTGCTAATCCCGATATCGGGCTGGAAGTTTCCACTTCATGTCATTTTACATAAACTGTTCTCTGTTACAGAAGAAGGTGATTGAGAGTCTGCTGGAAGCAAATAAGTATACCCGCTGTGATCTTGCTGAGGGGGATCCCACCGGCGGAGGCTCTGAGGCATCCAGTCCCAAACTCTCAGGTACTGGCTGAAGATGTCTTCTATTTCGACGTGTGACTGTGCCTCCATCAGTAAGGACTACATAAGACCTTGGTTCTGGAGAGCATCCAATTACTGTAGCAGGCGTAGAAATCAAGGGCTCCCTTCTCTGAGTAGGCAGGCGTTCCTGGCAAAAGGCACATTTTGACACGTGGCTTGCAATGTCGGAACTGATCCC
This sequence comes from Bombina bombina, assembly GCF_027579735.1. Lineage (NCBI taxonomy): Eukaryota > Metazoa > Chordata > Amphibia > Anura > Bombinatoridae > Bombina > Bombina bombina. Next base: position 1,049,545,095 of record NC_069501.1, on the reverse strand, counting down.
AGGCCACCATACTGCCGTAGCTGCCCTTTATCTGCACTTTGTAATGCCCAAGTGGCCATCATGAATCCTGCTTAACATCTCCTGCCGCATGCTAACAGGAATAACAATGCAGTCCTGGAACAACATCAAACCATCCAGATCCGTGAGCTGTGACCTCTCTGACTGGTAAGAACTTTAAGATATCCAGGCTCACGGGCCAACCTTCTTTTATGTACTTAATAACTTCTTGAAGGTCTGTATCTAAACGTGTCTCCTTTCTTATTTGATCTAGCTTCCCTGACGAAATGGATATGGATGCCAGACCTGAATCCACATACTCTTTCACATCTGATTCCGTTAAAGATTCTTCAGCCGCAGCCAGTGAGAGCCTGGAAAGTGTATCTGCTACTACCAGTTGTTTTCCCGGCACATGCACTGCCTCAACGTTGAACCTGAGCAGCCTCATCAAAAGTCTCTGGCATCTTAGGGGTGTTTTGTCAATATCATAGGAGTTGATTAGAGGGACTAGGGGTTTATGGTCAGTCTCCAGACTAAATTTCTCTTATCCCTCTAAGTAACGCTGGAAGCACTCACAGTACCAAACTGCAGCCAGGCACTCTTTTTCAATTTGTGCGTATTTCGACTCAACAGCCGTCAGTGTACGGGAACAGTAGGCGATGGGCTGTAGTTTGTTCTGATTTACCTTGCAGGAGGGCGGCCCCTAGCCCATAGCTGCTCGCATCAGCACTAACCACAGTCTTTTTAGAAGGGTCGTAGAACCCTAACACTGGGGCAGACCCCAGCAAGGACTTGACCTGTACAAAAGCTTCTTTCTGTGAAGGACCCCAAACCCAGACAGCATCTTTCTTCAACAACTCTGTGATAGGGTGTAGTACTGTGGATAAATCTGGCAGGAACCTACCCACATAATTCACAAGGCCCAATTTTTGTCTCAGCTCATGTACATCAGAAGGACTTTTCATCAATAGCAAGGATTTTATCAGGATCCGGCTTGATGCCATCTGCATTGATGATATGCCTAAAGTAACATAACTCAGATTATCTAAAATGGCATTTCTCTTTATTTAATTTCAGCCCAGACTCTCTAATGGTCTGCAGCCCTTGTGGTTCCTTAGGAGGGAACTGGTCTCTCTTTCAGGAGAACAGGATATCCTGAAGGGGAGGTATGCCAGAAGCCGCTGGAAGCATCCAGTGTAGAAAAGAACTTCGCCCCAACCAGTTTTGGAGCTATGTCTTCAAATGTCGGCAGCACATATCTCTCTCTTCAAAGCCTTTTCAAGTCTATGCAGATGCGTACCTTCCCATTTTTCTTCGCAACAGGCACAATGGGGGCACACCAGTCAGTTTCTTCAACAACCTCTTCAATAACTCCCATATTCTTCATACACAGTATACAAGTTCCTTCTCCACTTGAGGCATGAGCGGGAATGGAATTCTACGAGTAGTGGTAATGCTGTATGGGACTGCATCACGTTTAAGTGATATACGGACTGGGTTGCAATTCAGTAGGCCCAATTCACCAAACATGTCTTCCGAAATCTCATTCACTCTGGTGACAAGGTCCAAACCACAGGCTGCTTTCCTGCTCAATAGGTTGTTAACACACTGACCTCTAATTACATGTACCCAAATTGTGAATTTCCTTTGCTTGTACTCATAGCTGGCAAGAAATGTTCCCGCACAATCGATGCGGCCACCAGGACTATGAACTTTCGTTGTAACTTTCGCCAGCTGAGGCTGTCAAGGCAGTTTCAGGAATGCTGCAAGGGACATAACAGTGATGTCTGCTCCCGAGTCAGTCTTGAAGGCAACTTTGGCTCCCATTACAGTAAGGGTAACCCACCAATCTTCATCTGAAACAGACCATTCAACAACAGACCCTACAAAGGACACTTCTTGACCCTCCTGGTCACTATCCACCTGCATCTCCTTAATGTATTCAGTTTTACACGCCACTTCAAAATGACCTATTCGGTTACACTTTATACATCTTTTATTTTTAGTGGGGCATATGACATTCTGATCATGGGTATGGTTACAACACGTGCAGCGAGACGGCTGCGCCCATCCTCTTCTGGGCCTATCTGTTGCCCTTGGTCTACCGCTCGCACTGTGCCTTTTACCTGCAGCTCTCCTGAACTGCTGCACTTCATCCACAATACTCTCAGACCTCAGATCACCACTTTGCTTTTTCACCAGTTCGCTCTGGTAGGCCATCCTAATAGCCCCATCTAATGTTAATTCAGCCTCCAACTCTAGCTTCAGTGAGACCTCAGCATATGCAATTCCTATGACTATTCTGTCTCTGATTTGCTCTTATTTAGCAACATCAAACTCACAGAATTCAGCTAGTTCATATAGACTGCGCACAAATGACTCCACAGATTCTCCCACATGCTGAGCACGCTTGTGAAAACAAGCCCTTTCATGAATCACATTTCTTTTGGGCACAAAGTGAGCACTGAGTTTGTTCATAACTATTTCAATGTCAAATTCTTCCCCTTTTTGGAAAGTAAAGGCATTGAACACTGGTTCCACATCTTTCCCGATAGAGTATAAAAGAGAATTAACTTGTACCTCACCACTCTCCTTGTCCAGCTTGGAAGCAATCCTGAAGCGTTTAAACCTCTGACGCCATGTGGACCAAGCTGCAGGCTGAGAGAATTCAAAAGGTTCAGGTGGGGTAAACTTCGGCATTGTTATTATTCAGGAAACAGAAGCGCAGGCAAGTACTTCTGACACCATGTCATGAGATGCAGGACACAGCATAGAAGATACAACGCTATTTTATTGCAGAACATAGACGTATACAGCTTGTACAACACATCTAACTTGGTAATTGCGACATAGACAATAATAGCCGTAAGCCAAGCCCCCATCCGGTGACGTCACTTCCCACTGTCATCACAAGTATTATGTACCTTCAACTAATAGATCCCCAAACATACAAAACAACACAAAAAAAACTTCTTGTTTGGAAGAATTATTTTTATTTTTATTTTTTTCACTTTGGTGGCAGTCAGTGATTTGAACTGAGCATTCACAGGAAACATTAACATTGAAACATCTGCAGAAACAGTCATGTTGATAAAGGTTCGGCTTTTTGAAACGGAAAAGCCCAATAGTCTTACAAAATCTGTTTCTGATAGACTGGAATACCACACAAAGTACTGAGGGAATATAAATTGTACAAAGGGTTTAGAAAACTACAAGTTAACTATTTTTTGTATGAGATGTGCTCCCAGGTCCAATGTCCAGTCTTTCTATCTGTATATACAAACATATTGCAGTACATGAACATTTAATATCCCTTATTTGTTTAAGTAAAAACATTCGGAAAAAATAGAAAAGGGATGTGAATATGTATGATGACTTTGGGCTGTTTTCCAAAAAAAAAAAATGTTGGAAGGCTTTCAGCATGAGCATATATGAAAGACTACTGGACCAGGAATTAAAGGAAGGCCTAAAGTACAAGTGGAGCACAAAAATATTAGCACTATTGAGTGTTAACATTGCTCAAGCACTATCAATACTGCATCTTTTTTGTGCTCCTATTGAAAGTCCACAGTTATTTTTTTTATCACTTGAGCAATAGTCTAGTGCATGTTAATATCTGTGGGGGTGTGTTAAATCCCTCACTTAATAGATATCTATTGGAGCATGTAGTAAAATTAAAGTCAAATAGCTAAGACAATAGAGTGGAATAAAATCTGCACAACTAGTGAAATTCTTCATTTAGTTCTGTTCAATTTCATTGAAACTTAAAGGGACACTAAACCCAAAAATTTTCTTTCGTGATTCAGATAGAGCATGCAATTTTAAGCAACTTTCTAATTTACTCATATTAGCAAATTTTCTTCATTCTCTTGCTATCTTTATTTGAAAAAGAAGGCATCTGAGCTAAGGAGCCAAACAATTTTTGGTTCAGTACCATGGACAGCACTTGTTTATTGGTGGGTGAATTTATCCACCAATCAGCAAGAACAACCCAGGTTGTTCACAAAAACCTGGGTTGTTCTTGCTGATTGGTGGATAAATTCACCCACCAATAAACAAGTGCTGTCCATGGTGCTGAACCAAAAATTGTCTGGCTCCTTAGCTCAGATGCCTTCTTTTTCAAATAAAGATAGCAAGAGAACAAAGAAAATTTGATAATAGGAGTAAATTAGAAAGTTGTTTAAAATTGCATGCTCTATCTGAATCATGAAAGAATTTTTTTGGGGTTCAGTGTCCCTTTAACCCCTTAATGACCAGACCATTTTTCAATTTTCTTACCCTTAAGGACAAGAGCTATTTTTACATTTCTGCGGTGTTTGTGTTTAGCTGTAATTTTCCTCTTACTCATTTACTGTACCCACACATATTATATACCGTTTTTCTCGCCATTAAATGGACTTTCTAAAGATACCCTTAATTTAATCATATCTTATAATTTACTATAAATTTTTTTTACAAAATATGAGGAAAAAATGGAAAGAAACACACTTTTTCTAAATTTGACCCCCAAAATCTGTTACACATCTACAGCCACCAAAAATAAAACATGCTAAATAGTTTCTAAGTTTTGTCCTGAGTTTAGAAATACCCAATGTTTACATGTTCTTTACTTTTTTAGCAAGTTATAGGGCAATAAATACAAGAAGCACTTTGCTATTTCAAAACATAGAAACATAGATATTGACGGCAGATAAGAGCCATAGGCCCAGCAAGTCTGCCCGACCTTACCTAACAGTATAAACTTATCTAGTTCGTAGGATAGCCCTATGCTTGTCCCATGCATTTTTAAAGTCCCCCACAGTGTTTGTTGCTACTACCTCTTGAGGAAGTTTATTCCATAAATCAATCACTCTTTCTGTAAAGAAGTGCTTCCTCAAATTACTTCTGAATCTACTTCCCTTTAGCTTGAGCTCATGACCCCTTGTTCTTGAATTTTCCATTTTATGTAAAATACCCACAGCCTCAGTTTTACTAAACCCTTTAATGTACTTGAAAGTTGCTATCATATCACCTCTTTCCCTTCTCTCCTCTAAGCTATACATATTTAGGTCATTGAACCTATCCTGGTAAGTTTTATTTTTTAGACCATGTACCATTTTGGTAGCCCTCCTTTGCACAGATTCAAGTTTGTTAATATCCTTCTGAAGATATGGTCTCCAGAACTGCACACAATACTCAAGATGAGGCCTAACTAATGATCTATAAAGTGGCATAAGAACCTTACTATTTCTGCTGCAAATACCTCTACCAATACATCCAAGCATTCTGCTAGCCTTACTCGCTGCATTACTACATTGTTTACTAAGTTTTAAATCATCTGAAATAATAATTCCCAAGTCCTGTTCCTCGTCTGTAACAGTCAGTAAAGTGTCATTGAGTCTGTAATTAACATTTGGATTTTTCTTCCCTAAATGCATTATTTTACACTTTGCTGTGTTAAACTTTAGACCCCAGTCATTTGTCCAATCCTCCAAAACCACTTTAGACCCCAGTCATTTGTCCAATCCTCCAAAACCACTTTTTTTTTTTTTTTTCAAAATTAGCGATAATTACATTGGAACACTGATATCTGTCAGGGATCCCTGAATATCCCTTGACATGTATATATATATATTTTTTTTAGAAGACAACCCAAAGTATTGATCTAGGCCCATTTTGGCATATTTCATGCCACCATTTCACTGCCAAATGTGATCAAATAAAAAAAAATTGTTCACTTTTTTACAAATTTTGTCACAAACTTTAGGTTTCTCACTGAAATTATTTACAAACAACTTGTGCAATTATGGCACACATGGTTGTAAATGCTTCTCTGGGATCCCCTTTTCTCAGAAATAGCAGACTTATATGGCTTTGGGGTTGCTTTCTGGTAATTAGAAGGCCGCTAAATGCAGCTGCGCATCACACGTGTATTATTCCCAGCAGTGAAGGGGTTAATATGGGAGCTTGTAGGGAGCTTGTAGGGTTAATTTTAGCTTTAGTGTAGTGTAGTAGACAACCTCAAGTATTGATCTAGGCCCATTTTGGTATATTTCATGCCACCATTTTACCGCCAAATGCAATCAAATAAAAAAACAAAACGTTAAATTTTTCACACTGAAATTATTTACAAACAGCTTGAGCAATTATGGCACACATTGTTGTAAATGCTTCTCTGGGATCCCCTTTGTTCAGAAATAGCAGACTTATATGGCTTTGGCGTTGCTTTTTGGTAATTAGAAGGCCACTAAATGCTTCTGCGCACCACACGTGTATTATGCCCAGCAGTGAAGGGGTTAATTAGGGAACTTGTAGGGTTACTTTTAGCTTTAGAGTAGTGTAGTAGACAACCCAAAGTATTGATCTAGGCCCATTTTGTTATATTTCATGCCACCATTACACCGCCAAAAGCGATTAAATAAAAAAAATTGTTTACTTTTTTTACAAATGTTTTCACAAACTTTAAGTTTCTCACTGAAATTATTTACAAACAGCTTGTGCAATTATGGTTGTAAATGCTTCTCTGGGATCCCCTTTGTTTAGAAATAGCAGACATATATGGCTTTGGCGTTACTTTTTGGCAATTAGAAGGGCGCTAAATGCCACTGCACAGCACACTTGTATTATGCCTAGCAGTGAAGGGGTTAATTAGGTAGCTTGTAGGAAGCTTGCAGGGCTAACAGTACCCAGTTTGCCCCCAAAAACAATGTTTATATATATATATATATATATATATATATATATAATAGAGCTTTTTCTGTAGTGTAGCTGCCCCCCTCAATACCCCCCTTCCCCATCCCCTCCCAGATCCTTTTTTACTTATTTATTTGTAAAAAAAAAAAATTCCCCCCTCCCTCTCTCCTACAATTCAGGAATCATTGGTAGCAATGGTTGCTGCACATTGCTGCACATTGCACTTGCAGGAACCGGATGCCGGTAGTGATGGGCTGCCCACCCCCCTCCCTGCTAAGCTCCCACCCACCAACGATCGGCACCATTGCTACCGGTGCAGAGAGGGCCACAGAGTGGCTCTCTCTGTATCAAATGCTTGAAAAGGGGTTTTGCAGGATGCCTCAATATCAAGGCATCACTGCAATACCCTGAGAGCTGCTGGAAGCAATCGTAATCGCTTCCAGCACTCAATTAGACCAAGGACGTGCCAGGTACGTCCATTGTCACTAACTGACAGTTTTTGCAGGATGTACCTGGCACGTCCTTGGTCGTTAAGGGGTTAAGCATAAAGCATTTTACACATACATACAGATACACACACATACATACAGATACACACACATACATACAGATACACACATACATACAGATACACACACATACATACAGATACACACAGATACACACACACACATATACATACAGATACACACATACATACAGATACACACACATACATACAGATACACACACATACATACAGATACACACATACATACAGATACACACACATACATACAGATACACACACATACATACAGATACACACATACATACAGATACACACACATACATACAGATACACACACATACATACAGATACACACATACATACAGATACACACACATACATACAGATACACACACATACATACAGATACACACATACATACAGATACACACACATACATACAGATACACACACATACATACAGATACACACACATACACCTTTGACCCCTTGCCATTCCTGCCCCTGGTCATATGCAGTATCCATATACTTTAGCCACAAAACCTTCTTTTAATTAATAAACCTTTATCGTAAGTATTATGTGTAAATATAATTTAAATTATTTTTTTTCATAGAAATATAGATTTTGACAGCAGATAAGAACAATAGGCCAAACAAGTCTGCCAAATATGTTTTAAAATATTAACTTATCTAGTTTGTAGAATATCCTTATGCTTATCCCAGACATTCTTGAAGTCCCCCACAGTGTTTGTCATTACCACCTCTTGTGGATGTTTATTCCATGAATCCATCACCCTTTCTGTAAAGAAGTGCTTCCGTAAATTACTCCTGAATCTACTCCCCTTCAGTTTGTTCTTGAATTTAACGTTTTATGTAAAATACTCTCTCAGTAGTCTCAGCCTTACTAAGAATTTCAATATACTTGAAAGTTGCTATCATATCACCTCTTTCCCTTCTCTCCTCTAAGCTATACATATTTCGGTCATTGAGCCTCTCCTGGTACGTTTTACTTTTTAGACCCTTTACCATTTTAGCAGCCCTCCTTTGCACAGATTCCTGTTTGTTTATATCCTTCTGGAAATATGGCCAGAACTACAGACAGTACTTAAAGGGACAGTATACACTAATTTTCATATAACTGCATGTAATAGACACTACTATAAAGAATAGGATGCACAGATACTGATAAAAAAAAAATCCAGTATAAAACTGTTTAAAAACTTACTTAGAAGCTTAGTCAGTTTAGCTCTCTATAAAAGGTAGCTGGAAAGCCCACTGCAAGTGGCAAATAAGACACTCCCCCCTCCCCCTTCTTTTGCATATGAAAAGACCCTTTACACAAGCAGGAGCAAGCTGGAGAAGGTAGCTGACAGTATTCACATAAAACTTTGGGGCTTGGTTAGGAGTCTGAAAATCAGAGCAATGTTATTAAAAAATAAGCAAAACTATACATTTAAAAAAAAAACCAACCTTTATGGGCTATATAAATAGATCATCTACAAAACATTTATGGAAAGAAAAAATGAGTGTATAATGTCCCTTTAAAGGGACATTATACACTCGTTTTTTCTTTGCATAAATGTTTTGTAGATGATCTATTTATATAGCCCATAAAGTTTTTTGTTTTTTTTAAATGAATAGTTTTGCTTATTTTTAAATAACATTGCTCTGATTTTCGGACTCCTAACCAAGCCCCCAAATTTTAGATGTATACTGGTGTCTACAGATTCCTGCGGCTCCTGTTTGTATAATCTGTCTTTTCATTTGCAGGGGGGTGTCTTCTGTTCCTGTTTTCCCAGCCCCTTTCAGTGGGTCTCCCAACCTAACCTCATCAACAGTGCTAAACTGGGAGCTTCTATGTAAGTTTTTAAAAGTTTTTTATACTGGATTTTTAGATTATTATCTGTGCATAATCTTCTTTATAGTATATAGTAGTGTCTATTACATGCAGTTATATGAAAATTGGTGTATACTGTCCCATTAAACTTTAGATCCCAGTCATTTGTCCAATTTTTTATATCACTTTCATTGTGTCCACTGCCCCCGGAACATCTACTCTATTAAAAATTTGTGTATCATCTGCAAACAGACATACTTTCCCCTGTAGCCATTTGCTGATATCACTGATAAATGTTTTGTTATTCAAACTAGTAAGAGAAAATCTTTTACCTCAGGCCTTAAAAAGTGCTAAATTTGACAACAGTATTTTGGCTTGTTCTAAAGCACAACACTTGACACTTGTTTCACGAGTGCTATGAGGACTGTTATACTGCTTTGGTTAACATTTTTAACTATCCACATCTGAAACGAAATTGTTCTTTATTCTTTGCGTTAGATCGAGCTAGGCTGACCATATTGCCGCTTTAAAAAGGGACACATATGAAAAATACATATGTCAGGGCTGTTTTCAGGGCTGTTTAAATAGAAATGTTTTGTATAAGAACCCTCACATATGTATTTTCCATATGTGTTCCTTCTTAAAGCGGCCATATGGTCAGCCTAGATCGAGCTCAAGATAACACACTCTACATTGCAATACTGATTGCGCTCCACTTGTAATCTAGGCCTAAATGTGGTAAATTACAGTGTCCAAGGAATTGTAAATGGATGTTCCACTTTAAATTTAATTTTTTGTTCTTAAATCTTCAAACACGATAATCATTTCTATGGTTGTTCGTACTTCCCTGTTATCCACCAGTGTCATGTACTTTAAGCAATGTTTATCCATAGCTTTTCTTATATTTGAGGCAGCTGTAATCAAGGAATTTATAAATATTTGCTGTGTTTTAAACTATACATTTCTCTGCCATAACCCTTCGAGCATTTATTTACTGTAAATATCGGAATGTTTACAAAGTAAGATAAGCAAAGTGCTGGAGTGGGAAAGCTTAAAAAGGAAACATGACACATTTTTCCAGTCTGCTTCTTGTCTGCCTCTCAGGGCCCTGGGATTTAGGCAATTACATCATCAATGTTTTAACCCATTGGTTGCCAGAGTACACTACAACACATAGAGGTTATTGTTAAATTAAGCCAATTTAAAAAAAAACAAAAAATTGCCAGTTTTGGTTTTGTTGTATATGTCAGTGATGATAATAGTATAAAGATTGTGGGCCAGATTACGAGTTGAGCGCAAAATATTGCTTACCCTACAGCGATATTTGTGCTAAACTGAGCAATACCAGTGCACTCTAATGTGCGCTGATATTACGAGTTAGGTGTAATGCGAATGGGACCTCACGTTCACATTGCATGTTCGCATTGCTCTCATGAGAGCGCGCTTCCATAGGCTCCAATGGGATCCTCATTCTGGTGCGGTCAGACACGGCACAGAACCTAAGCGCAGCGACAGGGGTAAGTAGCTCAGCGATTTAAAGTATATATGTAAATGAATATATACATATATATTTATGTGTTAATATGTGTATATAAAATTGGGCACTTTTAGAAAATTAACCAGAGATCTGATCTCTGATTAATTTTCTGAGCGCTAATGGCTGGTTATTTATTGCGCTCCACAAACGGATAAATTAACACTCCACTTAATCTAGCCTTGTGGGAAACAATAAAATACTGTATATATGAAACATAAAACAGAGCAAAAGGAATACATAGGGTCCTCAAGGCTCATCTCATAAAAAAAGCTTCTTGAAAATGTGCAAAGTGCATGTGATAACCTACACTGCATATGAACATATTCATGCTGCAGACAGATGTGGGGAATGTGAGTTTTCTATGCAATTGCTTACATTTCTCGTACCATATGAAGCTTATGTTTTTGATCATCACTAAATAGGCACTAAGGGCAATGTCCTATGCAAACCTATAGATTGAGCCCTATGGACAAAAAAAAATGCTAGATTATTCATAATGACGTAATTTTTGGGGTTGTTTAGCGCCGCAAAATTCCTTCTGCTCTGACAATGTTCCCCAACTCTGAGGATTGTTTTTTTTTTGAGCAGTACAAGGCTCCATGCCACACAGCCAGGTAAATCAAGGTGTGGATGGAGAACCACCAAATCAGGACCATGTCATGGCCAGCCCTATCTCCAGACCTGAGCCCCATTGAAAACCTCTGGAATGTGATCAAAGTGAAGATGGATGGTCACAAGCCATCAAACAACTTGAATTTTTGCACCAGGAGTGGCACAAAGTCAACCAACAGCAATGTGAAAGAGCATCCCAAGACGCATGAAAGCTGTGATTGAAAATCAGGGATATTCCACCAAATATTGATTTCTGAACAATTGCTAAGTTAAAACATTAGTATTGTGTGGTTTAAAAATGAATACTAAATGCACTCTCTATAGGTGCAATAGAGAAGGCGGTCTGGGCCTTTCAGATATACGCTCATATTATGAGTATGTGGTCTTATAAAGGATCCTAGACTGGCATGGTGCGATAGAAACCAAAGCCTGGGTCGCCCTAGACTCACATCTTCTAAGAGTGACAAACGCCGGGGTTCTCTGCTGGGTGCCTAAAGACAATAGACCCACCCTCTTCTACAACCTAGACCTCCATAAACATCTATTCGACACTTGGGGAACAATCCTCTCTTCTAAAAGAGGCATCTCCACAACACAATTACCCATGTTCCCAATCCCTCTTAACGCAGAATTAACAGGTGGACTAGATAATAGCTATGGGAGGACTTTGGAATGGGGCTTCTCAATCCCATTGGCTAAGTTGACTGATGGTGGGATCCTCTTACCCAGGGAATGACTTGAAAAGCAGACAGGGAGGAGATTCTCCTCCTGAATTAAGATTACACAGTTAAAACATTTCCTAGCTTCTTCACAACACAAACTCAACTTACTCAGACCTCTTTCCCCTTTGAGTCTTTATTTTTGAGAAGTGACATTGTCAAGAGCCCATTATCACTATCTCATAAACTCTTGCAAATCCACAGTTCCATAGATCTACACTCTTCAGTGGAGGCTCCTCCATTTGTGCACTGGCGCACGTGAGCCTCCCAGCCTCCAGCCCAAATGAAGGGAAAAAAAACTAAACATTTTTAATAAAATATAAAAATTAATTTTTAATAAAATATAAAAAAATTATTAAAATATATATTTTTTTCAATAATTTCTAGCCCAAAAATTAAAAGCCAAAGTGTTTTTTTTAAAAAAATAAAAAAAATGTTTGTAACTTTTTTTTTTTTTATTTAACCGCACGTGCGGTTATAGCCTGATGCCTGTCATTTCTGTAGTGTATTAGAATTGCCTGCAGCCTACTCCCAGCCGTTACCCATCCCTATACTGTCTTAATCGCACAAGTCTGTGTGTGCGATAGACAGTGTGAGCACTGTGAGGGAGCAGGGAGGTGGGGCTAATACGTGATGTCATCACGCCACAGGAATTCATATCGCCCGACTCCCAGAACATGCACTTCTGGGTGCAGGGCATGTAGCAGACGTTTAGTTTTTTTATTAAGTAAGTAGACCTTAATATTAGTTTCTTTCCCAATTCCCCCCTTAATTTAGCAGACCATTATAGTTTTTTTTATTTATTTATTAAACTGACAGAGTGACAGTTAAAGTGTTTTGCCGCTTTGCAACCTGTCTCACGCTACTCAGCTCTTTCCTTCTAGTCCCGCATGCAGTGTTTGAGACTTCAGTGGAGGTGAGTGGGAGACTTGTCCCTCTGTGATATTCTGTGAGCTGGATATTGAAAATACATAAATATTTGTATGATTTTACTTACATTTTTTTTATTCAGCTGAACTTTGCTGCTGTTATACTTTGAAGTTTTCCAGCGTTTTCTGTATTGGAAATATAAAAGGCTGGAAAACCTCAAAGTGAAACAGCAGCAAAGTTTAGCTGAATAAAAAAAGTAAGTTAGAAAAATCATACAAATATTTATGTCTTTTTAAAACGTTCACTTGAGGCAGAGCTGCAGCAGAGTGAGGTGAGGGAGGGAACATGCTGTGTCCGGTGCATTTTATGACACTATAGAGACACATAGTGTGTGAATGGCTCATACATATATTGACCCTTATGGTTCACTATCTGGCCGTGACTTTATTGAAAAAGCAGCTCCTTGTGCAGGACTCAGTGCAGTATAAACTGTCTACTTTGTAAACAAACAATACTAGCAGTTGTCACCTCCTCCTGAGTGCTGCACAAGGAGCTGCTTTTTCAATAAAGTCACGGCCAGGCTGGGAGCCCATGCTACAGCATGTACGAGCGGCTTGCACACTGACAGGAGAACTGTAATTGTCTGGGCTGAAATCCCTTACAGCAGAGCAGCACTGGTAATATGATCTCCTGCATTCCTCTGTGTGCCTCAGCATGATGCCCTAACACTTAACCCCTTGTTGCTTGCTGTGGGAGCCTTAGTTAAGATTAGTAGTTAGGAGTGTGCCAAATGTTTAAAAGTGACACAAAAAATCCAATGATATATATTAAAAGATTGTAGGTGTGTGTGTGTGTATGTATGTGTATATATATATATATATATATATATATATACACATACATACACACACACACACACACACACACACATATATATATATATATATATGTGTGTGTGTGTATGTTTATATATATATGTGTATATATATATATATATATATATATATGTGTGTGCGCGCGCGTGTATATATATATATATATATATATATATATATATATATATATATGTGTGTGTACCTGTCATATATACACATAGTGAACCCCCATTTAAATAACACACGAGCCGCCACTGACACTCTTACACAAATGGATGGCAAAAAGACCTAGACACTCAAATAGATACTAAAACATGGCACAGAATGTTTAACAACACTCACAAATCATCAGTTTCCCCACAAATACTGGAACTAAACCACAGTCTGTTAATGATATGCTATCTTACCCCATCAAGGCTGAATACCATCTATCCGGAGGCCTCCCAGAGGTGCTGGAGAGTCTGTGGGGACGTTGGAAGCTTATTACATATATGGTGGCATTGCCCTTTAATTGAACCCTTTTGGATAAATGTGGAGTCTCACTTCCGCAAAATATTTAAAAACAATCTCAAACTGACCCTCCAAATGGCTCTATTAAATGACCTACCAAAGTTCCACTGTAAACTACAATTACTCCTCCTAAAAATTGGGCTTAATGGAGCACATTCACTAATAGCCCAACATTGGAAATCCAAAACCACCCCATCTAGACAATCAATCTTGGCTGGATAGAACCACGGAATTACTTACGCTAGAAGAATATAGTGACCTTATAAGGAATAAAAAAACTAAATTATTTTCTAGACGTTAAATTCTGCTTGGAACAATCTCTTAGTGAGACTTAGACCATGAGACACTTAACTGAACGAACCCACGAGCCAAAGCCTACCACCTCACTGCATACCTGACCCCCAATGACACTTTACATCAACTATCCCTTGCCCCCACCTCCTCCTTTTCTATCAATTTTCCTTTCTCTCTACCTGACTCTCATCTCCTCTACTTCCTCTAGTCTCATTCCACTCTCTTCTTCTCCTTTAGTCACTTTCAACTGGCTGGTGCCTCCAATTCATCATAAGTTAATTTAATTTATTTTACCTTCCTGGTCTCTCTAGAACGGAAAATGTAAACATCAGAGACATCATGCAAAGTTGACAACTATTGACATGAAACAAACACCTTCTGCATACATCTGTACAGTATTGCATGTATTTTTATTTTTCTATGTCTGATTTTGTATTCAATAAAAAACAATTTAAAAAAATGAATATTGGTAAACAAAGTAAAATTATTTAAATTTAACTAGGCAATTACAAATTCAAGCAAGTACAAATAGTTGGAAATAATAAATTATCCAAAAAAACACTGCTTTCATTCCCTGATATTTGCATAAACAGTATCTCACAAAAGTATACCCTTCACATTTTTGTAAATATTTTATTCTATATTTTCATGTGACAACACTGAAGAAATGACACTTTGCTTCAAAGTAAATTAGTGAGTGTACAGCCTGTATAACAGTGTACATTTGCTGTCCCCCCAAAAAAACTCAACACACAGCCATTAATGTCTAAACCGTTGGCAACAAACGTGAGTACACTACAAGGTCTCAGGTGTGAATGGGGAGCAGGTGTGTCAAATTTGGTGTTATTGCTCTCACAGTTTCTCACACTGGTCACTGGAAGTTCAACAACGGTTTCACAGGACAGGTTCCACTCAGAACAGGCCTTGCCATGGTCGACTAAAGAAGTTGAGTGCATGTGCTCAGCGTCATATCCAGAGGTTGTCTTTGGGCCGCAGGGCAGTATTCCAACATAATAACAACCCCAAACACACCTCCAAGATGACCCCTGCCTTGCTAAAGAAGCTGAGGGTAAAGGTGATGGACTGGCCAAGTATGTCTCAGATCTAAACCCTATTGAGCATCTGTGGGCATCCTCAAACAGAAGGTGGGGGAGTGCAAGGTCTCTAACATCCACCAGCTCCGTGATGTCGTCATGGAGGAGTGGAAGAGGACTCTAGTGGCAACCTGTGAAGCTCTGGTGAACTCCATGCCCAAGAAGAGGGTTAAGGCAGTGCTGGAAAATAATGGTGGCCACACAAAATATTGACACTTTGGGCTAAATTTGGACATTTCCACTTAGGGGTGTACTCACTTTTGTTGCCAATGGTTTAGACATTAATGGCTGTGTGTTGAGTTATTTTGAGGGGACAGCAAATTAACACTGTTATACAGGCTGTACACTCACTACTTTACATTGTAGCAAAGTGTAATTTCTTCAGTGTTGTCACATGAAAAGATATAATAAAATATTTACAAAAATGTGAGGGGTGCACTCACTTTTGTGGGATACTGTACCTTCATTATGTCAGCTCTGTAAATATAATGTGTATATAATGTGTATGTGTATAACTGTACAGCTGCTGCTCGCTGAAGGTACTCTATGCAGAGCCGTATACGAAAGACAACAGAAAGATTCTGAGAGGACTCACTATAACACAGTGTACTAGCCGCTGTCAAAGTGCTAGCAGGCGAGACTGCACTGGTCATAGCACAGTGCAACAACCTTTGGTAAGCATATTACCTGTTTACTCCATTTCCTAGAAAAGATAATATTACGCTATGTGGAGCCTTCTTTTTATTTTCTAAGGTTAATACACTCACGGAGCTGATTTATCAAAAAGGGAAGGGATATCCTGAGAAAGTCTATCAATGTAAAGTGTACTGGCTGCTGATTAAAGTGCCAGCAGGCGATTTTGCACTGGTCAGAGTACAGTGCAACTATTTCTGGTAAGCGCAATATTTTGTTAAATATCTTTCACTTTGAAGAAAACGATATCACGCTATTTGGCGCCCTCTTTTCCATTTTTTGTATCTTGTAACAGTGACATCCCTGCTCTCTGGGACCAAGAGGAGCTGCCCTGCCAAGAAACAACAGGCGGTGATTTTTCATACATGAACATTAATTATTGCGATCACACTGCTAAAGTGGGACACAGTATTTTATTTTGTTATTAATATTTTATTGTCTTGAATTATATCACTAGCCCCTGTTTTTTCCCATCCCCTCCCCCTTTTGTATTCTGACAGCGCGCCTTTATATCCCCGTCTGGGATACTACATACTGTAAATACAGGGAGTGCAGAATTATTAGGCAAGTTGTATTTTTGAGGATTAATTTTATTATTGAACAACAACCATGTTCTCAATGAACCCAAAAAACTCATTAATATCAAAGCTGAATAGTTTTGGAAGTAGTTTTTAGTTTGTTTTTAGTTATAGCTATTTTAGGGGGATATCTGTGTGTGCAGGTGACTATTACTGTGCATAATTATTAGGCAACTTAACAAAAAACAAATATATACCCATTTCAATTATTTATTTTTACCAGTGAAACCAATATAACATCTCAACATTCACAAATATACATTTCTGACATTCAAAAACAAAACAAAAACAAATCAGTGACCAATATAGCCACCTTTCTTTGCAAGGACACTCAAAAGCCTGCCATCCATGGATTCTGTCAGTGTTTTGATCTGTTCACCATCAACATTGCGTGCAGCAGCAACCACAGCCTCCCAGACACTGTTCAGAGAGGTGTACTGTTTTCCCTCCTTGTAAATCTCACATTTGATGATGGACCACAGGTTCTCAATGGGGTTCAGATCAGGTGAACAAGGAGGCCATGTCATTAGATTTTCTTCTTTTATACCCTTTCTTGCCAGCCACGCTGTGGAGTACTTGGACGCGTGTGATGGAGCATTGTCCTGCATGAAAATCATGTTTTTCTTGAAGGATGCAGACTTCTTCCTGTACCACTGCTTGAAGAAGGTGTCTTCCAGAAACTGGCAGTAGGACTGGGAGTTGAGCTTGACTCCATCCTCAACCCGAAAAGGCCCCACAAGCTCATCTTTGATGATACCAACCCAAACCAGTACTCCACCTCCACCTTGCTGGCGTCTGAGTCGGACTGGAGCTCTCTGACCTTTACCAATCCAGCCACGGGCCCATCCATCTGGCCCATCAAGACTCACTCTCATTTCATCAGTCCTTAAAACCTTAGAAAAATCAGTCTTGAGATATTTCTTGGCCCAGTCTTGACGTTTCAGCTTGTGTGTCTTGTTCAGTGGTGGTCGTCTTTCAGCCTTTCTTACCTTGGCCATGTCTCTGAGTATTGCACACCTTGTGCTTTTGGGCACTCCAATGATGTTACAGCTCTGAAATATGGCCAAACTGGTGGCAAGTGGCATCTTGGCAGCTGCACGCTTGACTTTTCTCAGTTCATGGGCAGTTATTTTGCGCCTTGGTTTTTCCACACGCTTCTTGCGACCCTGTTGACTATTTTGAATGAAACGCTTGATTGTTCGATGATCACGCTTCAGAAGCTTTGCAATTTTAAGAGTGCTGCATCCCTCTGCAAGATATCTCACTATTTTTTACTTTTCTGAGCCTGTCAAGTCCTTCTTTTGACCCATTTTGCCAAAGGAAAGGAAGTTGCCTAATAATTATGCACACCTGATATAGGGTGTTGATATCATTTGACCACACCCCTTCTCATTACAGAGATGCACATCACCTAATATGCTTAATTGGTAGTAGGCTTTCGAGCCTATACAGCTTGGAGTAAGACAACATGCATAAAGAGGATGATGTGGTCAAAATACTCATTTGCCTAATAATTCTGCACTCCCTGTATAATGGGTTAAATTACAAGTGGAGCGCTATTTATCACTTTCTCTAGAGCGCTAATTGCTCTAGAAGTAAAATATTTGCACGTGTCCGGTTGCACTGGTATTAAAAGTTATCATAATTGTGCTAAATATTTCTACATATATCTGATGGTATTTTGTTACAACATATATCTATACCTTTATATATAAATGATTATATATAGGTATAGATATGTACAGATATATATAAGAATATCTTTTTATAAATGCATAGAACATATTTTGATGTGTGCAGAACATTGGAATGTCAAATTTTTACAGTACTAACACTGTATAACAGTTTATTAAATATGAATATTGCATGAATATGTTTTTTTTCATGTTTTCATCTACTTAACTGCAAAGGGCTCCAATACACACACACACACACATATATATATATATATATATATATATATATATATATATATATATATGTCTTTATATATCTACATATGTATTTATGAGTTTATATGTGTATATATGTCTGTAAATACATATATATATATATATATACACATATAAAAACATAAATACATCTGTACACACATATATATATATATATAAATACATATCCAACTTTAGAGATGTATATGTATGTACATCAATATTAAAGCCATTTGCCTGCCACCTTAGATCTCATATCTTTGAGCCTTTATAACTTTTGTGTGCAATATTTTTTATATATATTTTTTATCAGATTGTGTTATTGTGGGTGTAACAGTACTTTGTAATGTATTTTTGAGGTGTTTTGTGCAACTTTTATGTTTCGCAAAACAGTTAATCGCATCTCTGAAGTCGTGGTAATCATTCTAGCGTATATCGTGATTGCGCTCAAGCGATCATGTTTACTTTCAACTCATAATACCAGCGCAATTTAAGGTGCATGCAAAAGAGCTCAAAAAACTGATATCGCTTGCTTGCAAACGTTTGCGCTCTACTTGTAATCTGGCCCAAAATGAGAAAATGCATGTCATAATATTCCATAAAATAAATGCAAACTCTATGCCTAATACCGTGAAAGTATTATAAATATTTATTTGTTATATTTCTTTTATAAACAGAGAGAAAGAAGAAGAAAGAGAAAAAAAAATACTCGAATACTACTCTCCTTCTCCTTTTGAGTTCCCCCCTACAATAGCATTCTGAATATATTCAGAATTTCTAAATGGAGAGATGTATTGCCTCTGTATATCCAATATTTTAATAAAGGCTATCCATTTTAAGAATAACTTCTTAACCTCTAATTCTGTATTAATTAAAAAATTGTATTGTTCAATTACCATATGGTTTCTAATTTTAGCTATAAATCTAGCTAAGCTAGGTTCTTTTTTTTGCTTTCCAATTTGAAAAATGATATACCAGAGAATAGCCCAATTTATAAACTCCGAGCTAACATTTTCTTTCCTTGAAGAATCTTTAAAGGAATAGTCAAATCCAGAATTTTTGTTGTCTAAAAAGAAAGATAATCCCTTTATTATCCATTCCCCAGTTTTGCATAACCAACACTGTTATAGAAATACACTTTATACCTCTGTGATTAACTTGTATCTAAGCCTCTGCAAACTGCCCCCTTGTTTCAGTTGTTTTGACAGACTTGCATTTTAGCCAACCAGTGCTCACTCCAGGGTAACTTCATGTGCCTGAGCTCAATGTTATCTACAGTGGGGCAAAAAAGTATTTAGTCAGCCACCAATTGTGCAAGTTCTCCCACGTAAGAAGATGAGAGAGGCCTGTAATTTTCATCATAGGTATACCTCAACTATGAGAGACAAAATGTGGAAACAAATCCAGACAATCACATTGTCTGATTTGGAAAGAAGTTATTTGCAAATTATGGTGGAAAATAAGTATTTGGTCAATACCAAAAGTTAATCTCAATACTTTTTTATATATCCTTTGTTGGCAATGACAGAGGTCAAACATTTTCTGTAAGTCTTCACAACGTTGTCACACACTGTTGCTGGTATTTTGGCCCATTTCTGCATGCAGATCTCCTCTAGAGCAGTGATGTTTTGGGGCTGTCGCTGGGCAACATGGACTTTCAACTCCCTCCAAAGATTTTCTATGGGGTTGAGATCTGGAGACTGGCTAGACCACTCCAGGACCTTGAAATTCTTCTTACGAAGCCACTCCTTCGTTGCCCGGGCGGTATGTTTGGGATCATTGTCATGCTGAAAGACCCAGCCACGTTTCATCTTCAATGCCCTTGCTGATGGAAGGAGGTTTGCACTCAAAATCTCACGATACATGGCCTCATTCATTCTTTCATGTACACAGATCAGTCGTCCTGTTCCCTTTGCATAGAAACAGCCCCAAAGCATGATGTTGCCACCCCCATGCTTCACAGTAGGTATGGTGTTCTTTGGTTGCAACTCAGCATTCTCTCTCCTCCAAACACGACAAGTTGTGTTTCTACCAAACAGTTCTACTTTGGTTTCATCTGACCATATGACATTCTCCCAATCTGCTTCTGGATCATCCAAATGCTCTCTAGCATACTTCAGATGGGCCCGGACATGTATTGGCTTAAGCAGGGGGACACGTCTGGCACTGCAGGATCTGAGTTCCTGGCGGCATAGTGTGTTACTGATGGAAGCCTTTGTTACATTGGTCCCAGCTCTCTGCAGGTCATTCCCTAGGTGTCCCCCCCGTGTGGTTCTGGGATGTTTGCTCACTGTTCTTGTGATCATTTTGACCCCACTGGGTGAAATCTTGCGTGGAGCTCCAGATTGAGGGAGATTATCAGTGAACTTGTATGTCTTCCATTTTCCAATTATTGCTCCCACAGTTGATTTCTTCACACCAAGCTGCTTGCTTATTGCAGATTCAGTCTTCCCAGCCTGGTGCAGGTCTACAATTTTGTTTCTGGTGTCCTTCGACAGCTCTTTGGTCTTCACCATAGTGGAGTTTGGAGTGTGACTGTTTGAGGTTGTGGACAGGTGTCTTTTATACTGATAACAAGTTCAAACAGGTGCCATTAATACAGGTAATGAGTGGAGGACAGAGGAGCCTCTTAAAGAAGAAGATACAGGTCTGTGAGAGCCAGAAATCTTGCTTGTTTGTAGGTGACCAAATACTTATTTTCCACCATAATGTGCAAATAAATTATTTCCGAATCAGACAATGTGATTATCTGGATTTGTTTCCACATTTTGTCTCTCATAGTTGAGGTATACCTATGTTGAAAATTACAGGCCTCTCTCATCTTCTTAAGTGGGAGAACTTGCACAATTGGTGGCTGACTAAATACTTTTTGCCCCACTGTATATGAAACACATGAACTAATACCCTCTAGTGGTCAAAATGCATTCAGATTAGAGGCAGTCTTCAAGGTCTAAGAAATTAGCATATGAACCTCCTAGGTTTAGCTTTCAACTAAGAATACCAAGAGAACAAAGCAAAATTGGTGATACAAGTAAATTGGAAAGTTTAAAATTACATTCCCTATTTAAATCATGAAAGTTTTTTTTGGACTTGACTGTCCCTTTAAGCAACAAAATATCTTCAACTTGTAGATGTATATGTTGTTTTGTAAACACACTTTTGCCAAAAATGATTCACTTTAGTGCATTTCCATATACAATGAATTATATTTTCATCTAAGCTACTACATCTGGAACATAAAAATATGAAATTTAATTTAGACATTATGCTGGGATTTAGATAAGTTTTATTGATCAGTTTAATATGTGATTCTCCCCATGAAAAGGCAAGAATAGTTGACCATACTCTATACTTTTTTTGTAATATCGGTGTTAATACTAATATGGTCTTTTCCCCATAACTGACAAATTCTATCCAGATTTTTTCCGCCTTCTTTTTGAAGCACTAATATGTACCAAAATGCAAAAGAGCGGTTGTCATTTCTATACTGGTTAAAGCCAGTTTCTAAATGTTGCCAATAATCTCTAATACCATATTTATTCTTAATAGTATCTACCAAATGATAAACTTGAAGATATGCAAAAAAAAAAGTCATTATTCATAATATTATATTTTTGCTTTAAATCTTCAAATAACTTAACATGAAATTCATCCCTTTCTAACAGTTGAGATACATATTCATGTCCATTCCTCTTCCATCTCTCAAATGTTAGTTAATTACCTCAGTAAATTATAAATTGCCTATTATATGTAGATCTTCGGAGAATCCCCTTCCCATAATTTACACATCTTAAACCAGGCAATAGCTGGATTTCTAATAGTATTCATCTTTCTGATCTCTTTGAGTAAACTTTTTGCTTGATTGTGTAAAATCACTTTTAAAGATAATGGGCAAATATGTTCTTCTCTATCTCAAAACAGAATAGTTATCTGCCTCTATGATCCAATCTATTTCTATCTTTGCAATACAGAAGCAAAGCTGAAACCGGCAAACTCTATTTTTTAGCAAGTCTATAAAAAGATCATTTAGATTTCTATTAGCCCCATATAAAACCTCTAAATAGTCTATTAAAATAGAATAAATCCTTATATTTTGCATAATATACAATATTTTGGGAAAAATAATAATTTTAATAATATTTGCTTTTCCAGTAATAGATAGCGGTAGGTGAGCCCAATTCTTAAGATCTTATTTGAACCTTGGCAAGAGTACTTTAAAATGTAAGGCATACCATTCATCAGGACAGACACTATCATTAATTCTTAGGTATTTCATTGACTTCACTACTCCTTAAAGGGTACTTTAAAAGTGTTATACATTTTCCTACATCATAAGATTTCAGTCTTTAAAAAATGTATCTTGTAACCTGTAAATAAGTTGACATTTTCCAAAGTCTGTCATAACTTGGGAATATTATTTGAAGAATCCCGTATAAATATTAATAAATCATCTGCCTAAAGAGCTATATGCAGTTCCTTTGTACCTTAAACTATGCCTTCAATTTTATTTCTTAATACACAGGGCAAATGTTCAATAGAGAGACTGAATTATAATGAGGATAGGGGAAACCACTGTCTTGCTCTTTTTGATAGCTTTATGCTGGATGAGGTATCCCCATTAATTATTAAAGCAGATAAAGGATTACTATAAAGTAGTTTTATATATTGGACAAACTGATCTTTAAATCCAAATTTTTCTAAGACTGTAAATAAATGGTTCCATTGTATCAAATCAAATGCCTTTTCGGCGGCTATGAATATAAAAGCCTTGGCTGTACAATAGATATTAACCTTTGTTCTTTTCCAAAAATAATCCACTATAAGTAATACCTTCCTTAAATTAGATTATGAGGACCTACTATTCATAATCCCAATCTGATATGGGTGAATAAGGTTTGGAAGAATCTGTTTAAGTCTTAGTGGTGTTATACTAGTCTCTTTCTTTATTTGGAATTAACGCCACAAGTGATTTAGTAAATAGCTGGGTATCTCTTTACTTTCCATATAATATTCATTAAATAACTTTTTTAAAGTGGAAATAATATTTTCTGATAACATTTTACAAAATGAAGTAATCCGGACCTGGTGCTTCATTAAGAGATGCTGTTTTAATATCTCTTCATCTGTAATAGGCCTGTTTACATTTTCTAATTTATCTGCAGAGACTTGAGGCAGTAAACATTCTTTTCAAAATGCTATCTTATTACCTTCATGAATATCTTCAGCTGTATAAATCTTTTTAAAACAATTAGTAAATATACCTTTATTTTCTTCATTATGTATATATCTTTTACCTATATCTGATAATGCCTTTATTACATTAGATCCTTTAGTCTGTTTAATTAATTTTGACAAATATGTGTCTGTTTTCTTTACAAATCTATAGAAGTGGGCATTGGTCCTCAAACATTCAGTAGACATTCTCTGCAAATTAAATTTTTCTCTTTCCACTCTAGCTTTTTTATATATATATCGCAATTCTTCCTATTTGATAAGCACAGGTAAGCATTATAAGCATTAAGGACCAGATTGGCTAGTTGTATATACTGTATATATATTAAAGGGACAGTCAACACCAGAATTTTTGTTTAAAAAGATAGATAATCCCTTCATTACCCATTCCCTAGGTTTGCATAACCAACACAGTTATAATAATACACGTTTTACCTCTGTGATTACCTTGTATCTAAGCCTCTGCAAACTGCCCCCTTATTTCAGTTCTTTTGACAGACTTGCATTTTAGTCAATCAGTGCTCACTCCTAGGTAACTTCACGTGCGTGAACTTAATGTTATCTATACGAAACGCATAAACTAATGCCCTCTAGTGGTGAAAAACTGTGAAAAATGCATTCAGATTAGAGGTGGCCTTCAAGGTCTAAGAAATTAGCATATGAACCTCCTATGTTTAGCTTTCAACTAAGAATACCAAGAGAACAAAGCAAAAATGGTGATAAAAGTAAATTGTAAAGTTGTTTAAAATTACATGCCCTATTTGAATCATGAAAGTTTATTTTGGACTTGACTGTCCCTTTAAGCCTTTTTTTCATTTTGATAAGATTTGATCTCTCTTCGTAACACAGCTTTAGAAGCCTTCCAGAATATTTCAACCATATTCATGTACTCTTTATTAAATTCCACATATTGCGTCCATTTATTATTCAGCCAATTTTTTAATTTAATATTAGAAACCTAATATCTGGGGAATGAAAGTTTGTAAATGTTATATTTAATCTATTTACATGGTATAGTTACATTATGATCAGTGCATGATCAGACTGATTTAATATTCACGACTAACCATTGTCCTTATAGTTTCTCCTGTACCTAAAAAGGTCTATCCTAGAAAATGATCTATAAAACTTGTTCAACGTATTCTTAAATGATTTTAGCAAAACTACCTCTTTCTTGTATGGCCCCATATTTACTTTCTTTTAATCCATAGAAAATGTGTCTATTGGGATTTGTGAAATAAGATTAAAATCACCTGCCACTATGAAATTATTTTCTGAGTAACTCAAAATTTTGATTGGCAAATTATCCCAAACTTGTTTGTCAAATTTATTAGGCCCATAAACATTACGAAATACATAAACATAACCCAATATTTCGATTTTTAATATGATAAATCTTTCTTCTATATCTTAGTCTTGCGAAAGTATGTTATACTTTAGATTTTTATTTAAAATTGCTACTCCTTTTTTCTCTTGGAGCAAGGTGTTACTACCACCTCCCCAACTCAACCATATTTCAAGTCATTAACCTCTTTTTGATTTAAGTGAGTTTCTTGTAAGATGGCAATATATGCTTCTATTTTTTTAAGATATTTAACTATCAATTTTCTTTTCATCAGGGAGGTGATACCTCCCACATTGCATGATACTGTGAATATGAACGTGTTTCAAATATTGCATCTTTTTTGTTATTTTGACCAGTTGTCATTTTCTGCAAATAAATGCTCTAAATTACAATATTTTTATTTGGAATTTTGAAAAAATGCTGTCAGTAGTTTATAGAATAAAACAAAATGTTAATTTAACCCAAACACATACCTATAAATAGTAAAACCAGAGAAACTATTAATTTTGTAGTGATCTCTAGCTAGGAATTTTGAAACACCCCTTTCTACCATCACAACCTGGTTGACCTGGGCCTTCTGAAAGACTTCTTTAAACTGTTCAAAGATCTGTTTAGAACAAACCTTGTTTAAAAGTTTCAGAAGTGGCAGAAAGATTCCAGATTAGCCCAAGAACAGCAATAAACAGCAATAAATTATCTTTTACAGCTTGGATATTATGGACGTGCAGCCAGGAGGAAGCCCCTTTAGACAATGAGTAATATTATGAAGAGGATAGAGTGGACTTTTGAGATGCACAGCATACTTTTTTCTGATTTGCAGAGTCAGAATTTACTTAGTTTTCAGATGGGTATGGGTCTGGAAATGGCATAGTCAGGAGTTTGATATAAGCAGGCTACAACCAACGGTCAAACATGGTGTCATGTCTGTTATAGTTTGGGGAGTGGTTTGGTATAGGACGATCAAACTTGGTTGAGTGTGCTGGCAGCATAAATTCTGTTAAATACATTTCTATCCTAAAGGAGGGACTTTTGCCACTATTCTCAAATGGTCAAATTAAAAAAGAAAGTTGCTCATTCATGGAAGATGGAGCTCCATGCCACACTGTAAGAAAGACAAAAGAATGGGAGGACCAGAAAGGTATCAAATGACTTTCAGTCCCATAACATTAACCCCATAGAACACATGTGGCCAATATGCTGGTCCCCCCACCTTCCACCCTCTGGTGATCGTTAGTAAGGGCCCCACACCCCACATTTTTTTATGTAGTGTAGTTCCCTATCCCTCCTCCCCCTGTATTGAAATATATATTTTAAACCCTGCATACCTACATACACATATACCCACATACATATACATATTTAAGTCCTTCCCAGTCCAGCACCTTGTCGGATACCATCACTGTTAAAACATTTATTTAATAAATTATAAACCTTTTTTACACTTAAAGGGACACTCAGGTTTTATTAAATTTTCATGATTCAGATACAGCATGTAATTTTAAACAACTTTCCAATTTACTTCCATTAAAAAAAATGTGCACAGTCTTTTATATTTACACGTTTTTGAGTCACCAGCTCCTACTGAGCATGTGCAAGAACTCAGACTATACGTATATGCATTTGTGATTGGCTGATTGCTATCACATGGTACAGGGGGAGTGGAAATATACATATCTTTGAAATGTGTTAGAAAAGAATCTACTATTCATTTGAAATTCAGAGTAAATGCTATTGTATTGTCTTGTTATCTTGCATTTGCTAATTATGCAAATCTACTGTGTTTACTGGTCCTTTAATATGTAACAATATGAGTGAAATATTTTATTTCCCTATAATTTACTGGTGTTACATATCTTTTCAAAAATTTACTTCAGGTCTCCAAAATCTCTAAATTTTCCTGTGCTATTTTGAGTTTGCATTGGAACACAACACTTAACTCACCAATTCACACCATTTAAAGTGTAGGTCATGCTAAAAAAATGTTGGCTGTATTAAATAGTTCTATGGGGGTGCCGGGGTATGATATGCACCCCCAAACGCACGTGTAGCACCACTGTTGAGATAAAAAGGGCAGTGCAGGCACTGACAAGCAGCTCTATATATTTATGTGTTCTGTGTCTTTGAACTGTGCCTTTGTTAAAGAACTGCCACTGGCTTTAACATGTTCTGGTAAACCTTTTCTTACCATTAAATTGTAATACCAGATTGAACCCTATTCTTAGCACAGGACAGTGAAAAGGGTAACGTAAAATGCACCTGACCTGCACTATTGGTAGTTCTCCACTTGTAATCTAATATACAATGTCTAAACTATCATTGTAAGTGACTTTGCTTTTTTGGGCTAGATTACGAGTGGAGCGGTAATTTGTGCTCCTGCACATTCATTAACTTCTCCAGGCGAAGGCTTTTTTTTTTTTTTTTTGAATATTTATTTTGAAACCCATACAGTGTACAATCAATAACATCAAACCTTTTCTGCCTCACAGGGCAAGGTCAAACAAAATACAAAATAGAAACATAATATAGTACAAGACATGTATACATTGTCACGTTTGATTCATCATCTCAATACGAACAAGACTTGTACACTGAGCTGGGTATTTTCCAATTTCCATACATCAGAAGAAAAAAGAAAAAAAAGAGAAAAGAAAAGAGAGAAAGAAGAAGAAAAGAAAGAGAAAAAAAAAAAAATTATTAATCTTCCCACTTCACCCCCTATCTCTGGACCAAAATAATATTAAATTTCTGTACTATTAGAAATCCATGTATGTGGAAAGAGATTTAATATGACCATTTCAGCGAAGCTTACTGAAGATGTAAAGGGCACTAAAATCTGTTTTTGTATAGGCCTGGGAAAGGAGTTAATAATAGGGTACCACCCCAGTAGAAACTTTTTGATTCTAACTTCAAAGGCCTCTTGTAAATGATATGATTCGAAAATAATTTGATCTTGAATGACATGGAAGATCTCAGATAGTACCGGGCCTTTTTTTACTTTCCATTTTTTAAAAATGCTTTGTCTAACAGCTAATATGGAGATATTTAGGGAACAGGTCCAATGCCGGTCCGCACTAGTCGCTGGAACAACCAGCAGGATAATGTCCCGAAACGTGAGAGAGACAGTAACACCGTATAAATTATTAAACCAATATATAAATTTCAGCCAAAGCTGATTTATCTTAGGACAAGTCCATAACATATGTAGTAGGTCCGCTTCCTTATACATACACCTAGGGCAATGAGCAGATCTAGATGGATAGAATCGAGCTAATTTCGCTGCATAGAGATAAAAATTGTTTATTAATTTCATATGGGATTCTTTCCATGTTGAGGGCACTTTACAAATTTCCAAGGATTTAAAGCTTTGTGTAATTCTCTCAGGCTCTGTATCTCCGATTAACCTACTCCAGTGATCGCTGATTCTGCTGCGAAGACCTTGCGTTTGTTTAGAAAGCATTATGTCATACATTAGTGAAATCGAGGTGACTCCTGCCAAAACTTTCTGTATTAAACCTCTGATATCGGACCATGCAACCGATAAAGGGAACCTCCAACCCTGTGACACAATAAAATGACGTACCTGAAAGAACGCAAATAAATCCGATCTTGGTAATTGAAAAAGGGAAAGCAAGGTTTCACCTTCTAGTACTTTCTCATCTACGCCAATTAATTGTAAGATTTAGTTTAGCCCTTTTTCAGCCCAATTTTTAAAAGTTTTCTGACGTAAACCGGGGGGGAAAAGCGGATTACCCCTAATTGGGAGAAACTCCGAAATTGAAAAATCTATTTCCAAAAATCTACAAAATGTATGCCATGCCAAGACTATATTTTTGATTGTAATTAATGAGGAAACATTGGACGGCAGTTGACCTGATTTACAGTGCAAAATCGCAGGTAATGCGAAGGGGTAAATCAGCAAGGACTCCTGTGCTAGAGAAACAAATGTATTTGTATTTGCCAGCCAATCAATGGCAATTTTTACCATCGCTGCAATATTATAAAGATTAATATTGGGCAATGATAGGCCAGCAGCCCGTGGTTTCTGCATTAATCTAGCCGATGAAATGCGAGGTTTTTTATTTTGCCAGATACATTTAGAGACAGAGGTATATAGGCTTCTACAATCCCTATTTGTTATGAACAAGGGCAAGTTTTGTATGGGGTAGAGAAGACGCGGGAATATGATAGTTTTGATTAGATTTACTCTGGCAGTGAGAGAGATCGGGAAAGAAATCCATAGTTTCAGATCTAGTTTAATTTTTTGAAATAATGAGAGATAATTATCTATATACCAAAATTTAGGGTTTTTATGTAGCGTAAGACCCAGATATTTAATAGAATCTACCACTTTAAACGGGTTACCCAAGTAGTTTGTAGCTATATTCCCAATATACATTAATTCACTTTTTTCTGTATTTACTTTGTAACCTGAGAAAGAACTAAATTCCTCTAATATCTGTCTCAAAATTGGAATGGCTTGTTGTGTATTTTCTAGAAAAACTAGGATATCATCAGCATATAATAATGTAGTTAGACGTAGAGAACCCATTGTGATCCCTGCTAGATTATTTCTTAGTCTTATCGCTAATGGTTCCAATGCCACGTTGAAAAGCAGGGGAGACAACGGACATCCTTGCCTAGTGCCTCGCTGCAGAATTATTTTAGGCGAGATCATTCCATTTATCAATATATATGAAGTTGGCTTCGCATAGATTCTATATATAAATTGTAAGAAGTTTCCCTGTATCCCGAATTGTCGGAGTGAGGTAAAAAGATGATCCCATACAATAGAATCAAACGCTTTAACAGCGTCCAGGGTAAGGACTGCCCTGTCTTTATACATATCTGTACTGGGTTTTTGCTCCGTATTCCACGCGTAGTCTATTAACGTGATTAGCTTGCGAATGTTTTTAGAGGAGTTCCTTTTAAGCATAAAGCCTGTCTGATCTTCATGTATAAGTTTCTGTAAAATGAGAGAGAAACGATTAGCTATGATTGAGGCTAAGATCTTATAATCGCAGTTTAAGACTGATATCGGCCTATACGATCCTGGATCCTCTGGATCCTTACCCTTTTTCAATATCAGCGTGACATTGGCCATAGAAAAATAGGATGATATAGGGATATCTGAATTGTAATAATCATTGAAAAGTTTTTCCAGTACCGGTACTAGATCATCTTTGAGACATTTATAATATTCCGCGGGCAGTCCATCTGGACCAGGAGCTTTATTAGGTTTCAGTTTATCAATGGCCTTACTAATTTCTGATCTAGTTATTTGCTCATTTAGCAGTGTTAATTCATCCGACTGGATTTTAGGTACTACAATCTTAGACCAGAACCTCTCTTGCGCGTCAAGATTAATTTTAACTGAGGAGTATACATCTTGATAATATGAGGCAAAAACCCCACATATCTCTGCGGTCTCAAAGTATCTGGACTTATTCTTTTTGATGACTGGTATTATATTCTTTCTTTTTCTAATTTTAGTAAGTTTGGCCAAATATTTGGCAGAGGAACCATGAAAGCCCTTATAATGCCTATTTATTCTTATCTCCTCAATTTGGGCTTGTTCTTTAAGAAAAAGATCTCTTTCCTTCCTGATCAGAAAATAATTATCCCAGTTCTCTAGTGATGGGGTATTCTGTACTAAAATAAAAGCCTGCTTCACTCTCTCAGCCAAAGTAACCTCCCGTAGTTTAATCTTTTTCCGACGTATATTAAGATAGGCTATAATGTCCCCTCTTAAGACCGTTTTGGAGGCCTCCCAAAAAATTTCAACTTTATTTCCAGATTCCCTATTATTGGAGACATATTCCAACCATTTAGATTGTAGCCACAAGCGAAACCTAGGATTAGAGCATAGATACCTGGGAAAACCGAATGCTGGTCTCTGGCTCCTGTCCTCTTTACCTGATAAAAAAGTTAATTCAATTATTGCATGATCCGATATCAAGATTTCCCCTATCGTCGTATTATATTGTCGAGCAGACAGTGACTCAGAGATCAGGAATAGATCAATCCTTGAAAATGTTTTATGACCTTTAGATTCACAAGAGAATGTCACACTATCGGGATTTTGCATCCTCCAGATATCTATTAGTTTTAATTTATGGCAAAGCCTCTGAAAATGTTTTGCACTTTGTCTATTACTCGCTATATTTTTACTTGAGAATCTATCAATTAAGGGATCGAGCGTCATATTGAAGTCTCCACACAAAATTAGGTTGTTCCCACTAAGAGGGAACAACATCTTCTGGATATTATCCCAGAAACAACGTGAAAATTTATTGGGCGCATAAATACTACAAATTATAAATTTTGTGTTTTTTATCATTATATGTAATAAAATAAATCTGGCCTCACTATCAATCTCAGTTTTTATAATCTTATAGTCTAATTGTTTGTGTAAGAGTATTGCAACTCCACATTTTTTATTAGAGCCATTAGTGGAGATTACTTCCCCAACCCATTTCATCTTAAGTTTAACTGCTTCTGATGCCCTAAGGTGAGTTTCTTGGAGACAGACCAAATCAGGGTGCCTCTGAGCTAATGTTCTAAGAATCAATTTACGTTTCATGGGTGAACTAATGCCTCCCACGTTCCAGGAGAACATCCTAATTTCTGCTGTCATTTCTTAAAAGGGGTCAGAATCACAAAAAGGGGGAAGGGACAAATAGAGAGAAGGGGGGAAGCGAGAGAACAAAAAAAAAAAAAGGGAAAGAATGAATCCATTGACATGTTAGAGAACATTTTGGATATAACATTTTAAACAATACACATCGATATAATAATATTATCCTGTTTCCTTTAAAAATTTAATTACCTCAGATGTTTCACTAAAGACCTGCCTCTCACCATTCTTATTAATTATAATTCTTGCCGGGTAACTCAGCCAAGCATTAATACCTCTGTTTATTAATTGCGTGCAATACGGGGCCATAACTTTTCTTTTGGCGGATGTCTCACTAGAAAAATCTTGAAACAACATAATTTTGTTGTTCCCCATAAGTAATGGTTCTTTTCTCTTTTTATAGTGACTAAGGATCTCAGTCTTATCCTGAAATCTCAGGAGCTTGAGGATGACCATCCTAGGTCTGGTAGCCTCACTGGTGTTAGGCTTCTTGGGTCCCACTCTATGGACTCTCTCTATTACTAGTGGTATCATTTGTGTGGGAATGCCCAGAGCCTGTGGCAGAGTGGTTGATGCAAATCCCATCAGGTCCTCAAACTCCGGAGACTCCGCTAGACCAATAATTCTAATATTATTGCGCCTGGATCGATCTTCGAGATCCTCCAGACGCAATTGGATACTTTTTATTTTAGACTCATGTTCATGTAAGACAGTGTGTTGTGAATTTGCCTGATCTTCCAGTGTGGATATCCTATCTTCGGCTTCAGAGAGTCTAACTGCAAACTGTTTTATTTCTGACGAGAGTGTCCCTATGTCAGCTGAGATAACACCTAGTTCTGTTTTTATAGAATCAAATTGAGGTGTAAATAAAACTACTAGCTGACTTGTAAGGGCCTGAGTATCAATTGTTAAGGGTGAAATTTCAATTATGTTTTCTGTACTATTGTCTGCCAGTTTGGCCTTTTTATCTTTTGCTTTGGCTGGCATTTTATGGGAATTAACTTTGGTTTGTGTAACAAATTTTTCCATTTATATTGTGGGAAAAGAGTGAGAAAATCCAAAAACAATGTGGTAAAAAGAGGGGAAAGCGGACGTGTAGTGAGGGGAAAGAAAGAAGGGGAAGGGAAAAGAAAAAAAAGGAAAAAAAGAGTGTCAAAACAAACTAAATGCCAGAGAAAACCACACTAAGGGTTTCTGGTGGAGGACAGTGAAAGACAGTGATGAGTGTATAAAATGGGAGTTCTTAATTAAGAATTTAAAGGGTGTATCCTGTTAAGGAAAGAGTGAGAGTGTAAGTGGAATTAGTGTTTTGAAGTGAGTTCAGAGGAAAATAACTAAAAACACCAATGCACTTAGTTAAATCCCTGCGGTAAGCCTGTCCAATTTGTGCTACCTAATGAGAGTGGGCCTAGCCACTGTGATATAGCGGTGCTTCACCTGTAAAGACTTATGGTCTCAGATTATTCTAATACTTTGGATGTACAATAACTATAGTAACAAATTTTAAACACTCTATTGCAGAATACAAAAGGTTTATCAGGCTTCCCTACTATTTCCAGAAAAAAACACTTGAGCTAGACACTTCCTAAGAATTTATATAACACTTGTATTAGGCCTGATGTATTAAGATTACTAGACTGATGCATATAAATAGTATTTGAACAGACGTAATTTTCAACCCAGATTACAAATCTGATCTGAAAAACAGGCAAGTATATCAAAAGGGAAAAGCACATAGTATTATGTCTTATTACTTCAAATTTGTACTTCTCTACCACAGAATATCCAGGTTCACTCTGTCTACTGGCCACTTGCTTAACTGCTATAGTATCTTTTAGTAGCCGCCGGTCGCCCAAACTTAAATGATTCTAACTTGTGCCTATTCTTAAGCAGTAAATAAGAGATAAATACAACGAAAATTTTAGTCAGATCCTTGCACAGTGTATAAAGTAAGTCTGACTCGCCTGCTTTATTATATCTAACTTACTTAGGCCAAATGATTCCTAGTGCTTTTATAAGGCCAATAATAGGCCAATTATAAAAATATTTCTAAGCTGTAATACATAGATAACCTTTTATCAGATACATACTCCTATCCCTATTGCATGTAGGATTGGAAAACTGTATAAAACAACATGAGGAGTAACAGCGAGTACTATATCTTATTGCTCCAAATTATATGACTATTTACATTGCCATTATCCTTTAAATAAACATTATTTAGCACAGAGTCACTATTACAGTTCTTTTCTTTCCTTTTATTTTCCTTTACAAGCCGGGCAATAATATCACATAACCGGTATTTGTATAACTTGACCAGTCTGCTTGGATAGATATTCTCTCAACTGTGAATGATATGTAATACCCGAGAAAAAACTGTAATTGTTGCAAAAGAAGAGAGCCTTACAAAGGGCTTAAACAACAAAGAGTATACTTGCGGCAGGAATAGTCCGTTTTGTTACTTCATTAACGGCACAGATCCTCTCGATAGATGCGGTGGGGCTATCTGCCCTCTACTTGATAGTCACCGGTTTTCTCCCAAGATGCCATTTCAAAGGTAGTTACTGCTGCATCAAACTCCAAAGCTTTTTGGGATACAATCCGGAGTCTCCTGACCGGGCACCGCGGATCTCCGGTACCCGACACTGCACTCGATCCGATCTCTAGCCGGGGTTCTCACGCTGTACGCCAACAGGCTGTGCACCACCTTCCGGCTCCTTACTCACGGAGAGTAACTACAGATCACTCCGCCGCCCCTTCGACCTCGATCCTCCTCCTCCACTCAGGTAAGGCCCGCTTGGGCTGCAAGGGACAGGCGTCTGCAATATTCTGGTGAGTGGTTTGACTGCCCCCAACTTCACACTTATACCAGGAGCCAAGCCGGGTAATTTAGGTGAGGGAAACATATAACCAGGGGTACTACAACCAGGGTAGTCCACAACGGCTCTCACTGACAGGTGATTTAGAGGTGATTGTCAATGGCTCAAGATTTAGAAATAAAAAGATGCGGTAAAAACCGCTGACCAATTTGGCCTTAGAGCGTTCCTTCTTCGGCAAACACACGCTTGCCAAGGCTCCTCAATGCCACAGCAATCTGGGGCTATGGAGCAAGCGAGTTGGGTGAGGTGTTAGGAGCCGATCTGCACGCCGACATGAGACATGCTGCCATTAGTCTCCACCCATACAGGAACTCCCAGGAGTAGTGAAGATCGCCCAGGAGTAGTGAAGATCATCGGCGAAGGCTTTTTTTACGCGTATTAGGAATACTTTACACATAGAAGAATTTTTTTAAATATGAATATATACAGATATAGATATAGGTGGAGAGAGCAGTCTGGCAAATAAGACCTTGATCGAGGGCCTGACACATAGGGGGGCCCATCAGTGGTGTCACCTAGGCAGCCGATCATCATACGCTAGCAGAGCAGTAACTAAGCAGTTATGTGTGGGTGGAGTGGGTGACCTGTTCATGGATGGGAGGTTTGTTGCTCTGGGGGCCTTGGAGTGGGAGATCTGCCCCTGGAAGGACAACCCTAGGGGGTCTATTGCTGTGGGGGCTCTGGAGTGGCGGTTCTGGTACTAAAAGTTAGGGGACTTGTCTCTGGCCCTGGTTTTTGGGGTCCCTGGTGCTGGAGGTTAGTGGACCCTGATAAGGGCGGAGCAAGGAAGCAGGGGGATGAGGGAGGAGCATTGGAGGTGGTGTGGGACATAAGAGGCAATGGGGGCCTTTCTCTAATTTTTGCCCAGGGGCCCATTTGGTCTCAGTCCGACGCGGTATAGATATATATATAGTATAGTGAAGAACATAGGAATTTCAATTCAAAACATCATGTTTAAAGGTATTTGACTTGGAAGGGATCAAAAGTATATATACAGTATATATTTATATATATATATACAGGGGCGGACTGATCAGCTGGGCAAATAGTACCTTGACCGAGGGCCCAGCATGTCAGGGGGGCCCACAAATGGCATCTCCATGGCTCCTGGTATGCTACTTAAGCTGGGGCTGACAGCTGTCATATTAGTAACTAAGCTGTTAAGTATGAGTTTTGTGGGGGTCCTAGCCAGAATGGGGGCCTTGGACCTGGATGTGGGGTTTGTTGCTTGGGGGGGGAGGGTCCTGTCAGGGGGTCTGTTGCTGTGAGTGCTATAGAGTGTGAGGTCTAGAGGTTGGGCGTCCGGCCATGGAAGTTGGGTGGGCTGGTGGGGGCAGGGCAGGGAGGCTACCATGTTAATTTGCATACATTTGGGTCAGTGTGAAACAGTGGGGGCCCTTCCCTAATTTTTGCCCGGGGCCCTGATTGGTCTCAGTCCACCCCTGTATATATATATATATATATATATATATATATACATATAATATATATGTGTGTGTGTATATATGTGTATACATGTGAATTTATGTGTTTATATGTCTATATATGTATGTATGTGTGCACATACAAATTTACACATATAAACACATAAATACACATGTATACACATATTTACACACACACACATAGATATATATATATATATATATATATATATATATATATATATATATATATATATATATATATATATATATAGATAAAAGTCAATGAGAAAGGCACTCCATATACAATGTAGCAACTTCCAGGGTGCACTTCAAAAGAGATCATCAAATATATATGTAGGAAAAAGGCACTCACTGGTTCAGAGTAAAAAATAACATTTAATAGTTTAAGTTAAGGATGCATTCTTAACTTAAACTATTAAATGTTATTTTTTACTCTGAACCAGTGAGTGCCTTTTTTCCTACATATATATATACACATATTTACACTATTATTATTATTATCAACACATGTTCACTAAAATATTAACACAAAACAAAAGATATTAAAGGAAATGTCAGATTATATGGTTCATTAAACTTGTTGTGGCTTTTTATGGTCAACAGTGGGTTAAGCTCTATCTCTCTGCTGGTGAGCACCATCTTCTGAAGTAACTGCACATACCTCAGACCCTCTGATAATTCACACAAGTTGTAAAACATCAGGGGTGGTTTAGAGGAACAGACCAGATTCCTACATTCCTATGTCAAAGCATAAACTTTCCTGGGCAGGTCTCACATCTCTGCTGTTCTCACTCTGTCTCTCTATTTCTCTCCCTGGGGAGGCTACTCTATACTCTGCACATTTTTACAAGGCCTGGACCTCTAATTAAAATCTTTTACCTCTAGTGAACTTAGACAAGACGGCTCAGGGTCATTCTAGCTAAGTAAAAGTCAAACAGTGATTTCCAAAGGCCAGGGATGACTGTCATATATTTCCAAGGTAAACACAATTGTAAAAAGTTTAATTTATTGCTAGATTACAAGATTCAGCATTTAAATTATTATTAGGAGCTTAAAACAAAAAAAGGTAACAGTCAATTTACAATAGTATGAATATACAGTAACGGTATCCAACTTTGTTTGTCTTGGTATTTATTGTCAAATAAACTTTTGAAAGGAATTGGTGAATATAAAAATTATAACATTTAAAATGTTCCAGGACACTCCCTAACTGGCCAATATTAGGAGAATACTGATGCAAGCAATATTTGTAACTGAGGACGAACTCTTTATATCCCCATTGTTAAATGAATGTAAATAACAGTATTAGAAGCTTTTAATTTAAACAAGGAAAAAATACTCATCACCACAAATATAAACCTGAATTGTGTGAGTTATCTCTGCAACATAAAACAGACTGTGGCCCTTCTAGTATTAGAGAAAAACTGGGCCCTATAGAATTGCAATGTCTAAACTGGTAGCATGTCATTGCTTTCTCATTTACTTTTTCATATATTTAAGAAGTGAGATTAATGGTTTTCTAATATAATACATATATGAGTGGTAGAAAGAGAGAAACTAGAAGATGTTATACAGTGATGTGTTTATAATAATATTTCTGGCTTTTATTCTGACACTGTGTTCTGTGCAGACACCTGGTCTTTAATGTTGACGGATTAGGGGTACCACACAAAAATGCCCTAAATAAATTTCTCTTTCTGTGGAAAGTGGGGTACAGGATCAAGAAGGCAGTTGTACAATCTCAGGTAACAGTTTTAGCACACTGAACAGGGATATTGTGGATCTTCAGAGATGTTATATATTCAGTTTTGACCATTAAAGGAGCATTTCTTTCTTGATAAGATATTATGGCTTTCTTGGGATTTTTGGGGGGATCTTTGTTCTGTCAGTCTAAGAAGTAGTCATTGGCTAAATGTATTTGGGAAACATTTTTTTATTTATTTATAAAATATTTTACCAGGAAGGATACATTGAGATTTCTCTCGTTTTCAAGTATGTCCTGGGTCCACAAAACATTGCATTGATACAATAGGGTACAATAAAATACAAAAACAATAATAATACATAATAGATGCAAAATTTTTACATAGAACAGGTAGGAAATATATAATCAACAATGACAGGTGCATTCTGTTTTGAGATATGTAGAGAGGGATCTCTTAAAGGATATTAGGCTTGGGGAAGGTTTGAAAGTGTGCGGGAGGTCGTTCCATAATTGTGGTGCTCTGTAGGAAAAGGAGGATCGAGCTGCTTTCTTTTTGTATTGAGGCAAACTACTAATGTGCTGGTACTGGATTGGAGGTTATAGGAGGTGGGAATAGCCGGGGAGAGCATTTGGCTCAGGTAGGGTGGGAGCTTCCCAGAAAGACTCTTAAACACAAGGCAGGAAAGATGAAGGGTGCGTCTGGATTCCAGCGACAGCCAGTTTAGTTCTTTTAGCATGTCACAATGGTGGGTCCTGTAATTACATTGTAGCACAAAGCGGCAGAATGAGTTATACAATGTTTTACGTTTATTAAGGTGAGTTTGCGGTGCAGGTGCATATACTACGTCCCCATAATCCATGATAGGCATCAACATTTGCTGTACAATCTTTTCCTTTACTGTGGGGCTGAGGCAAGATTTGTTTCTGTACAGGGCACCTAGTTTTGGATAAAGTTTAGATGCAAGTTTTTCTATGTGGAGGCCAAAAGATAGATTAGGGTCTAACAACATACCCAAGTATTTGAAAGAGTGGACTGCGGTCAGTGTGCAATTGGATTTTGTTTTGATGCGTAAATGGGAATTTTGTAATTTGTGTAATTTAGTTCCCATTCCAAAGATCATTGTGACAGTTGTGTCAGTGTTTAGGAAGAGTTTGTTTTTTGAGATCCACTTTTCTACCTCTGTGAACTGTTCTTGGAGCACTGCTTCAAGCTGCGGTAGATTGGAATTGTTTGCATAGATTACCGTGTCATCTGCTTACATGTGTACAGTTGAGGATTTGCAGACATTAGGCAGATCATTTATAAATAATGTGAATAGTAGGGGGCTGAGAATGGAACCTTGGGGAACACCACACATGACTGGGAGAGGGAGGGAGTCACTTTCAGAAATGGAGACATATTGTGATCGATCCGATACATATGATCGAAACCAGGTTAACAGATGATCAGCAATACCAGAGTTTTTTAGTTTGAGCAGTAGTGTGTCGTGGTCTACTGTGTCAAAGGCCTTTGCAAAATCATGGAAAATAGCTCCAGTTAGGTCTCCTTGTTCCATGCCAGTTTGTATGTCATTGCAAACTTTTAAGAGGGCAGTTGTTGTGGAGTGATTTGGGCGAAAACCTAATTGATCAGGGGTCAGATAGTCAGAAAGTTGGTAATTTTGACCTTATTTAGTTTGAGATTTGAATGCTTTAATAACTATTATGAATATGGCACATAATTTGACATCAGCTATTTTTGCATGACTTAAAGATACCTATGTATCTAAAAGAATTACAATTCTAATGAGGTTCCTTTGTGTTTTAGAAGAAACAGAGCATCAATAACTTTGTTTAGTGTGGTGGTGCTTAGTATTTTATTCTACAATAACATACACATGCAAAATTTACATGATAGACAGATAGATAGATAGATAGATAGATAGATAGATAAATAGATAGATAGATAGAGAGATGGATAGTGCAATATTGAAGTAATTTTTTGCAACAAAAGAAAGGAGGATATAGAAGCAATCTATCTCTTAAAAACCTTATGGTACAGCTATATGAGCAAAATGGTAGCAGCTTCTGAAGGGTAAGGATAAAGAGTGAACCTTAAATTGCCTGGCTGTCCCTCACCATACCTTGCATTATCTAGATTTCAGAGTGTGTAGACATTTATGGCAGCTAAATTTGTTTATACTTACTGGGAAATATTTTGGCAGGAATTTTGCTCCAATATCATAATTGCAATAATATCCCAGTCATGATGTCTCCATGGGCTCAAGTTTGCCTATAAAGCAATGTCAAGAAATATTGACACCGGGAAGGATAAACTCCTAAATCATGTCACAGCTCTGGCATTCAAGGGTTTAAGGATAAACCTAACAGTAACCATTAGCCCTATCTGTAATATTAGCCTAACTGCAGGATTATACAATTTTACCAGACTCATTTACCATAAAGATCGTAGACCACAAAACTCTGGCATCAGAATGCCATGGGTGGCAAGAGATTAATATACCTAGAAGATTATGGCCATGTGACTACAGTTAAAAGTCTTGTTGCCACACACTGCTAAGATATTACTGTATCAACGCTGCTGCACTATTTAAAAATATTTCTTTCTTTAAGTATCTAATATATACTACTAATATAGAATTAGATTCACCAATGATGGAAATGTATCTCCTGTCTCTCCAATGTTATTTTATAGCCTCATTTCCATAAATATGGAGGAATGATTATGCTTTAGGCAAGTACTCCATAGAATAGTATAGGTAAAGTAGAGACTATTCCATTTGTAGTGAATTAAATAAGTGTGAATTGAACTTTTTACTACATTTAATCTATAACCCGAAGTGGGAAATAAAGATACATTGCCAAAGAAAAACACATCAAACATTGCAATTTATGAAGTTCTTATAAAAAATGCTTTTCTCAAAAGCATAACAAGTCTGGAAAGAAAATAAGTTAAAGTAAGCAGTACTGGATTAAGTTGAAAGAAGGACTTTTCCTCTAATACATTTGGAATTGCATTTGATCCTCAAGCTTGCAGCCAGAAGGCTTTGATATATAATATCACTACCTTTGACTTTACACTCCCTAAGAGCTCTAGAGGTAAGTGGGAGTCACCGATGACTAAATTTTCTCAAGTCTTTAAGTATTACAAAAAAAGGCTCTCACTGTTATCCTTGTATAAGTGATGTTTTGAAACATAAGAACTTGCTCTCATTTGCCCATAAAAAAATAATAATTGCAGTTGCACTAAAGGAACATAAAAATGACATGCAGTAATTAGTTATTGCATGCAGTTTTTGCATTTATGTTGCAACTTACTCTGGCCTTGATTTCAATATTTTTGAAATTCTTATTTGATGTGTAAAAAAATGGGATCAGCCATTATTTATTTTTATTAAATAGGTCACAATCTCGGCAAATCAAACAGAGCTGAGCTTGGTAACTCCCACAATGTTCAATCTCCATTTCCCCAGAGTGGCACGGTTAATGATAGATAATGGCTGGTGATCACCAAAAAAAAATTATACATGAAAAAATACAATGGCTCTCATCAACCGACCAAGCAACTAACCCTCATTTTATTGGTCCAGCATTTTCTCCTCTCCTTACAGTCTCCTCTCTCTCTCTCTGCATGTCACAACTACCAATATCTTGCAGATATTTTGTTTTACATTTAATTAATGGTGATGTGTTAAAGGGACAAAATTAAAGTCAAAATTAAACTTTCATGATTCAGATAGAGCATGCAATTTTAAACAACTTTCCAATTTACTCCCATTAACAAAATGTGCACACTCATTTTATATTTACACTTTTTGAGTCACCAGTTCCTACTGAGCATGTGCAAATATTCACAGAATATATGTATATGCATTTATGATTGGCAGATGGCTGTCACATGATGAAGTGGGAGTGGAAATAGACATAACTTTGAAATTTGTCAGAAAAAAATCTATTACTCATTTGAAGTTCAGGCAAAGTGCTATTGTATTGTCTTTTTAGCATGCACTTGTTGATTATGCAAATCTACTGTATTTACAGGAAACAAGGGGCATCAAGCTCCGTATGGAGCTTGATAAATCGGCCCCTATGTATTTAACCCACAAAAAAGTTAAAGAGCAGGGATTTTAATTTGCGGTGTCATTTGACTGCTGCTTCTCCTGGTTGTCTGTCTGGCTGTGCCCTGCTCAGAAGCTGAAATGTTTGTGGATCCTGAGTGGCTCTTTTATCTATGTGTTTAAAACCTTTGCTAAAAAGTTTTAGTCAGTAATGCAAAAATTACATGCAGTAATGATTTTTAACTTGTTATTTTTGCATTATTGTGTCTTT
The DNA here is from genome assembly GCF_027579735.1 of Bombina bombina. Lineage (NCBI taxonomy): Eukaryota > Metazoa > Chordata > Amphibia > Anura > Bombinatoridae > Bombina > Bombina bombina. The sequence continues at coordinate 1,049,502,793 of NC_069501.1, read as the reverse complement.
TTTTTTTTTTTTTACTATTTTTGCAGTTGATAGCATTAGAAGCTTAAGTCTTGCAACAATTTACTTCACATAAGAAATATATAATAAAAGTATAAAGAGAATCATAATGGTTAAACAAGTGTCAATAATTGTGACATAAATATGTAAATAAATAACTTTTGCTAAAATATTTATATTAAACCAGATACATTGGGGCCTATTTATCAAAGGTCTTGCAGACCTGATCCAACAGTGCGGATCAGGTCAGCAAGACCTCGCTGAATGCGGAGAGCAATATGCTCTCCGTATTCAGCATTGCACCAGCAATGGGCCGCCAGCAGGGGGTGTCAATCAACCCGATCGTACTCGATTGGGTTGATTTCCGGCGATTCCTGTCCGCCTCATCAGAGCAGGCGGACAGGGTTATGAAGCAGCGGTCTTTAGACTCGCCAGAAACACGGGCCCACAAGCTCCATTCAGAGCTTGATAAATCGGCCCCATTGTATGTGGCAGATGTGCTCTCCAATACAATTATTTTGTTATTAAAGAAGAGAAAAAATTTTCAATTTAGAGCCAGATTATGTGTGGTGTGCTAACTGTAGCGTTAAACAGTTATATATATATATAGATATTGTACCATCAGCTATATATAGAAACATTTATTTAATAATAAATAGAACAAATTCTTCTGAAGAACATTAGAATGTGAAAAAGTAATATTTCATGTCGGATCTAGCTCTCTTGAATAAACAAGAATAAATTAGCGCGCAAGTATGGGTGTTAGGTTTTTTGTAGTTTGTGCACTCCATTGAAATCTATAAGAGAATATGTTAACGTAGTTGCAATATTCGAAGTTCAAAGTTTTGTGCACGTCAGGTTTTTGCTCTTGCACTAACTTTTTACTTTCAACTTGTAATACGAGCATTCCTACGCACACAAAAAGCCTCCATCTAGCTATGAACGCGTGAGCAGAAAGGGCTAAATACCACCCCACTCGTAATCTAGCTCTATATTGGAGAACACATTTGTTGATATCACGTATCCCTTTATAAACAAACATATTGGCCCAAAATAAAATCCAATTTTGTACATTTCTTATTTTTATGATCAACATGCCCTCTAGATTGCAAGCACTTTGGAACAGGCGTCCATTAGCCCCATAACCCTATTCCTCCTTAATAGATGTCATTTCCATGATATGTTGATTCAACTTGCAACCTTTGCTTATTATCAAGGTCTGTAAAACTTGTTGAATTGTTATAAACAATACAATATATAAAAACATTTATAATAATCTGGATTTAGAATACTTTACACCACACTTATCAACAGCAAAACACAGCATTTATTAGACGATCTAACAGTGGCTCTGAGGTCTACCCTCTTTGGAACAAAGCTTTTAAAACACTTGAGCTTCTGGCTGTCCAGTCCCAAGAGATATCCTAATGGTAATATCAAAACTGCCCTCCATTAGGTTTTCTCCCAGCATCCTCTGCTATGACTTGCACTCCCCTCCTGCAAATGGGGCCCACTTCTTGTCATGAGTAGGCCCATTGCCATGGGAGCTGGAAAACTGCAGCAGCTGGCTGAAGCCTAATTACAGTCACTGTTAATCAAAGGCTGTTTTCCCCATCTGACAGGGCCTGGGAAGCACATTCTTATGTTGTTAAAGGTGCCTCCGGGGACGCCAGAAGAACAAGCAGTTTGACAGTAACAGCATGCTGGGCCAGAGGAAAGTGGGAGGAAACGGGAGGACAGCAAGAAAAAGCTAAAGGAGGGAGATGAGGGGGAAATTCCCTCCAGAGGCCCCAGGGGATGGGAGGGGGATTTTAAGATGAAAGGCTGTGTTCTGTGTAAAAGGATGAATACACACATCTCGCCACCCACAGTAACGGTGTCCCCCATCATTCTGACATAGCCCCCTCCTGCAAGAAACCTCCTCATTGCTACAGGGCACTTATGATTAATATTAGATCATTAATGATAATGAAAAGTTTTGGGGATCTCCCAAATAATAATGTAAGCAATCTATATATTCTATTATGTTTAAATTTGTCAATGTTTTTGACATCTGTGCCAACCCACTGTCTTAATGGGAGTCATAAAGATGTGCAGTATGAGCTATAGCTAGCATTTTTTTTTTTTTTTAACAATTTTGATGCCTATAATATTATCCTTTCATATAATGCGTTTTTTCTTTTATTAAACACTATATATTTATGCTTGGGATGCAAAAGATGTAATCTATTTTTTCATTGGCCTTTGTTTTTAGCCCCTTGGCTTTAATGCTAGGCGACTTCACACATCACTGTATAATCGTCCAGTCACAAGTGGCCTCCATTTATCAAAGTGGGAATCACAAAAAGGTCTGTATTAAGTTTCAGTTCACTAGACCATGTGACATGCAGAGCAAATGATTTTTCAAATATTCACTAAGAATTGCAGCCTTTCAGTAAGCATCAAAAATGGAACAAATCAAATCGCACAGCTATTAAATATTAATGTGCGAACTGAGGGATATTCTGATGTATTTCTCTATTTCCAAAGTCAGAAAGTGAAAACAGTGTCATCAGTGATGCAGCTTCAACATAGAGTGATATAAATTCCATACATAGTGATACTTAAACAATGTTATTAAAGGAGATTTTTTATACTAGAAATCCAATCTCACTGTATCAAATTACTACTAGTGCAACCATCCAATGACTTACATGAGACATATTGACCAACTCAAGCTGAACTGTCAAAAATGCAATTCTGTATGCAATGCTGGCAGCTGAATATGAAAAAAAGTAGCTGCTCTTAACTCATACTCGCTGGACTGTATATAACTGAGATCCAAATGTTATGAATTCCCACATGAGAAAATACAACACGTTTGATTCCATTTCAAGGCTCGTTTGACGGTCTGGTCTTTCTTCAATTCAGGCAGCTTGTACAAAAGACATCGGCACAGATGCCAGTCAGCAGGGGACTTTACTAGTCAGGTCTGTGGGCTGTGAAGTGATTGGCTCCAAATCACTGCAAATGAGCCTTGTTTTTTCATTGTGGTGCTGCACCTTTCCATATGCAGATAAATTAACACTGGATGTATTGGTATCGGTGAGATAATGTCTGTTTTATCTGGATCATAACAATACGTAAATATTTTTGAAAGAGGGAAGGGCCAAAAAACAAGTATCAAATAAGCTGAACAAAATGATATCAGTGGAAACGTGCAGCAAGTGACAGTTTCCTTGTTGTACTCATGTGCTGGGTGCTTAAAGGGGCGCAATAAACACCTTGTAATAACAAGACATTTCTGTTGTGTTGATATGGAATAATATCAGCCAAGTCTTAACATATTTAAAACAAATTAACATCCTTTTAACTGCAATTAGTTTTCAATAGCCAAACTCTACTCACCATTTGCCTTATTTGAAAGAGCCAATCTGAGCTTTAGTTCACAGACAACAAGGCTAGTCACTGTCATAGAGTTAGTATAAATGCAATTGTTTTTGCAGTTGTTATGTAATAAAGCCAACTAAGGACATATATATTGCATGGTTAGCCTCGAGAAGTCAGCAAGATGCATTTCAAGTTCAGAGAATTAGAAATTGCTCAATTTTCATAGCTAAATTGCATGAAAATGGGGCAGAAAATATTTAAAATATATTTCAAAGTTCTTTCATTATGCAAATCTAAACATTTTATATATAAATCTCAAGGTGTTTATGGTTTGTTTAAGCTGGGTGGAGGCACTTGCTTCATTTTTGGAAACCATGGTCCTGATTTGCTTTTCTGGGATGAAGAATAAAACCCCTTTATATTGCATGGTAAAGTATCTCTATTCTTGGTGAATTCTGACCCCTGAGCTAGGGACACTGAACCCAAATTTTTTCTTTCGTGATTCAGATACAGCATGCAATTTTAAGCAACTTTCCTATTTACTCCTATTATCACATTTTCTTCATTCTCTTGGTATCTTTATTTGAAAAGCAAGAATGTACGTTTAGAAGCCGTCCCATTTTTAGTGAACAACCTGGGTTGTTCTTGCTGATTGGTGGATAAATTCACCCACTAATAAACAAGTGCTGTCCAGGGCTGAACCAAAAATTGGCTGCCTCTTTAGCTTAGATACCTTCTTTTTCAAATAAAGATAGCAAGAGAACGAAGATAAATTGATAATAGGAGTAAATTAGAAAGTTGCTTAAAATTGCATGCTGTTTCTAAATCAAGAAAGAAAAAATTTGGGTTCAGTGTCCCTTTAATGTTTTAATAATTTAATTTTCATATTTCGTATTTATTCTGCAGTTCTTGTTTTAAAATCTATGATGATCACACATCATTTTACTTACAAGGAAGCATTCAGCTCAAAGCTTCTTGGCTTTAGAGTTAAGCTGATTGCCTGGCACCTTAACCTGCATTTCCCAACTCCCATTGAGGTCTGGTTTAGACAAAATATATCCTGATTTGATCGAGCCTTGCTTGATAAAACCATTATTCTAATTTAGGGCTAGATTGCTAGTAGAGAGCTAACAGATACACGCAAGCGAAAAGGGGTTTATCTCAGGTGTTTGTGCACGTCAGGTTTTTCTCTTGTATTACAAGTTGAAAGTAAACACGATCACTTGAGTGCAATTGAAATTAACGCCTGTCAGGTTAGCGTGACCTCAGAGCTCTGATTAACTGTTTTGTTGAAACAAAAAATATAATACACATCAAAAATACAAAGTACACACACTCATAATAACACTATCTGATAAAAAATTCTTAAAAAAAATATTGCACAAAAAAATTATAAGGGTTCAAAGATATGAGGGATTCAAAGGCAGGCAAAGGGCTTTAACCCCTTCACTACCGGAACTTTCAGATAAAAATTTGCCCAAAATACCAGAGAATTTTTAGCATTTTTGCTATCACTCCATTTAAACAGAAATGTATTTACTTCTCAAAACTATATATAAATTTTAAGAAGACAACCCAAGGTATTGAAAGAGGCCCATTTTGGTATATTTCATGCCACCATTTCCATGCCAAATGCGATCAATTAAAAAAAATTGTTAACGTTTTCACAAACTTAGGGTTTCTCACTGAAATTATTTACATACTGCTTGTGCAATTATGGCACAAATGGTTGTAAAAGCTTCTCTGGGATCCCCTTTGTTCAGAAATACCAGACATATATGGCTTTGCCATTGCTTTTTGGTAATTAGAAATCTGATTTGCGCACCACAGTTCTATTATTCCCAGTTGTGAAAGGGTTAATTAGGTAACTTGTAAATTTAATCTTAGTTTTATTGTAGAGATTATCCTCCCACTTCCCACCCCCATATCCCTACCTGATCCCTCCCAAACAGCTCTCTTCCCTCCCTAACCCTCACTTGTCCCCCATCTTAAGTACTGGCACTCTGCCAATGTGAAAATGTAATGCATTTTTTAATTAAATATTTTTTTATATATTTTAATATTTTCTGTGTAGGATTCCCCCCTAACCCTCCAACCTCCTGGTCCCTCCCAACAGCTCTCTAACCCCTCCCCCCCTCTAACTACTGCGGCCATCTTTGGTACTTTTTAAATATAATTTTATTTATTTTTAAAAAAATCAGAAGAGTAGTGGTCCCCCCTCCCACGATCGCCAGATAGGGATCCCCCACACCCCAACCCACTATTTCTGTAGTGTAGCTGCCCCATTCCTCCCTCTCACTTTATTTTTACTTTCAGCATGTAGGGTCCTACCCCTCCCCTGCTGAGCCACCCACCGGCCTCTTGAGAGTATGTGATCGAGTATGTCCATTGACTTCTATGGGAGAATATGTTATTGTGCGCTATTTTGTAAATTTGGCTTTTTACGTTTGTCGGGTTAGCACAAGCAAAAACTGTTTTTCTTTCAACTTGTAATATGAGCACAACCTGATGTGCGCAAAAAGCTTACTTCTAGCGATATTAACGCTTGAACAGGAACAATAAATAACACTCCACTTGAGATCTGACCCTTAGTGGGTAAGACAGCCAGCTTCATGTCAAATTAAAGGGACATTTGTTTAAAAAGAGTAATGAAAACTATTTATCTTTCTTTTTTTTTTAAATGCATTTCCCTGTTCTGACTAAACCAACATTTGTATATGAGGATTACACTGGCATGTTCCACTCCACTAACAGAGCTTTGGGAGGTGTCCTCAGTCAGTTAGTATTAGCAGGAAGTACATAAATGACACTGCTGTTTTTGTTTCATTTGAAATGTAAACAGCTTTTACATAACATTTTTCAGGCAACAAAAAAAAATGTACTTGTTTAAATGGAAATCTTTCAGATGCATGATTGATTCTATACAATATTCCCTTTAAAGTTTTACATTCTTTTTGAGTAAACTGTCTATATATTAGAAAGTTATGTCCCTAATAACCATGTTTTAAAAATGAAGTAGATTTTAGGTATACACTTTAATTTGATTATAATCCTTAATGCTATTTGTGTTCTATTTAATTTAATATGAATCCTCTGCAGTGTTTGAGTTATATGTGACTGAGGGGTATAGTCAATGCTTTTTTACTTCATTTCCTCTGAACACAACTGTGAATTCTGACAGAAGTGGTCTGGTTTAATAGGCAACATATTTAACCCTTTTCTGTCAGGCAGACCAGGACATGATAAATTTGCCTTTGCGACTTTGTACCTTTTCTAATTGTTACAGTTGCTTCCATTATGATCATTATTTCACATCCCCACTCTCTTTATCATTATGTCAATATTCCTATTCACCTTTTGTCTCTGTGCCCTTTACAGTTGCCTTATCTTTTCTCCTGCTTACAGTCATCTGCCTATATCTGCATCATTTTTCTCTCTCCCTCCATTTCTCCTCCTCTTTTCCATTTTCTTTATTTATCATTATTTATCATTCCTTTTTTTTCTCCTTTCATTAAGTTCCTCTTTTGTACAATCCTTTATTCTGTCTTACAGATGTATTGCATTTGTCATGTCCCTTTCTCTGTCCTTATATCTTTTCCCCCCTTATTTTCTTTTTGCTCCTCCTATCTATGACATTCCTTCTCGATTCCTCTCCCAAACATACCACACTCTTTGTTTATCTCTCTGTATTATGTTTTTATTTTCCGGGCTATTTATTTCTGACTCCACCTCTTTCAATATTTCATTTACACACCTCTTATACTATTCTGGAATCTTTTTGTCAAACTATAATCTATCTATCAATATTTTATCTATCTATCTATCTATCTATCTATCTATCTATCTATCTATCTATCATATATCATTCATCTATAGTCAATTTACCTTTACTTTGTCTATCTATCTATCTATCTATCTATCTATCTATCTATCTATCATATATCATTCATCTATAGTCAATTTACCTTTACTTTGTCTATCTATCTATCTATCTATCTATTATCTATCTATATATCTTTCTATCATCTATCATTCATCTATTGTCAATTTACCTTTACTTTGTCTATCTATCTATCTATCTATCTATCTATCTATTATCTATCTCTTTATCTATCTATCTATATCTATCATCTATTGTCTATTTACCTTTATTTTGTCTGCTTGTCTCTCTATCTATCAATCATCTATTGTCAATTTACCTTTACTTTGTCTATCTATCTATCTATCTATCTATCTATCTATCTCTATCTATCTATCTATCTATCTATCTATCTATCTATCTATCTATCTATCATTTATTGTCAATTTCCTTTATTTTATCTACCTATCTATCTATCTATCTATCTATCTATCATATATCTAACTATTTATCTATCTATCCTCTATCTATCTACTTATCTATATATCATTTTTCTATCTATCTATCTATCTATCTATCTATCATCTATCTATCTATCTATCTATCTATCTATAATCTATTGTCAATTTACCTTTAGTTTGTCTGTTTCTCTGTCTGTCTATCTATTATCTATTGTCAGTTTACCCTTATTTTGTCTGTCTATCTATCATCTATCTATCTATCTATCTATCTATCATCTATTGTCAATTTACCTTTAGTTTGTCTGTCTGTCTATCTACTTATCTATCCATCTATCCATCTATCTATCTATCTATCTATCTATCTATCATCTATTGTCAATTTACCTTTCGTTTGTCTGTTTGTCGATCTATCTATTATCTATTGTCAATTTACCTTTAGTTTGTCTGTCTGTCTATCATCTATTGTCTATTTACCTTTAATTTGTCTGCTTGTCTATCTATCTATCTATCTATCTATCATCATCTATTGTCAATTTACCTTTAGTTTGTCTGTTTGTCTGTCTGTCTATCTTTCTATCTATCTATTATCTATTGTCAGTTTACATTTATTTTGTCTGTCTGTCTATCTATCTATCTATCTATCTATCTATCTATCTATCTATCTATCTATCTATCTATCAATCAATCAATCTATCATCTATCTACAATTTACCTTTAGTTTGTCTGTTTGTCTATCTATCTATTATCTATTGTCAGTTTACCTTTTTTGTGTCTGTCTGTCTTTCTACCTATCATCTATTGTCAATTTACCTTTAGTTTGTCTGTCTGTCTATCATCTATTGTCTATTTACCTTTATTTTTTTCTGCTCGTCTCTCTATCTATCTATCTATCTATCTATCTATCCATCTACCTGTCTGTCCATCTTTCTATTTTCTTCTTTCTTTTCCTCCTTCAATCTTTCTCATCTCTATCAGTCACATGTAGCTTTCTCAAAGCCTTCTTCATCCTCTCCTCCATCCTTTTTGTTACTGGCTCTTTGCATCTGCACTCTGTAAATAAATAAAAGCCAAACCTAGCTCCCTCCTCCTCTTGCACCCTCCCCTCCCTGAGGCTTTCTGCGGACAAACTGCAGGTGCATTTATGGCAAAAAAATATTCTGCTCACATCTCTGAGTTGCTCTGCCAATGTTATTTTCCACATTACACAGAATGAGGATTAGGGAGGGGGCTTTGCAGAGAAATGGACTGCGGAGCTTTGAAAAAAAAATAATATTTAAAAAAAAAAAAAAAACAACGTATATAAAATGCAAGGAATTTTGTTCTAACGGACATGGCTGTACCCAGAATGTTTGATTTCTACATATCATTTGGATAAGCAACAGGCAATGTGTTCAGTGCTGTGCTTGATAAGAAAGGGAACAAGCGCTGCTGTGCATATTTCTGATATTGTAGAGCGACAAGATATTTTAGGAGCTATATAGTTCATTGTAATAGGACAGTTTATAGTATAATTTGTGATGGGATCCAAAGGATAAGCATTGAGTTATGTGAGCGAGTAACAGAAGCAGAGGTCACTAAATCATAATTAACTGCTCTGCAAAACATCATTGTGAAGCATAGATCCATCCACCTTCTGCTATGGTTTTGTGTAACGGACATCCCAGATTGATATTCATTACAATATAGAGCCAAGAAATGGGGTTTTGTAATAATACAGAGTATCCTATTCCTTCCTCAACAAATACTAGAGACGAAGAAATGTCTCTGTTATCATATTTTAGAGGCAGAACAAATGTTCTCCTTGACATTCATTCTAGATATTCGAATATTTCAATAATCCATATGAGTAAAAGATGTTTAATTACATTTGACATTGCCAAAATTAATGTGTGTATCAAATAGTAACATTCAATATAACACATTTGAAATATATTGACATTAAAATTCAATGATATTCTACTTTTTTAATCAAATGGTACATGCAAAATTCATTCACAAAAACAAATGTCAGAATAATTCACAAACATTCACCATTTGTTTAGAATGAACAGATTCATTTTGCAAACATTCATAGTTTTTTTTTAAATATGCTAGAGCATTCCCCATCCCTGACATATAGCATATTTCACTTTCCTAAACTATCATGTGACCTATAACTTGTTATGTTTTGTCTCCGCAGGGAAAAGCAAGAAACAGATTATCAGTATGTTTCTTTGTACTGGTCAAATCTGCACAAAGCTATGCCCCATCAGGATGGGCAAATATTATATATTTATATTTTCAGATTAATTTTTAAATTCTACATTCAGTTTGAGTAAAGGAAAAAAAAAAAAAGAAAAAAGAATCACATTAACATTCCCAAGGTGAATATCATAGCGTACACTACTGAGTAGTATCTGGGTTTTAGACTTTTTTTAAAATACAATTATAGAATTCTAATACAGTACCAACTTATCATTAAATTGCTGCTCATTTTAAGGTTCCCCTGTTGCATAAAGGGACAGGAATAAGTAATAATCAAATGATCTAGCACATTAGAACATTTTATTATTGCTCTACTGCTTGCCTATTATTATTATTTATTATTATCGGTTATTTGTAGAGCGCCAACAGATTCCGCAGCGCTATTAACAAAGGCGAAGTACAACAAAACAATTATAGGGATCAAATGGATAGAGGGCCCTGCCAAGAGTTGCACTGTTGTAGTCAGCTCTTGAGAAGGTGATCAACAAACAGCTGGACTCTTAGGCTTACATGGTAAGGGGGTTCAGGGGATAGCAATGGAAGAGAGGTACTGGTATAAAGAAAGGTTAGAGTAGGTTGTATGCATCCCTGAACAGTAGAGTCTTTAGGGAGCACTTGAAGCTTTTAAAACTAGAAGAGAGTCTTGTGGAGCGAGGCAGAGAGTTCCACAAGATGGGAGCCAGTCTGGAGAAGTCCTGTAAACGGGAGTGTGATGAGGTGACAAGACAGGAGGAGAGTAGGAGGTCGTGAGCAGAGCGAAGGGGACGGGAGGGAGAGTATCTGGAGACAAGGTCTGAGATATAGGGTGGAGCAGTGTTGAGGGCTTTGTATGTCAGAATGAGAATTTTGTGTTTGATCCTAGAGGCAAGAGGAAGTCAGTGAAGAGATTGGCAGAGAGGTGCAGCAGATGAAGAGCGACGTGTAAGGAAGATGAGTCTGGCAGAGGCATTCATTATGGATTGTAAAGGAGCTAGGCGGTAGGTGGGGAGACCAGAGAGGACAGAGTTGCAGTAATCGAGGCGGGAGAGAATGAGAGAGTGGATTAAAATCTTAGTTGTGTCTTGTATAGCCTATGGCTATATAGCAAGAATTAAAGTCATTTGTGCCAGTAATTGCCACTGCTGCCAATCCTGAGCTGAACATTGAATTGCAGGTCTGGTGCTAATTTACTTTTGTAAAGTATAACACATAGGCCCCATTTAACAAGTAGAGGTTTTACAAAAGTTCCTACCCAGGGAAACTGTACTTGGGAGGAAGCATTTGCTGACTGAATTTAACATTGCTTGTTAAGTCCACCCCCCTGTTCTTGGTCATCCAATAGCAAGAGAGCAGGGTTGTCAATAACACCCAGACAAATCAGTCCAAAATTATTTAACTCTGTCACCTCTGGCAGAGAGGTTAATAGACAACAGTCTTAAAGGAATAGACTTCACTAAAATTATTTTTGTTTAAAAAGATAGATAATGCCTTTACTACCCATTCCTCAGCTTTGCACAACCATCATTTGTTAGATTAATATACTTTATAACATTTAAACCTCTAAATTTCTTCCTGTTTCAAAGGCTCTATTGACAGCCTCTTAATCACATTCTTTTGTATTTGCTTTCACAACAGGAGACTGCTAGTTCATGTGGGCCATATAGATCACAATGTGTTCACGTCCGAGGAGTTATTTAATATTTAGCACAACACAGTACTAAATGCAGGTCAATAGATAATGAATACAAAGTCATGTGATCAGGGGTCTGTCAGAAGATGCTTAGATACAAGATAATCACAGAGGGAAAAAGTATATTAATATAACTGTGTTGGTTATGCAAAACTGCCTGGGAATGGGTAATAAAGGGATTATCTATCTTTTAATACAATAGCATTTTTATTGTAGACTACTTTTTAACTTGCATTTGCAGGCTGTGTCCACAGCTTGATGACTAGAGCCTATAGTTCTGTTCAGGCAATAATTCAATAATAAAATGCTGTAGCACATTAGAGCAACTTATTGCTCCTTTTAAATTCATATTAACTGGTCAATAAAATTAAAGGGATATTAAACACCAAACATGTTATTGTTTAAAAAGATAGACAATCCCTTTATTTACAATTCCCCAGTTTTGCATAATCAACATGTTTATAGAAATACACTTGTTACCTCTTTGATTACCTTGTAGCTAAGCTTCTGCAGACTGCCTCCTTATCTCAGATCTTTTGACAGACTTGCATTTTAGGCAATTAGTGCTGACTCATAAATAACTTCACGTGCATGAGCACATTGTTATTTATATAAAACGCATGAACTAACGCCCTCTAGCTGTGGAAAACTGTCAAATGCCTTCAGATAAGAGGCGGCCTTCAAGGGCTTAGAAATTTGCATATAAGCCTACCTAGGTTTAGCTTTAAACTAAGAATAACAAGAGAACAAAGCAAATTTGATGATAAAAGTAAATTAGAAAGATAAAATGACATGCCCTATCTGAATCATGAAAGTTTAATTTGGACTTTACTATCCCTTTAAAATCAATTGCCTATAAAATATTTAATTATGCATAACAAGAAAACTTTGCAATGCACTCTCATTATTTTTTTGCCTGCTTTTCCTGTTTATTACTTGAGAATTGTAATATTTCCACTACCCACAAAAAGGTTGGCATGGAATGTAGCACCCTGACACTTGTAGATGCTGCACAGTAAATTGTTGATATGTGCAGCAGCTTGTTTATATCTGTGTCTTATTGGACACAGCAAAAAGCTTAGAACCAGAAGCTTAGAAGAAACTGTCTTGATAAAATCTAAATCTGTACTAATCCAATGTTGAAAACAATGCCATAGGTACAGAAATCTTACACTACAGCTGCCACATTTCATGCCGCTTGGGGCACTTCATTAGAGTTAACATGTACCCTCACAGCTGCAATTCATAGACACAATGTTATCAAATAAATCTTAAAGTGACATGAACAACATTCAAATATAAAACCTACCTGAAAAATGAAAAATAAATATATTTTGTAGACAAATACAATGTGTATACATCCTGTTATAACTTCACATCACTATACCATAAATGAGACATAAGTACAAAAGCTGAAATAAAAACAACTAAGGGCTAGATTACTAGTGGAGCGCAAACGTTTGCGCGCAAGTGATATTTAGGTTAAATTGCGCTCGTATCATGAGTTGAAAGTAAATGTGATTACGTGAGCGCAATCGCAATTTACGCTAGAATGATTAAGAGATCTCAGAGCTCTGGTTAACTGTTTCGCGAAACCAAAAAGTTGCACAAAACACTTCAAAAATACATTACAAAGTACAGTTACACTTATAATAACACTATTTAATAAAAATGAATTAAAAAAAATATTGCACATAAACGTTATAAGGGCTCAAAGATATGACGTCTCCAGTTTTATAAAGTTTTTAAAAAAAGCAGGCAAAGGGCTTTAACATAGCGATACATACATATACATGTCTAAATATGGATATAAATATCTATACAGTATATATATACACATTATCTCACAAAAGTGAGTACACCCCTCACATTTTTGTAAATTTTTTATTATATCTTTTCATGTAACAACACTGAAGAAATGACACTTTGATACAATGTAAAGTAGTGAGTGTACAGCCTGTATAACAGTGTAAATTTGCTGTCCCCTCAAAATAACTCAACACACAGCCATTAATGTCTAAACCGTTGGCAACAAAAGTGAGTACACCTCTACATGTAAATGTCCAAATTGGGCCCATTTAGCCATTTTCCCTCCCTGGTGTCATGTGACTCGTTAGTGTTACAGGGTCTCGGGCATGAATGGGGAGCAGGTATGTTAAATTTGGTGTTATCGCTCTCACACTCTTTCATACTGCTCACTGGAAGTTCAACATGGCACTTCATGGCAAAGAACTCTCTGAGGATCTGAAAAAAAGAATTGTTGCTCTACATAAAGATGGTCTAGGCTATAAGAAGACTGCCAAGACCCTGAAACTGAGCTGCAGCACGGTGGGCAAGACCATACAGCGGTTTCACAGGACAGGTTCCACTCAGAACAGGCCTCACCATGGTCGACCAAAGAAGTTGAGTGTACGTGCTCAGCGTCATATCCAGAGGTTGTCTTTGGGAAATAGACGTATGAGTGCTGCCAGCATTGCTGAAGAGGTTGAAGGGGTGGGGGGGTCAGCCTGTCAGTGCTCAGACCATACGCCACACACTGCATCAAATTGGTCTGCATGGCTGTCGTCCCAGAAGGAAGCCTCTTATAAAGTTGATGCACAAGAAAGCCTGCAAACAGATTGCTGAAGACAAGCAGACTAAGGACATAGATTACTGGAACCATGTCCTGTGGTCCGATTAGACCAAGATAAATTTATTTGGTTCAGATGGTGTCAAGCGTGTGTAGCGGCAACCAGGTGAGGAGTTCAAAGACAAGTGTGTCTTGCCTACAGTCAAGCATGGTGGTGGGAGTGTCATGGTCTTGTCCTACATGAGTGCTGCCGGCACAGGGGAGCTACAGTTCATTGTGGGAACCATGTGTCAGGGTTTTTCCCTGTTGTGTTTGCCATGTGCTGCTGGCAGCCATTTTACTCACCTCTCTTGCTGACTCTGGTGCATACTATGTGATGCTGCTCATTTCCTGCACTTCCTTTTATAGCCAGACTGGTGTACATCATCCATGTGAGACAGGATGCAGTTTCAGAATTGTGATATCATCACTTATTATTTAAAGGGCCTCTATTCAGTATGCTTTGCCCTTGCGTTGTCTAAGACCTGTTTGTGAGAGCTCCTGTGTATTACCTGGCTGTCGGACGTTCCTCCTGGTTCCTGATCCCTGGCTTGTTCCTAACTCTGCTGTTCTCCTTGTTCCTGATTCCGGCTCGTCTGACTACTCGCTTTGGCTCCTGACTCGGCTCGTCTGACTATTCGCTTTGGCTCCTGACTTGACTTGTCTGACTACCAGCTCTGGTTTTGATTCCTGGCTTGTTATTTGACTTGTGGACTTTTTATTAGTTTTTGCTATTAATAAAGGTGTGATTATTTTTGCACTTCTCGTCTCAGTCTGATTCCTGACACCCTGACATTACGCAAGGGCCATGAAGCCTGATGGTGCTAATAATCCACCTTTACCTGCCATAATTTCCAGGATGGATGAACAGGATCACCGCTTGGATCAATTTGCACTAGCCCTGCAAACCCTGCTGACTCGCACTGCACATTTGGACCAAGGTCTTCCACAAGTTATGGCTGCTCATGTTTCCGCTGATGCACCTAGTCCTACCAGGAGCATATCCAGTTCTGCACCTCTACCTCAGTGATATGGAGGCAATCCTAATCAGTGCAGAGGGTTTTTGAACCAGGTGGGCATTTTCTTTGAGATGTTACCTCAGGCGTTTCCCTCTGACAGAGCTAAGGTGGGATTTCTCATCTCGTTACTCTGACACAGCTCTTGCCTGGACTAATCCCTTGTGGGAGACTAATAAACCTGTGATTTCAAATTACCCTGAATTTGTGGCTTCCTTTAGAAGGGTATTTGATGTTCCGGCTCGCTCCTCCTCTGCTGCTAAACGACTCATTTCCATTCAGCAAGGTACAAGATCTGTTGCTCAGTATGCCATTGAGTTCCGTACACTTGCCGCAGAGGTAGGTTGGAACAATGAAGCCTTTGTTGCCGCCTTCTTTCATGGGCTCTCTGATGTGATTAAAGATGAAGTTGCTGCCAGAGATTTACCAGAAGATCTCGAGGCATTGGTGTCTTTTTTTGATCCTAATTGACATCAGACTAAGTGAGAGGCCCTCTTTCAAGGAGCGCTTGTGGAAGCCTCCTGTTCCGTTGTTTCTACGTGTTCATTCCCACCCATGCCTCCCTCTCCTCCCATGCCTCCTGGTCCCAAGTCACCAGGTACTGCTGAGCCGATGCAGTTGGGATTCACGCATCTCTCCATTACAGAGAGGGCCTTTAGGAGAAGGGAGGGGTTCTGTCTCTATTGTGGGTTACAGGGCCACCTTTTGAAGTCTTGTCCTACACGGCCGGTAAACACTCACACCTAAGGTCCTGTCGGGGGCAGACCTTGGGTGGTTTATCCTCATCCCCGGAACCGCTAAAGGAGAAACCTTTGGTCATGTTTGTCCTTTCCTGGGTGGACTCCTCCATAGTCACCCAGGCTCTTATTGACTCCGGTGCTGTGGGCTATTTCATTGACAGTGTTTTTGTATCAAAGCCCTCCATTCCTGTTTTGCCTCGGTCCATTCCGCTTGCTATTGAGGCCATTGATGGCAGGCCCCTTCAGCCCCGCCCTCGTTACTCACGAAACTGCTCCGTTATCCATGGCTGTCGGGGCTCTCCATTTTGAAACCCTCCAGTTCCAGGTGATAAACTCTCAGCATTTTCCAGTTATTCTGGGTTATCCCTGGCTCCAAAAGCACAATCCCAGTCTCGACTGGAGCAGGTCTGAAATTTTTTCATGGTCTCCGCAATGTATTTCCACTTGTCTTCGGAAACCAGTTAAAGTCTTGTGCACGTCTTCGGTATCTCAATTGCCAGAGGAGTACCGAGAGTTCCTAGACCTTTTTGACAAGGTGCGTGTCGGTATGTTGCCTCCTCACCGATCTTACGATTGTGCCATAGACCTGCAACCCGGAGCCATTCCTCCTCGGGGCCGGGTTTACCCTCTGTCTGTTGCGGAGAATTGTGCTATGGAGGAGTATGTTGCTGATGCTCTGTTGCGGGGGATCATCCGCAAATCCTGCTCTCCTGCAGGGGCTGGCTTCTTCTTTGTGAAGAAAAAGGGTGGCGAGTTAAGACCATGCATCGATTATAGGAGTCTTAATCATCTTAATATTAAGAATGCTTACCCTATTCCGCTCATTACGGAACTCTTTGACCGCCTAAAGGGAGCTACGGTCTTTTCTAAACTTGATTTGAGAGGAGCATACAATCTTGTTAGGATCAAGGAGGGCCACGAATGGAAAACAGCATTTAACACCAGGAGCGGGCATTTTGAGTATCTTGTAATGCCCTTTGGCCTATGTAATGCTCCTGCTGTTTTCCAGGAATTTATTAATGATGTCCTACGAGATATGTTGCAACAGTGTGTTGTGGTGTACTTAGACGACATCCTCATACACTCACCCACACTTGAGGCTCATCGTTCTGATGTTACACGGGTTCTTCAGAGACTACGTGAGAACGGCCTGTTTTGTAAACTCAAGAAATCTGAGTTCCATCAGACTCAAGTAACCTTTCTAGGTTATGTTATCTCCGTTGCAGGGTTCTCCATGGATCCTGACAAGTTATCTGCAGTTCTGCAGTGGCCTCGCCCAGTTGGTCTTCGGTCTGTTCAATGTTTTTTGGGTTTCGCCAATTACTATAGAAAGTTTATTAAAAACTTTTCTTCCTTGGTCAAACCTATCACAGACATGACCCGTAAAGAGAATGATCCACTCCATTCGTCAGCTAATGCCATTAAGGCCTTTGATAGTCTTAAGACTGCCTTTGCTGCTGCTCCAGTTCTGGCTCATCCTAACCCTGTCCTGCCTTTCGTTCATGAGGTCGATGCGTCTGAGACTGGAGTAGGTGCCAACTTGTCTCAACGTCTTATGCCTGACGGTTCCTTGCATCCATGTGGTTTCTTTTCTAAGAAATTGTCTCCAGCGGAGTGCAATTATGAAATTGGTGACAGTTGAATTACTGGCCATAATTTTGGCACTCAAGGAATGGAAGCATCTTCTCGAGGGTACTAGCGTGCCAGTGCTCATTCTTACTGGCCACAAGAATTTAACTTATCTATCTGAAGCAAAACGTTTGTCGCCTCGACAGGCCAGATGGGCGCTATTTTTGTCTTGGTTTAATTATGTGGTCTCCTACCTGCCTGGTAGTAAGAATGTTAGGGCTGATGCCCTCTCTCGACAATTTTCGCCTCTGTCCAAGGAGGAGTCTGTACCTACTCCTGTTATACCTCCTGACCATATTTTGGCTACCATACGTACTAATTTGACTTCTCCCTTGGGGGAGGAGATCCTGGCTGCACAAACCAATGCACCTCCTGATAAACCTAGTGGTAAGTGTTTTGTTCCTGAGAATCTTCAAACTAAACTTTTGCACACTTACCACTATCCTAAAGCCGCAGGTCACCCAGGCAAGAACCAAGTGATTTGGTCTGTCACTCGACAATTCTGGTGGCCAGCTCTTTGTTCTGATGTTGCTGCATATGTTGCCTCCTGCTCAGTTTGTGCACAGAATAAGACTCCTCGACGTCTTCCTGTGGGTCTTCTTCAACCTATTGCTAATGGTGAGCGTCCTTGGACACATCTTTCCATGGACTTCATTGTTGAGCTCCCTGTTTCCAATGGCAATACTGTTATCCTTATGGTGGTTGACCATTTTTCTAAAATGTCACATTGCATTCCCTTGAAGAAGTTGCCTACCGCTCAGGAGCTTGCTTCAATTTTTGCCCGGGAGGTCTTCCATTTACATCGGTTACCCAAGGAGATAGTGTCGGACTGAGGTAACCAGTTTGTCTCCAGATTTTGGCATTCCTTTTGTGCTCAAATGGGGATCCAGCTTTCCTTCTCCTCGGCATATCACCCTCAATCCAATGGGGCTGCGGAACAGTCTAATCAAGCTGTGGAACAGTTCCTCCATTGCTATGTCTCAGATCATCACAATAATTGGTCTGAACGGTTACCTTGGGCAGAGTTTGCTCGTAATAGTGCTATAAATGCTTCCTTCAAATTATTCCCATTCATGGCGAATTATGGGTTTCAACCATCCTTGTTGCCCAATTCATTCATTCATGTCTCAGGGTATTCCAGCTTTGGAGGAGCATCTCCGGCAACTCCGTTCCATGTGGGTGCAGATTCAGGATTGTCTTCAGCATTCTATGCAGCTGATCGTAGGCGTCTGCCCGCGCCTTCCTACCATGTTGGTGAGAGAGTTTGGCTGTCCTCCTGCAACTTGAACCTTCATGTGCCTTCCAATAAACTGGCTCCCCGTTATGTTGGTCCTTTTCGAATACTCCGACGGGTCAATCCTGTGGCCTACGCTCTTGACCTTCCTTCTGCAATGCGCAGAATCTCCAATGTTTTTCATGTCTCCCTCTTGAAACCATTGGTTTGTAATCGGTTTACCACTGTGTTGCCTCGTCCCCGTCCTATCTTTGTTGACAACCATGAGGAGTATGAGGTCAGCAGCATTATTGACTCTTGTATGTCCAGGGGCCGCGTACAGTATTTGGTTCACTGGAGGGGCTACGGTCCAGAGGAGCGTTCATGGGTTCCCTCCTGTGATGTTCATGATCCCGACCTCCTCTGTGCCTTCCATGCCCATTCCCCAATTAGCCTTTTGTCCTCCCACGGGGGAGGGATCATTGAGGGGAGGGTACTGTCAGGGTTTTTCCCTGTTGTGTTTACCATGTGCTGCTGGCAGCCATTTTACTCACCTCTCTTGCTGACTCTGGTGCATACTGTGTGATGCTGCTCATTTCCTGCACTTCCTTTTATGGCCAGACTGGTGTACATCATCCGTGTGAGACAGGATGCAGTCTCAGAATTGTGATGTCATCACTTATTATTTAAAGGGCCTCTATTCAGTATGCTTTACCCTTGCATTGTCTCAGACCTGTTTGTGAAAGCTCCTGTGTATTACCTGGCTGTCTGACGTCTCTCCTGGTCCCTGATCCCTGGCTTGTTCCTGACTCTGCTGTTCTCCTTGTTCCTGATTCCGGCTCATCTGGCTACTCGCTTTGGCTCCTGACTCGGCTCGTCTGACTATTCGCTTTGGCTCCTGACTTGGCTCGTCTGACTACCAGCTCTGGTTTTGATTCCTGGCTTGTTATTTGACTTGTGGACTTTTTTTTATTTTTTGCTATTAATAAAGGTGTGATTATTTTTGCACTTCTCGTCTCAGTCTGATTCCTGGCACCCTGACACCTTGATTGCCAACATGTACTGTGACATACTGAAGCAGAGCATTATCCCCTCCCTTCGAAAAACTGGGCCGCAGGGTAGTATTCAAACATGATAACGACCCCAAACACACCTCCAAGACGACCACTGCCTTGCTAAAGAAGCTGAGGGTAAAGGTGATGGACTTGCCGAGCATGTCTGCAGACCTAAACCCTATTGAGCATCTGTGGCGCATCCTCAAACGGAAGGTGGGGGAGCGCAAGGTCTCTAACATCCACCAGCTCTGTGATGTCATCATGGAGGAGTGGAAGAGGACTCCAGTGGCAACCTGTGAAGCTCTGGTTAACTCTATGCCCAAGAGGGTAAAGGCAGCGCTGGAAAATAATGGTGGCCATACAAAATATTGACACTTTGGGCCCAATTTGGACATTTCCACTTAGGGGTGTACTCACTTTTGTTGGATTATCTAGCTTTTTAAACATCAACAATTCTGGAGTAGACTGTCCCTTTAAAAACTGGATATATGGAGAAAAGATGGAAGAGAGAAGAAAAATATATATAAATATGTTGGTACTGTGTTGTCTACAATAGAAAACATAAATATATATATATATATATATATATATATATATATATGTTAAATACAAAAATTATACAATATATTTCATCTGCAAAAAAAAATAAAATGGAAATTAATTTTTATATATGTAAACATTTATCATCTTCAGTGGCGGACATAAGTAGATTGAGTATAAAAGATAAATTCAAAGGTTATGCAATAATATATGCCATCTACAGAAAATAAAAATCTAGAAACTTTCTTTCCTATCTAGTATTGAAGATCTGGCCCCTCCTTGAGTGGTAACAGGGACATATTCAATACCTTGAGTAAGTGAATAAATATAAATCACTGCCATGCAATGTAAAATGTCGGGCCATAGGTCTCTTTGGTATAGGAGCTTCAAATGAAAGTAAATCCTCCCCTTTCCTCTCTTAAGATATTAATGGCCACACTGGTTGACATAAACAGAATTACATGTAAGTCAATGTCTGATATTATATTTCCTTTGTTCATTCTTAAATTTGAACTTATTTCCAAACTTTACATAAATACATCTTTTGTATGAAATTGTTCCACATTTGAAGAAGCCTACTTTAGTAATCAACCAGTGTTTCTGCACAATTACATGTTGTCGATTTTGTTCCATAGTGAAGGCCCCCATCCTTCCCTCTCCCCTGACATGCCTCTTTGCCAGAGTGTAGAGCACCCTGCCCTTTCCGCCCCCTCCTCCACTAGGCTGATCCACCTGCTTCCCTCCTTCCCTTCCACCGCTGCTACTCAGCACCAATGATGATCATTACAGAGAGGGACACAAATGGGCCACTATCTATAAAAATTGCTGTGCAAAGTATTGTGTGACGTAGTACTTACATCCATATGGAACAAGGGGTTAATGGCATCACTCTCTACAGGCTTATAAAACTTAAGTTTAATGGGATTTAAAATTCAAGGTTAAAATTTTATAATTTAGATAAAGTGTGTGTGTGTAGCAATATTATACAAGCAACCTGCAGATGGAGGCTGCAACATGCAGAGATGAGTGACAACAGAGAACACCCACAACTCTCTCTTCATTTTCTAGTAATTGTATGCACTGTTTGGATGTCTTCTATGCAAAGATAGATGCTCTCTGAGGGCTTGATATTCAAAAGCTCACCGCTCAGGTTAGATGATCTAAGACGTCTCGTCAGTATGGAGAGGTCCCTAAAAAAAATGAAAAACACACATTTTATTTTGAAAGCTATTTATCTCACTATACAGGGTTTTGTATGTGAAGGAGAGACACCTACATTACAATATAATTTCTAAAAAAATCCAAAAGGTTTTGCATAATTTCTCTCCTTGGTGGCGAGTTTTTGACTATCAGGCCCTCAGTCTGTGTACAGTCTACTTTATTATTTGTTATAAAGTATTATTATTTATAATTATTTAGCAGTGATTCTATACAGCTATAATATTCACTAGATTAGTTTACCTAAAGTTTTATTATAGCATGGCTGATTCTACTGCACAGTAAAGCTCCTTCTACAGGTTGCTTGTGTATTTTTCTCCATTGTACACTCTGTCTGAATCATAAGCATTTAATCCTGACTTCCATGTCATTTAGTGACAAACATAACCCTATATCAAACCTATGTTTTTAAAGGGACATTAAATCCAGGACTACCCCCCCCCCCAATAAAATTGCTTATTACATGTAGTAAATAAATATATGTTATTTACTTTTATTATTCATGCAATTTAACCTAAAACTGTGTTTTTACCAGGATTTAGAAATATTGCTGCCTAGTTATTGATTGATCAGTGCAGGAGCTCAGGAATTGCTGTCCATAACTGGTCACAGCAAAAAAGATAAGACAACACTGAACACGCTTTCTAAGGATTATGACCACTGATTGACTAGAAATTGCAACCATTGAAAATACAAATAGAAAATTTCAACAAAACACAAATGGTATAGATTACAAGTGGAGCGCTAATTTATTACGTGCCCGTAAACTAGCAAAGCTGCCTGTTTATGGGCGCACGATAAATAACCAGCCGATACAAGCTTGTGGTAGCAATTAGTGCTCCGAAATTAACCAGAGGTCAGACCTCTGGTAAATTTTAAAAATGTGTCCCAATTGCCTCCAAAATACAGTGTGTTGTGCTTTTTTAAAAATAAAAAATAGTAGTATTTAAAAAAAAAAAAAAAACTGTACTAAGCAGTTTTTAGGGGTTTACAGTGGCTGGTGTGGGGTATTAGAAAACAAACAAACTGAAAAGTGCCTTTACATTGCGGTCTATGGAGACTGTGTGTTTTGCTTATATACATATATATTTATGTGTTAATATACTGTATGTATATACACATATTAACACATAAATATATATGTATATATTCATATACATATATATTTATATTTGCTGCCCATCGCTGCACGACTTACTCCCTTTGCTGTGCTAGTTCTCATGCCTTGTCTGACAGCAAGAGAACGAGGCTCCCATTGGAGTCTATGGAGCGCGCTTTCGTGAGCGCAAACTTGTAAAATGTGTGCTGGTTTTACTAAGTGGAGCACAAATATCGCTTTAGTGGAAGCGATATTTTGCACTCCACTTATAATCTAGCCCAATGTTTTTGATTTACATATGCAATTTTAAATATTATGATCTCTTAATTCCTTCAAATTCCCTCAATCCTAGAGGCTAAAGAGAGTGTTTCAGTGCCCCTTTGCTTCAGTAGTTACTAGAATCTGGCACAGAGGCCCACTGTTCAGTAGCAATGCAAATAGCACACATCCTAAAGAGGCATCTGTATTCCCTTAACATGGGTGCTTTAAAACCAGATGTCTGTTTCTTTGCCCATCCTCCACTCACTTTATCCAGATTGCAAAAAAGGTCACAGAGCCCCGTCTGGACATTAACCTCTAGCTTGCCATGCACATGGGTTAAACATACAGCATAGTAAGCAGCAAAATTAATTAGGGTACCAATGGGGAACAGCAATATTAGATTAGAAGGCAAAAGACTTATGGTGTATGTCTGAAAGGGAAAAGACCCTAAAATATTATGTATGAAATGTATAAATTAAAATGCAAGAAATTTAAAATGGAAGAATAAAAGGAGACTTAATATAATTATTAGGTGCATGTATAATATTATTAAATGGGCGTAAAATACAAATTATTATTTTCCAAAAATGAGAGGCAGAGAAATGTGGTCAGACAAAAAGTGGGTAAAATAAAGGAAAAGGGAAACCAATAAGGATAGAATAAACAGAAATGGTGATAAGGGATAGAGACAAAAACTATAGAATTGAGAGGCAGTGTTAAGAGGCAGATGCTGATGAAACCATGGACATACTTGGACAGATATAGGGAGAGAGAGATAGAGCTGTGTTTACAAAGACAAAGCGGGAGAGACAAAGATAGTGAACGAGGCAGTAGAATGTTAGGACATACTGACAGAAAGAATGTACCCTGTACAGATAGCATGAACAGATTAGTTTGGATAATTCAGATAATAGAAACCAGACAGATAAACAGGATCTAGAAACAGACAGGCGAATCGTGTGAGATAAAAAGCTGTATATGTATATAGTATAAATATATTCACCAAAGATTATACAGTTTTAAAATGAGGAAAATGCTTTTCTATGCGAGTAAAATTGCCTTTCACCAGAATCTGAAGGGAAAAAAACAGCTCAATTTGATAAATTTATAAAGAACATTTTGAAGGGTACCCATATCATTATTTTTTTTTTTATTTACAATTCCTAAGTAGCAACACTATATTTGCATTTAGAGTCCACTTTCTTTTCAGAGAAAAGAGATTTATTTCTCAAGTATCTGTCAGGTTTTATGGCATAAATATTGTATAAATCTGTCTGAAATGCAGAGAGTAGCCTTTTTTGTGTGCATTTTTTTTTTATATTTGTATCCTAAAAAGAATAATGCTTTTTTATATATATATATAGTTTAACCATTTCAATCATATTCTGTTAAAATGTGTTTAAAGTCAAATATATTTAAAATAATAGGAATTCTTTAAGTTTAAAAGATTTGGAGATATATTTGATAGGACTTATTTTTTGATTGGTCAATAAAAGATAGCACTACAAAAATATAATACTAAAATGTCTAAATGCTTTTATACTTTAATCATTTAAATACTTGAAATACATAAACGTTGTGAAATAACAAATATTTTCCACAAAATACATCGGAGTGAGGGGGGAAAAAAGGGGGGAAAAAAGGGGGGGAAAAAAGGAAAACCGAGGAAAATTGTACGTACCCTTTTTTACAAAGATCTGCAAAGCATCACACACAGGTCTTTGAGGTACTCAGATAGGTAACTGTCTCATATATACATCTGTCATCATCTGAAATAATGTTTTATGACAGAAAACAGACGCACCTTGGAGACTTTGATTTTCTATTCAGTATCTTCCCTCTTTTAAAGTAATAGAAAGAGTGCTTAATTCATCCAATGTATAATGTGCTTTTAAATAGTATATACAGAAAAGGCAGTGTACCTGTGTTATTTACCCAACTCAAGCTGCTGCAAAATGGTTTCAAATGCCTGCATTATGCATATGTGAGCAATAAAAATGCACTGGTTTAAAATGGCACATTAATAAGAATAAATCCTACTATGTTTAGGAGACATGAAAGTCAAAATTAAACTTTAAAGATTCAGAGAAGGTATGAAATAAAAAAAACAACTTTCCAATTTACTGTTATTATCAAATTGATCTTTTGGTAACTTTTTTTTATAACATTGTCACAAACATTGTTGCAAATGTAGTTTACTGCATTAGACACATACACGTTCCTGAGTCTAGTTTGGTACACTCTTACGTTAGAAATTCATTAAAAATTGACTTTCTTGTATTTTTAACTTGTGTCATACAGTCACCTTCTATTTGTGGGATACTGTACCTATCTATCTATCTATCTATCTATCTATCTATCTATCTATCTATCTATAGGTCTGTCTGTCTGTCTGTCTATCTATTTATCTGTCTGTCTGTCTGTCTATCTATCAATCTATCTATCCATCCATCTATCTGTCAACATTGTTACAAACATTGTTGCCATGTAGTTTACTGCAGAAGACATATACACGTTCCTGAGACTAATTTGGTACACTTGTACATTAGAAATTCATTAAACATTAACTTTCTTGTATTTTTAACTTGTTGTGTCATACAGTTGCCTTCTTATTGTCTCTATATATCATCTATCTATCTATCTATCTATCATCTATCTATCTATCTATCTATCTATCTATCTATCTATCTATCTATCTACCTATCCATCTATCTGTCAACATTGTTGCAAACATTGTTGCCATGTAGTTTACTGCAGTAGACATATACACATTTCTGAGACTAGTTTGATACACTCTTACATTAGAAATTCATTAAAAGTATAGGATTAACCTGACGAAATCGGAACTATTATGGCTATACAAACCAGGAGACAGTAATATCAACTATCCCTTTATAGAGACTTCCTCGATTAATTATTTGGGTATAAGATTAAGTGCAAATCCTCAGGATTGGTACCAATTAAATTTCCCTAAATGTTTTAATGATTGTATAAAGAAGCTACATGACTGGTTCAATCTATCTATTTCCCTCTCAGCACGTGCCATGCTAATTAAAGCTATTTTATAAATCTTGTTTTAGGTTTATCTGGAAAGGGACCAAACCGCGGATAGCTTTAGGTCGTCTTATGAACTCTAGACTCTCGGCAGGCTTGGCTTTACCAAATATTAAACATTATAACTTAGCCGTCTTGATTAAACTTGTGATGGATTGAATCACCGAAAAGAAGCAGATCTCTTTTCTTCGTTGTGAATGCAATTTAATAGCGCCATTTCATCTGAATGCTATTCTTTACTGTCCCTCAATCTCTTTACCATCTCCAACATCTGCAATTTAATAACATTTAAAAACATAGTTTTAGCGTGGCAGAAATTTGCCTAGAGTTCAGCTGTACTCCATTTGTTTCGGAATTTCTCCCGATCACAGGAAATCCTAATTTTCAAATATAGATTTTAGACATTGGCAGAGTAAAGGTCTATATTGGGTTAATCAAGTAATAAGACTGGATTTAGTCTTCAAAACATTCCCTGATCTCTGTAATACATTTGGATTATCTAAGAAAGACCTCTATGCTTATTTACAGCTTAGGCACTATCTCTCTGAATGGAAACAGAAATATGGTCCAGGCTGGTCTCTGGGCGTTCTACTCAGTGGAATCAAAATATACCGTAATGGGGTATATTCCATCTCCTCCTTTTAGTCTATTCTAAACTGTTCCTCCTCCACTGATCAACTAGAATATGTAAAAAGTAAATGGATAAAATATTTTCCAAATACTAGCACTCAGCATATTTTAAATAGTTTTAAAATAGCGGATAGAAATTCATTAAAAATTTGACTTTCTTGTCTTTTTTTTTTTTTTTTACTTTTCTTAGTCTGTCCATCTATCTATCTATCTATCTATCTATCTATCTATCTATCTATCAATTTATGTTTTTTCTATCTATCTATCTATCTATCTATCCAGCAACTTTTTGTCTATTTTTATGTATCTCTATTCATATATCAGTTTATCAGTTTAATTATCTATCAAATGGTCAATCTATCGATCTATCTATCAATGTATGTTTTTTTCTATCTATCTATCTATCTATCTATCTATCTATCTATCTATCTATCTATCTGTCAATCTATCAACCTTTATAGGTATATTTTGTCAATCTAACAATATTTCGTCTATCTTTACCCTTTTCTATCTATTAATTGATGTTTCTATCTATCTATCTATCTATCTATCTATCTATCATCTATCAACCTTTTGCTTATCTATCTTTCATCTATCTATCTATCTATCTATCTATCTATCTATCTATCTTTTTATCTATCAGTTTATTAATCTATATATATTATCAGTTGGTCTTTTTTAAACTAATCTATCTATCTATCTATCTATTTACATTTTGTCCATATATCTATCTGTCTGTCTATCATCTATGTTTTCTATCTAACAAACTATTAACCATTTGTTTATCTATCTATCTATCTATCTAGCTATCTGTCTATCAACCTTTTGTCTGTCTATAAATCTTTTGATAATCAAATCTATCATCTATCTTTTCTATCTAACAAACTATTAACCATTTGTTTATCTATCTATCTTTCTAAGTATCTTTTGTGAATTTATCAATATCTGTCTGTCTATCTATCTATCTATCTATCTATCTATCTATCTATCTATCTATCTATCGTTATTTAGACCATCTGATATTTGTGTTTTCAATAACAGCATTTAAAGATTTAAGCAAATAATTGCCCTGCAGATAACATAAAATGTGGAATAAAAAGTATGGTTGCATTTGCTTGTTTTGCAAGGACTAGGAATATCTTCCTGATATATCTATTTGCTATCACTGGTGCATATGGAGACAGATAGGTGCCTCTCTAGATACTACAAATGAGTGTGCAGAATGCAGCAGGCAGTAGACCTTAACCAAATAGCATAAAATATATGCTTCATATGGTTTAGTACTGAAGATAAATGCACACGTATAAAAACATTGTGTACATAAACAGGGGCAGCTCATAAAGACCTAGCTAAGAAAAATGAGACCAAATAGCCCAGCTGAAAACTTAATAGAGATAGATGAGAATAAAGAGAGAAAATGGAAAATGAGAAAAAAAAGCCAAAGATGACAAAGTGTTGAAAAGGAAAGTAAATGCAAAATTGTGAATAAACAAAGAGTAAGATAGAGAGAAGAAAAAAAAACATAAAAGCAAAAGGAAGATAATATTTGCTTTGGAAAAAAAAAATAACATCATTTAGGTACAACTTTGTCTGCAGTGTCAGGAGTGACTTTGTAGAGTTTTTTTTCTTTTCTTTTTGTGTTCCTTGTATCAAATGGCACACATTTATTTATTTTGAAACAACAATATTGGTTTTGAAGTGGGTAAAATATATACAAAATAGGAAATCCACTTTTATTAATGCCTAAGAATTGCAATTTTCAACAGAGTTGCATGAATAAAAATATATAGACATTTTCCCATACACATTCTTTTTTTTTTATGTTCTTTAGAAATGTGTTGAAAGGATAAAATAATGTGTTAACATTAGTTATAAAATATTAGTTTGTTATAATTAATTAAGCAACCAGTAACAAATTATACAGGGCTATTTGGTACTAAAAAAGCAATTATAAATCTCACAGTAACAGAAGAGACAAATCAGTATAAAATATAATAAGACGGATGTTCAAGTGAACTTACAATTAAAGATAGCTGGACATAAATGAGACTTTAGTTACAGAGGAATGAGATTAAGCCAGCTGGACATCTGCTCTCAAAAACAGAAACTAGAATGTCTGGTATTCATGGAGTATATCGGAAATAAATGAAAAAAATTACAAAAAAATAAAACCACCTTATGACTTTATATTATATATCTGTGTTTTTTAAGCGCAATTATCTTGGGCCAGCAACCCCACTATAGCAAACCCCCTCCCCCAAAAAAACATGTAATTGGGAACCAACAAATGGCAAATAAAGGTACATTAACACTTTGAGCTTGTTTCAATATTAAAGTGAATGTAAATTATATGCTTTCTAATGAACATTATTAATTCCTAATATACTTGCAATAAAACCGCAATATTTATTTTGGAAAATAAGCATCTTGTGATATAAT
Organism: Bombina bombina; assembly: GCF_027579735.1. Lineage (NCBI taxonomy): Eukaryota > Metazoa > Chordata > Amphibia > Anura > Bombinatoridae > Bombina > Bombina bombina. The sequence goes on along the minus strand of NC_069501.1, from coordinate 1,049,473,692 downwards.
AATTTAATTTATAACTTATCTATGTCTTGAACGCCAACTCCTCCCATCCTTGACTTCCGGTATTGCTATAGAGCAGTCCCTCCTGCTCTCTTACGTAGGCTTGAAGCACGCTCCCGAGGAGACAACAATTTGCGCATGCGTTTTGAAACAGCTGTTAATATGCGCAAAAAATGTATTAACCCCTAAACCGCTGCTCCCCGGACCCCGCCGCCACCTAATAAAGTTATTAACCCCTAAACCGCCGCTCCCGGACACCGCCGCCATCTACCCCATCTACCCCGCCGCCATCTACCTTAGCTACCCCGCCGCCATCTACCCCATCTACCCCGCCGCCATCTACCCCATCTACCCTGCCACCATCTACCTTAGCTACCCCACCGCCATCTACCCCGCCGCCATCTACCTTAGCTACCCTGCCGCCATCTACCTTAGCTACCCCGCCGCCATCTACCTTACCTACCCCGCCGCCATCTACCTTACCTACCCCGCCTCCATCTACCCCATCTACCCCGCCGCCATCTACCTTAGCTACCCTGCCGCCATCTACCTTAGCTACCCCGCCGCCATCTACCTTAGCTACCTCGCCGGCCTTCTACCTTAGCTACCCCACCGCCATCTACCCCACCTTACCCGCCGCCATCTACCTTACCTACCCCGCCACCATCTACCCCATCTACCCCGTCACCATCTACCTTACCTACCCCGCCGCCATCTACCTTAGCTACCCCGCCGCCATCTACCTTAGCTACCCCGCCGCCATCTACCCCAGCTACCCCGTCGCGATCTACCCCATCTACCCCGCCGCCATCTACCCCATCTACCCCGCCGCCATCTACCCCATCTACCCCGCCGCCATCTACCCCACCTACCCCGCCGCCATCTACCTTACCTACCCCGCCACCATCTACCTTACCTACCCCGCCACCATCTACCTTACCTACCCCCTAAAGTGAGCTCCTACCCTGCCGACATCTATTTTAAAAATATTAACCCCTAATGTAATCCCCATACACCGCCGCCTGCTATATTAACTATATTAACCCTAATTATATTAGGGTTAATATCGTTATTATAATATATATATATATTAAGTATAATAACCCTATCTAACTCTAACATCCCTAACTAAATTCTTATTAAAATAAATCTAATTAATATTATTAATTACAATATTCCTATTTAAATCTAAATACTTACCTATAAAATAAACCCTAAGATAGCTACAATGTAATTAAAAATTACATTGTAGCGATTTTAGGGTTTATATTTATTTTACAGGCAACTTTGTATTTATTTTAACTAGGTACAATAGCTATTAAATAGTTATTTACTATTTAATAGCTACCTAGTTAAAATAATTACCAATTTACCTGTAAAATAAATCCTAACCTAAGTTACAAATACACCTACACTATCAATAAATTAAATAAACTACAGGGGGGCGGAGCCGGCTGCTGCCATGAGTGCAGCGTAATTCCGGAGCTTCGTGCTGGCAATCCACAAAACTTCAATAATTCCATCATAAATATGCCCAAACTAACCTAATATTGCCCATCAAGATTGATGAAGAAATAGAGCTGACAGGCATCACCGAAATTTGCAAGCACAAGCAACAATTGAAGCGCAAACCAGCCGCCACATCTCACCAGGCACTATCACTGAACGGACCCCCTCCCGCCATAGATCGGAGTTCATCGACCTTTCGGTAGTGTGCAACAATTGGTCCCCTAATATCAGCCTATACCAGACGGTACCGGTAAGCTATAGACCAACTATCACACCGGGGCCGCAAGGAGCGGCACAAACACTCCCATAGAAGCGCTGCTTCCGCCATTACCGCCGCAACCTATCAAAGGATAAAGGTACGCACCATTCTTTCCACACTACTACTCTTATAACTGCCCCAACCTGCACACTAACCCCTTGGTAAAATACTCAGAGGGACTTTAACATTTGGAACGCCGTTCCTAACAGCAGACCACAGAGCTTGAACAGCAGTTGGAGGGGGGACATCCTCAGTGAGGCGTGCTGGCCGCCATTACAACTCCAGCATTGAACTGCGACACACTGGCCAGGGGCGCTCTCATACCAGAACTATACTGAATAGCGATAACACATAAATAGTACCACAAAATACCCACTCATAATAGTACTATTTTGAAACCGCTAAGCCCTGACTGTTAAAAACAAGCAGCTAAGACCAACTGAATAAGGGCTAAATGCAATAAAACAAGAGGCCTATCCTGCTCTGAAATCAAGCAATCCACCCTTATGTACCCAAGAGTGTACCTGAAATACGGCAGCTATAACAGAAAGATTCTATCTACAGGATCAGACATACAGATCGATATCCTCAAAACAAGAAGGATCAAAGCAACCATACTGGCTGAACCTTTTACCTTACCTTTATTATCTTTTCACACAAAGCTAACCTGGGATAGGTGACTCCAGGTATTCAAACCTGAATTAACACTGATTATCTTCCAGAAACAGTGCAACAAGATCTGACCTCAAGAAAAATTTTATATCTTTCTCCTTGCTCAGTCTACCATCATGGCATCTAGGAGACTAAAAAATGATAAACCCCTGAAAACATCTGCAGTAAAAACAGCTACCATCTCCTATTATATGCAAGCAACTGACGCATCTGAAGCAAGAGATAAAAGACTCTCCATAGACCAGCAGACCACTAACATACCCTCATCACAAGAAGACGGCCCTAACTCTACCTCCCAAATCCTACAGGACCTACCCTCTAAGCAAGACATTGCGGACATAGTCCGAATGTGCATACGGGAAGAGCTAGCGGGCATGAAACAAGATATCCATACTATCGGTCTCCAGGTAGAGGCTCTTGAAACAAATCAAGATGAGATGAAAGAAGATGTACAATCCCTCACTGATCAAGTAACCTCTCATCAAGAAACCATTACTCTACTCCAAGAGAAACTGGAGGACCTGGAGAACAGGAGCCGCAGAAAGAACATACGGATCAGAGGCGTCCCCGAGAGTGTCCTCCCTCGTGACTATCCGGTCTATCTGCAATCCCTCTTTCAACAGATAAAAGAGTCTGCTTGCACTACGGAGATTCAGTGGGTACGAGCTCACAGATCCCTCAGACCTAAGCCCCCGGACACTGCACCGCCAAGAGACATCATAATTCACTTTAAAAACTTCCTAGAAAAGGAGATGCTCTTAAACCAATCCAGGAAGCTACAACCAATTAGATTCCGGGGCAATGTTCTCCAGTTCTACCAAGACCTGGCCTCACAAACACTTCAAAGAAGAAAAGAGTTTAGCCCATTGACCACTCTCCGCAACAAAAAAATTCCATATAGATGGGGCTTCCCCGCACAGGTCTGGGTACTGAGAAATAACACCAGACTGATATGCCGATCCCCAGAAGAATCGGACTCTTTTTGTAAACAATTGGGGATAGACTTTCTACTTGATGATACTAACACACGGAACAAGCCAGGACCCTCAGCATCCAGAGACAACAGAGACTCTCCCACACCAGAAAGGCTTACCTCAGACAGACTGAGTAAAAATTACTCTCAGCCACAGTCCCCTCATGCCCACATGGCATCACAGTTTGCCCCAAAACAGGGACATGACACTTATAGAGACTCAACCCATTGAATTTTCGAACGCCACACTATATGGACTGAAATCGAGATAAGTATTTAGTGTCTGCCTTTATGCTTGCTTTCTGTTGATTGTTGATACATGTTGTTTTTAAAAAAAAAAAAAAAAAAAAAAAAAACACTCTTGTTTATCAGTGTTGTTGTTGCTATCAGATTTTCTTACTTTCCGTCAACAGCCGCCCTTACAGGCTAATGGTGAATTAACCCTTGACTTACATAACCTGTAGATGCGGATAGCCCCAACCTTCTCGTGCTTGTTACCTATAGATACAAACCTACGCTACACTTATAGAGAGGATGTATAGACATCATCTCATTATTATCCCCCATTTACCGCATCCATAGAACTTACAGAACCCATAACGTAATCCCATAGCTAGAATAGAAAGCCCCTTAGTCATAAACTTGGAGAACATCTCTCAGCGCTTAAAAGCACAAGCCACTTAAAGAGAGGAAATCACCCTCTGACTTATATGATTAAACCATGTTCCCATATCATCAGGCCTAGGTACAGAAACCAATAAACATTCTGGGCCTCAAAAACCCATTAAATCTATTTTGCCATTACAAACTACGGAATGGACAACTAAAGGTACATTCTCTAGGATTAGCCAACAGTTCACCCCTTTACGAATGCTCTCAAAGACGACCTATATTAGGCAGAGAGCCGAATGTTTGTTTGTTTTGTTTAATTTGTTCATTATGTTTAATATGTTTGCTATGCTTTGTTCTCAGACAGAAATGTTTTATTGTTACAAGACTCACATATACCTCTATACATCTTCACAGCTAGTTACACCTATAATCATACAGGTCACTCTCGAGCCCAGCACCAATCAATGCCTTACCATTCAAATATATCGCAAGCACCCACAGCAATGCAATGCATGCCACAACAAATAACCCGACTCCTCAACTGACCCTCCTGACCCAGAATGTAAAAGGGTTTAACTCACCAATAAAAAGATCCAAAGCCTTATCTGACTTAACAAAAAGACATATAGATATCCTTTTCCTTCAAGAAACACACTTTAAGGCACAACACATACCAAAATATTTCGGAAAGCACTTCACCACACATTTCCACAGCACAGGTCCCACAAAAAAAAATGGAGTGAGCATTCTAATACACAAATCCACTCCCTTCACCATCATCAAAAAAGTTTCAGACCATGAGGGCCGCTTCCTAGGCCTGATGGGCCTCCTATACGGGAGACCTATAACCCTCATCAATATATATGCTCCAAATACTCAACAGCTTACCTTTTTTCGCACTATGTTCACAAAGGTACTAGATCTATCCAAGGGTCCAGTATTCCTATCAGGCGACTTCAATGTACCTATGCAGCCCACTATGGATAGCACCAACACAAACATCCACATCCCCAAAAAACTGTCCAGAGCCATCTGGCAGGGAATGAAAGATTTGACTCTTTTTGACACTTGGAGGTTTTTGCACAGAGAGAAAAGAGACTACACCTTCTTCTCCCACCCCAACAAGTCCTACAGCAGATTAGACTACATCTTCACCAACCAGAACGGCCTCTCTCACATAACCAGATGCGACATTATCCCCACCTTTTGGTCAGACCACTCATCAGTCCAACTTAAATTCACCTGGTCCAACACTCCCCTTACCCCTTACCAATGGAAATTGGACGATAGCCTCCTAGAATATCCGGACCTAATCCCTAAACTCACTAAAACTATAGAGGAATACTTCACCATAAATTTCCACTCAATTGATAACAATTTCGCAGTTTGGGAGGCACACAAATGCGTACTTCAGGGAGAATTAATCGAAATCAAAGCCCACTATACACAGACCCACCGCAAAAGATACAATGCACTCACAACAAGATACGCACAACTTGAACACGCACATAAGAAATCTCCGGCAAACGATGAGATCCTAAACGAAATCCAAACAACTAGGGACGACCTAGATAACTTTTTGGATCTAGAATATCAATCAGAGGGCAGAAAAACCAATAGTATGTTCCACTTCGAAAGCAACAGAGCAGGCAAATTACTAGCCAGAGCACTGAAGAAAAAAAGATTCAAGTCACACATTCATGAACTGCAAAACCCGAAAGGGAACCCACACCAATCCACTCCAGAGATCCTCCAGGCCTTTCATGAATACTACACATCACTATACAATATACAAAGAGACACTGCCACTATGAACAACCCTACCACACTCGCAGACTACATTACAAAATACCCAACACCGGAATTGACAAATGATCAAAAAAATCAAATTAACCAACCAATATCCCCACGGGAAGTACAATTAGCCATTAAATCCCTGAAAATCAGGAAAAGCCCAGGGCCGGACGGCTTTACAGCCAAATACTATAAGACCTTTTCGCCTACACTAATACCCCATCTCACCACAATGTTTAATGAAGTGGCTGATAACAATCCTTTCCCTCCCTCCATGCTAGAAGCCCTAGTAGTAGTACTCCCGAAACCAGGAAAACCCCCAGATAAACCCGCAAATTTCCGTCCTATCTCCCTCCTAAATTTCGATATTAAGCTCTTTGCAAAAATCATAGCCACAAGAATAAACCTCATCTTACCATCTATCATACATACTAACCAAGCAGGCTTCACACCTTCTAGAGAAGCTAGAGATAACACTACCAAAATACTAGAACTCATGGAATACACTTTCACCAAGAAAATCCCGTCAATGTTCCTTGCCATGGACGCAGAAAAAGCCTTTGACAGGCTTGACTGGTCTTTCCTAAAACAAACTCTGTACACATTCGGCTTTCCCCAGGAAATTGACGGTAAAATATTCACCCTTTACAACAACCCACAGACCAAAATTAAATTAAATGACTCTATTTCACCCCCCTTTACAATCAATAATGGTACCAGGCAAGGCTGCCCGCTCTCACCTCTCTTATTTATACTGGCAATGGAGGTGCTGGCCATACACGTTAGACACAATACAGACATTCACGGAATAGAAGTTGGACCCGAAACATACAAAATAACCTTATATGCAGACGACATCTTCCTAACGTTAACAGATATTGAGATGTCGCTACCCCCCCTGATAGAAACATTGCACACTTATGGTGAATACTCCAACTTCAAAATAAACAATACAAAGTCCGAATTACTAGCTATTCACGTACACCCGGCAGTAATAAACAACATAGAACAACGCTACCATTTCCATATACAACCCAAGGCAATCAAATACCTAGGAGTTCACATCTCACCATCCCTCGAAACCATAATATCCTTAAACTACAAAACTCTCAATTCGACAACCCAAACCACTCTTAGGGCGTGGAGCCACAAACCTCTCTCTTGGCTAGGAAAGGTCAATGCAGTAAAAATGATAATCCTGCCTAAAATTTTATACTTCCTACAAACTCTCCCAGTCCCCATCCCAGATCATCTCCTATTCTCCCTACAGAAACAAATCAACTGTTTCATTTGGTCACACAAAAGACCCCGCATTGCCACCTCTACTCTATATCGCCCAAGGGAATTAGGAGGGATAGGAGCCCCAAATCTAATGAGATACAGACAGGCAGCCTTCCTTACACAAGTCGTCGACTGGTGCAAACACAGCGCGAACAAAGAATGGATTCAATTAGAACAAACACTTTCGGACACACATTATCTATGTGGGAACTGCTGGATCCCCAAAACCCAACAGACACTACTAAGCACAACCCCCAGATTAGTACATGAAACTCTTAAGAAATGGGACAAAATACTCCTGAAACACCCCAAAATCTCCACTCCATGCTCTCCCCTGACACCAATTAGCAAAAATACGCCATTCTCGTCCAAAATAAGTATAGAGGCCGCAACTCAGCCCACTCCTTCTATTCAAAGCTCAATCCCACACCACCTTTTATATAAAGATAAAGGGATCCAACCACAACAGGTAATATGCAATACCCTGGGCACATACTTCCAAAACTGGTACACCTATATACAATTGAAACACTATTTAACTACACACCCCTTCAAATCCCAGCTACAAAGGCCCCTTTCTCAATTTGAGGCAATATGCTACCACCCCCACCCACAAAAAGGAATATTATCAATAACATACAGAATATTATCACAAGCAGCTCACCTGACACCCCCAACGTATGTAGCTAGGTGGGAGTCAGATTTTGAAACCACCCTAGACCCATCTGAGTGGGCAATCATATATCAACAAATGACAAAAGCCTCCTCATCCATCTCGACACTTGAGATGAATCTCAAACTATTGAGCCGATGGTACTACACTCCTGTTAGATTGCACCACTTATTTCCCGGCACAACAACCACTGGAGGGAATGCGGGGAAATAGCAACTTTTGCACATATATGGTGGACATGCCCGAAAGCAACCTCTTTTTGGAGCTCTCTCAAACCAGAAATTGAAAAAGCTCTGGGCATCTCTCTCCCACTCATACCCTGGGTCTTTCTCTTCAACAAATTTCCTAAAATCCCCTGCAAATTAAAACAGGCACTCCTCACTGTCATGATAAACTCTGCAAAAAGGCTTATCCCACTCAATTGGAAAAAAATAGACCTACCACCTCTGGCCGTATGGAAAGCCAAAGTCACCCACTACCTCCAACTAGAGAAATACCACTATATCTGTACCAAACGAACAGAAGAATTCCAAAATATAACCTTCTTATGGGAAGAATACCTACACTGCCTATAGTAACATACCCTCCCCCCCTCCACCTTATCCCTCCTACACACTTCAAGAAACTAGACCACACAACGAGAACCACACCCCAGACACTCGTAACCTCACTCCACGTAATAAACAGGTACAGTAGGGTCAGCTCACAAAAGAAATGAAGGCGCTAGCATCACCCCACTTTTAGCCACCTCCTACTTCCAGGCATTGACAGATTGGTGCTCCAGACCTAATTCATATAGAATCACTGATTTTGAGTTATAAAGGCATGTAAATAATTATTGCAAAGGTAAACGTATAATTGTAACAAAGCTCCATTTTTATCTCTTTCTGTAACAAAAAAATGCTGATCTAAATGCTCTCCTTCTGTTTTATCTATGTATACCTTGGAAAATTCTCAATAAAGCATTTAAAAATTCAAAAAAAAAAACTAACACTAAATTACAAAAAATAAAAAAAATATTACAAGATTTTTAAGCTAATTACACCTATTCTAAGCCCCCTAATAAAATAATAAAGCCCCCCAAAATAAAAAAATTTCCATGCCCTATTCTAAATGAAAAAAGTTCAAAGCTCTTTTACCTTACCAGCCCTTAAAAGGGCCTTTTGCCGGGCATGCCCCAAAGAAAACTGCTCTTTTGCCTGTAAAGATAAACACAAAACCACCCCCCAACATTACAACCCACCACCCACATACCCCTATTCTAAACCCACCCAAGCCCCCCTTAAATAAACCTAACAATACCCCCCTGAAGATCTCCCTACCTTGTATTCACCCAGCCGGGCAGAACTCTTCATCCGATCCGGGCGATGTCCAATCAAGCGGCAGAGAAGTCTTCTTCCATCCTGCGATGTCTTCAATGAAGCGGAAAATAAGTCTTCTTCCAACCGGGCGAACTCTTCTTCCATCCTGCGATGTCTTCAAGCAAAGCGGCATCTTCAATCTTCTTTCTTCGCTCCTCCGCCGCGGAGCATCCATCCGGCACGAAGACTAAACGAGGAATGAGGTACCTTTAAATGACGTCATCCAAGATGGCGTCCGTCAAATTCCGATTGGCTGATAGGATTATTTATTACATTGTAGCTATTTTAGGGTTTATTTTATAGGTAAGTATTTAGATTTAAATAGGAATATTTTAATTAATAATATTAATTAGATCTATTTTAATAAGAATTTAGTTAGGGATGTTAGAGTTAGATAGGGTTATTATACTTAATATATATATCTTATAATAACGATATTAACTATATTAACCCTAATATTTATTAGGGTTAATATAGTTAATATAGCTGGCGGCGGTGTAGGGGGATTAAATTAGGGGTTAATATTTTTAAAATAGATGTCGGCGGGGTAGCTAAGGTAGATGTCGGCGGGGTAGCTAAGGTAGATGTTGGCGGGGTAGCTAAGGTAGATGTCGGCGGGGTAGCTAAGGTAGATGGCGGCGGGGTAGGTGGGGTAGATGGCGGTGGGGTAGATGTGGTAGATGGCGGCGGGGTAGGTAAGGTAGATGGCGGCGGGGTAGGTAAGGTAGATGGTGGCGGGGTAGATGGGGTAGATGGCGGCGGGGTAGGTAAGGTAGATGGTGGCGGGGTAGATGGGGTAGATGGCGGCGGGGTAGGTAAGGTAGATGGCGGTGGGGTAGATGGAGTAGATGGCGGCGGGGTAGCTAAGGTAGATGGCGGCGGGGTAGATGGGGTAGATGGCGGCGGGGTAGGTAAGGTAGATGGCAGCGGGGTAGATGGGGTAGATTGCGGCGGGATAGCTAAGGTAGATGGCGGCGGGGTAGATGGTGGCGGGGTAGCTAAGGTAGATGGCGGTGGGGTAGATGGCGGCGGGGTAGGTAAGGTAGATGGCGGCAGGGTAGATGGGGTAGATGGCGGTGGGGTAGGTAAGGTAGATGGCGGCGGGGTAGATGGGGTAGATGGCGGCGGAGAGGTAAGGTAGATGGCGGCGGGGCAGATGAGGTAGATGGCGGCGGGGTAGATGGGGTAGATGGCGGTGGGGTAGCTAAGGTAGATGGCGGTGGGGTAGATGGCGGCGGGGTAGCTAAGGTAGATGGCGGCGGGGTAGATGGCGGCGGGGTAGCTAAGGTAGATGGAGGTGGGGTAGATGGCGGTGGGGTAGCTAAGGTAGATGGCGGCGGGGTAGATGGGGTAGATGGCGGCGGGGTAGATGGGGTAGATGGCGGTGGGGTAGGTAAGGTAGATGGCGATGGGGTAGATGGGGTAGATGGCGGCGGGGGAGGTAAGGTAGATGGGGTAGATGGCGGCGGGGTAGATGGGGCGGGGTAGCTAAGGTAGATGGCGGCGGGGTAGATGGGGTAGATGGCGGCAGGGTAGGTAAGGTAGATGGCGGCGGGGTAGATGTGGTAGATGGCGGCGGTTTAGGGGTTAATAACTTTATTAGGTGGCGGCAGGGTCCGGGAACGGCGGTTTAGGGGTTAAACACTTTATTAGGGATTGCGGGGGGGGGGGGGGGGATCGCGGACCGCGATTGACAGGTAGATAGACATTGCACATGCGTTAGATGTTAGGAATTGTTTGCGCATGCGCTACATGTGAACGAGCATGGATTGTCAATGACGATTTGTTAGGGAACGCATGCGCAGTTTGATCGTGTTATGTGTGCAAAAAGGGGCTGGACGCCACGGGGTATGAGCTATAATTCGTTAACGGCAATGTCAATCAAATTAGATACGAGGGACAAGATGGCGGGTGGAGGAAGAAAGTAAGCGAAGTAGGATTATAAATCCTTCGATTATGGTTTTAGTCTCAATTTATAAAAAAATGAATGATGAATTAAACTAACGTTTATTTTAGGTAATTAACAAGATGAGGAAGAGTCGTGACCGTGACTTGACATTCACTTTAAGAACTAATACCCAAATGTTGAATCACTTGAATATGATGAAGCATATCTGTAAAAAGCTGAAAATATCATATGAACATCTCTGAATAAAAAGTGAAGATATTTTACCATAAATGTTACTCAGTAGCTATATTCCACTGTAATGGGACTTTAAGCATCCAATCAGGGTGCTAGTCCCGGGACTTGCAAGGGAGTGTTCACTTTATTTCCCTTCTTAGTTTAAGGAAGTTTACTGTGAAATCTCACAAGATTTCAGTGTAATCTCATGGGATCACAATAAAGTATGAACTCAACAATGATGAGCTGATTGCTGCTTTCTTTTTTCCTCTCCACCATGCAGCTGACAGTAAATCGAATAGATCTGGATTATAGAGCTCTTACTCTGATGAGTACAATACATTATGAGGTAACATATTTTCGTTTTTTGACATACAGATTTTCATGTGATATTTTATTGTCAGCTTTTTACAGTTATGCTGCATTACACTTAAATGATTTAGCAAATTAGTAACATGCCCGTCCCTTTAACTCATGTATAATTGCCCATATTTGGCTCCAGCAGAGATAAGATAAGATAATTTTAAATGTATGGAAATTTAAAGAGACATTCCGGTCAAAATTGAAATGCACACAGATGGAGCACTTCGGAAGACGCCAAACAGGTAAGAAACCGGAGAGCCTTACCGGTCAAAGCAAGCATATCGGAAGACACCAGAAAGAGAGAGACCAGACAGGTCATATCAGTTATCTGATGGGCGCGAGAACTCTGAGTGCCCGGTGAGAGTGGCAACCGGCATTTCTCTATTGCTCAGGAGCGTGCACATCTCATTAGCAGTCTTTGGCAGCAGTGATTGTAAGTATGTATAACATGGCTTTAAAGAATGTTGCAGACAGTGCTCCTGATGGTTAAAGACACATTAACTGAGCCGACCTAGTATTATTCTTTAACAAAATATACCAACAGAACCAAGCAAAATTGATAATAGAAGTAAATTGCAAAGTTATTTAAAATGTCATACTCTGTCCAGTCAATTTAAGTTTAATTTTGACTTTACTATTCCTTTAATCATTGATTTGTATACATCATTATGTCTAGCATTTAGCTAGTGTTTAATGTCCTTATAAATCATAGAAGGGAGCTTACATTAATCTGAGGCAGAAACCACTCTTAGGACATAATAATGGTCTTTTATACTAATTAAAGGTATGTTCTTACAATATCAATAATGGTAAAAAGGATATGAAAATGGTGCATTACGTTTAATGAATCACTTCCAGTGTCTTTGGTATAGTGCCATGATACCTGTAAAAAAATTAGTTTTTTGTATAATATACATAAAATCATAGCTCATTTTGCAAATACAGTTCCACAAGCTGCGCTTTCTCTCTATGGCAATGGGAGGTTAGGGGGCCCCCTCATTGAGTATAATAGTTCGGACTATACAGCCTCTGATTGGCTGTATCATCCAAAACCTACTTTAAAAAAGTGTGCCAGGGACAGTGGCCAGGCTGTAACTGAAAACTATATATTGTTTTTATTTATATCATGCAAAAAGATGCATATTACTGGTATTATTGTACTAAAGGCAACAAAAGGGATACATTAAACATAAATATCTTCTATATTCCTTTATGACTGTATACATTTAACCTGTTTATTGAGTAGGTAATAAGATAAAAAATAGTTTTGAGCATCTAAGAGAACAAAAACAAATCAACTGTAGGGATCAGACATTTTACTATTTTGTGCTGAATTAGATACCTCTGTTTGAGTAGTTAATATTTATGATTTATATTAGTAATAATTCTGTATTGGCTTTGCTGTTTCTCTTCCCTTGATACATTATTATTTAGGTGGCCAAGCACTATAGTGCTGGACACCTATTGTTTTTGCTCAGATTATTATTAGTGATGTTCCGAATATTTCGCCGGCGAATAGTTCCCGGCGAACATAGCTTGTTCGCGTTCGCCGCGGCGGGCGAACATATGCGATGTTCGATCCGCCCCCTATTCGTCATCATTGAGTAATACTTTAACCCTGTACCTCACAGTCAGAAGACACATTCCAGCCAATCAGCAGCAGACCCTCCCTCCCAGACCCTCCTACCTCATGGCCATTTTAGATTTATTTGGAAGCTGCATTATTAGTGAGAGGAGGGACAGTGCAGCTGTTGCTGATTTAATAGGGAAATCAATAGCTAGGCTAGTGTATTCAGTGTCCACTACAGTCCTGAAGGACTCATCTGATCTCTGCTGTAAGGACAGCACCCCAAAAAGCCCTTTTTAGGGCTAGAACATCAGTCGTTTTTTTTTTTTTCCTGTGTAATCTAATTGCAGTTGCCTGCCTGCCAGCGTGTGTGTCAGTTCACAGCGTATACTGTGCCCACTTGCCCAGTGCCACCACTCATATCTGGTGTAACAGTAGTGTAGATTTAAAAAACAACAACACTTTTTTGACTGTGTTAAATAATAGCAGTCAGTTTCCTTCACACGTGTGCGTTTCAGTGCCTGCCTGCCAGGGCACAGCGTCACCCCAGTGCAACTCATATCTGGTGTAACAGTAGTGTAGATTTAAAAACAACAACACTTTTTTGACTGTGTTAAATAATAGCAGTCAGTTTCCTTCACACGTGTGCGTTTCAGTGCCTGCCTGCCAGGGCACAGTGTCACCCCAGTGCAACTCATATCTGCTGTAACAGTAGTGTAGATTTAAAAAAAAAAAACACTTTTTTGACTGTGTTAAATAATAGCAGTCAGTTTCCTTCACACGTGTGCGTTTCAGTGCCTGCCTGCCAGGGCACAGTGTCACCCCAGTGCAACTCATATCTGGTGTAACAGTAGTGTAGATTTAAAAAAAACAACACTTTTTTGACTGTGTTAAATAATAGCAGTCAGTTTCCTTCACACGTGTGCGTTTCAGTGCCTGCCTGCCAGGGCACAGTGTCACCCCAGTGCAACTCATATCTGGTGTAACAGTAGTGTACATTTAAAAAAAAAAAAAACTTTTTTGACTGTGTTAAATAATAGCAGTCAGTTTCCTTCACACGTGTGCGTTTCAGTGCCTGCCTGCCAGGGCACAGTGTCACCCCAGTGCAACTCATATCTGGTGTAACAGTAGTGTAGATTTAAAAAAAAACAACACTTTTTTGACTGTGTTAAATAATAGCAGTCAGTTTCCTTCACACGTGTGCGTTTCAGTGCCTGCCTGCCAGGGCACAGTGTCACCCCAGTGCAACTCATATCTGCTGTAACAGTAGTGTAGATTTAAAAAAAAACAACACTTCTTTGACTGTGTTAAATAATAGCAGTCAGTTTCCTTCACACGTTTGCGTTTCAGTGCCTGCCTGCCAGGTCACAGTGTCACCCCAGTGCAACTCATATCTGGTGTAACAGTAGTGTAGATTTAAAAAAAACAACACTTTTTTGACTGTGTTAAATAATAGCAGTCAGTTTCCTTCACACGTGTGCGTTTCAGTGCCTGCCTGCCAGGGCACAGTGTCACCCCAGTGCAACTCATATCTGGTGTAACAGTAGTGTACATTTAAAAAAAAAAAAAAACTTTTTTGACTGTGTTAAATAATAGCAGTCAGTTTCCTTCACACGTGTGCGTTTCAGTGCCTGCCTGCCAGGGCACAGTGTCACCCCAGTGCAACTCATATCTGGTGTAACAGTAGTGTAGATTTAAAAAAAAACAACACTTTTTTGACTGTGTTAAATAATAGCAGTCAGTTTCCTTCACACGTGTGCGTTTCAGTGCCTGCCTGCCAGGGCACAGTGTCACCCCAGTGCAACTCATATCTGGTGTAACAGTAGTGTAGATTTAAAAAAAACAACACTTTTTTGACTGTGTTAAATAATAGCAGTCAGTTTCCTTCACACGTGTGCGTTTCAGTGCCTGCCTGCCAGGGCACAGTGTCACCCCAGTGCAACTCATATCTGGTGTAACAGTAGTGTAGATTTAAAAAAAAAAAAACACTTTTTTGACTGTGTTAAATAATAGCAGTCAGTTTCCTTCCCACGTGTGCGTTTCAGTGCCTGCCTGCCAGGGCACAGTGTCACCCCAGTGCAACTCATATCTGGTGTAACAGTAGTGTAGATTTAAAAAAAAAAAACTTTTTTGACTGTGTTAAATAATAGCAGTCAGTTTCCTTCACACGTGTGCGTTTTAGTGCCTGCCTGCCAGGGCACAGTGTCACCCCAGTGCAACTCATATCTGGTGTAACAGTAGTGTAGATTTAAAAAAAAAAAAACTTTTTTGACTGTGTTAAATAATAGCAGTCAGTTTCCTTCACACGTGTGCGTTTTAGTGCCTGTCTGCCAGGGCACAGTGTCACCCCAGTGCAACTCATATCTGGTGTAACAGTAGTGTAGATTTAAAAAAAACAACACTTTTTTGACTGTGTTAAATAATAGCAGTCAGTTTCCTTCCCACGTGTGCGTTTCAGTGCCTGCCTGCCAGGGCACAGTGTCACCCCAGTGCAACTCATATCTGGTGTAACAGTAGTGTAGATTTAAAAAAAAAAAACTTTTTTGACTGTGTTAAATAATAGCAGTCAGTTTCCTTCACACGTGTGCGTTTCAGTGCCTGCCTGCCAGGGCACAGTGTCACCCCAGTGCAACTCATATCTGGTGTAACAGTAGTGTAGATTTAAAAAAAACAACACTTTTTTGACTGTGTTAAATAATAGCAGTCAGTTTCCTTCACACGTGTGCGTTTCAGTGCCTGCCTGCCTGCCAGGGCACAGTGTCACCCCAGTGCAACTCATATCTGGTGTAACAGTAGCGTAGATTTAAAAAAAACAACACTTTTTTGACTGTGTTAAATAATAGCAGTCAGTTTCCTTCACACGTGTGCGTTTCAGTGCCTGCCTGCCAGGGCACGGTGTCACCCCAGTGCAAGGTGTAACAGTAGTGTACATTTAAAAAACAACAACACTTTTTTGACTGTGAAATAATAGCAGTCAGTGTCATTCACACGTGTGCGTTTCAGTGCCTGCCAGGGCACAGTGTCACCCCAGTGCAACTCATATCTGGTGTAACAGTAGTGTACATTGAAAAAAAAACGACACTTTTTTGACTGTGAAATAATAGCAGTCAGTTTCCTTCACATGTGTGCGTTTCAATGCCTGCCAGGGCACAGTGTCACCCCAGTGCAACTCATATCTGGTGTAACAGTAGTGTACATTTAAAAAAACAACACTTTTTTGACTGTGAAATAATAGCAGTCAGTTTCCTTCACGTGTGTGCGTTTCAGTGCCTGCCAGGGCACAGTGTCACCCCAGTGCAACTCATATCTGGTGTAACAGTAGTGTACAATTAAAAAAACAACTCTTTTTTGACTGTGAAATAATAGCAGTGAGTTTCCTTCACGCGTGTGCGTTTCAGTGCCTGCCAGGGCACAGTGTCACCCCAGTGCAACTCATATCTGGTGTAACAGTAGTGTACATTTAAAAAAACAAACACTTTTTTGACTGAGAAATAATAGCAGTCAGTTTCCTTCACACATGTGCGTTTCAGTGCCTGCCTGCCAGGGCACAGTGTCACCCCAGTGCAACTCATATCTGGTGTAACAGTAGTGTACATTTAAAAAACAACAACACTTTTTTGACTGTGAAATAATAGCAGTCAGTGTCATTCACACGTGTGCGTTTCAGTGCCTGCCAGGGCACAGTGTCACCCCAGTGCAACTCATATCTGGTGTAACAGTAGTGTACATTGAAAAAAAAAACGACACTTTTTTGACTGTGAAATAATAGCAGTCAGTTTCCTTCACATGTGTGCATTTCAATGCCTGCCAGGGCACAGTGTCACCCCAGTGCAACTCATATCTGGTGTAACAGTAGTGTACATTTAAAAAAAACAACACTTTTTTGACTGTGAAATAATAGCAGTCAGTTTCCTTCATGCGTGTGCGTTTCAGTGCCTGCCAGGGCACAGTGTCACCCCAGTGCAACTCATATCTGGTGTAACAGTAGTGTACAATTAAAAAAACAACACTTTTTTGACTGTGAAATAATAGCAGTGAGTTTCCTTCACACGTGTGCGTTTCAGTGCCTGCCAGGGCACAGTGTCACCCCAGTGCAACTCATATCTGGTGTAACAGTAGTGTACATTTAAAAAAAAAACAACACTTTTTTGACTGTGTTAAATAATAGCAGTCAGTTTCCTTCACACGTGTGCGTTTCAGTGCCTGCCTGCCAGGGCACAGTGTCACCCCAGTGCAACTCATATCTGGTGTAACAGTAGTGTAGATTTAAAAAAAAAAAAACTTTTTTGACTGTTAAATAATAGCAGTCAGTTTCCTTCACACGTGTGCGTTTCAGTGCCTGCCTGCCAGGGCACAGTGTCACCCCAGTGCAACTCATATCTGGTGTAACAGTAGTGTAGATTTAAAAAAAAACCCACTTTTTTGACTGTGTTAAATAATAGCAGTCAGTTTCCTTCACACGTGTGCGTTTCAGTGCCTGCCTGCCTGCCTGCCAGGGCACAGTGTCACCCCAGTGCAACTCATATCTGGTGTAACAGTAGTGTAGATTTAAAAAAAAAAACACTTTTTTGACTGTGTTAAATAATAGCAGTCAGTTTCCTTCACACGTGTGCGTTTCAGTGCCTGCCTACCAGGGCACAGTGTCACCCCAGTGCAAGGTGTAACAGTAGTGTACATTTAAAAAACAACAACACTTTTTTGACTGTGAAATAATAGCAGTCAGTGTCATTCACACGTGTGCGTTTCAGTGCCTGCCAGGGCACAGTGTCACCCCAGTGCAACTCATATCTGGTGTAACAGTAGTGTACATTGAAAAAAAAACGACACTTTTTTGACTGTGAAATAATAGCAGTCAGTTTCCTTCACATGTGTGCGTTTCAATGCCTGCCAGGGCACAGTGTCACCCCAGTGCAACTCATATCTGGTGTAACAGTAGTGTACATTTAAAAAAAACAACACTTTTTTGACTGTGAAATAATAGCAGTCAGTTTCCTTCACGTGTGTGCGTTTCAGTGCCTGCCAGGGCACAGTGTCACCCCAGTGCAACTCATATCTGGTGTAACAGTAGTGTACAATTAAAAAAACAACTCTTTTTTGACTGTGAAATAATAGCAGTGAGTTTCCTTCACGCGTGTGCGTTTCAGTGCCTGCCAGGGCACAGTGTCACCCCAGTGCAACTCATATCTGGTGTAACAGTAGTGTACATTTAAAAAAACAAACACTTTTTTGACTGAGAAATAATAGCAGTCAGTTTCCTTCACACATGTGCGTTTCAGTGCCTGCCTGCCAGGGCACAGTGTCACCCCAGTGCAACTCATATCTGGTGTAACAGTAGTGTACATTTAAAAAACAACAACACTTTTTTGACTGTGAAATAATAGCAGTCAGTGTCATTCACACGTGTGCGTTTCAGTGCCTGCCAGGGCACAGTGTCACCCCAGTGCAACTCATATCTGGTGTAACAGTAGTGTACATTGAAAAAAAAAACGACACTTTTTTGACTGTGAAATAATAGCAGTCAGTTTCCTTCACATGTGTGCATTTCAATGCCTGCCAGGGCACAGTGTCACCCCAGTGCAACTCATATCTGGTGTAACAGTAGTGTACATTTAAAAAAAACAACACTTTTTTGACTGTGAAATAATAGCAGTCAGTTTCCTTCATGCGTGTGCGTTTCAGTGCCTGCCAGGGCACAGTGTCACCCCAGTGCAACTCATATCTGGTGTAACAGTAGTGTACAATTAAAAAAACAACACTTTTTTGACTGTGAAATAATAGCAGTGAGTTTCCTTCACACGTGTGCGTTTCAGTGCCTGCCAGGGCACAGTGTCACCCCAGTGCAACTCATATCTGGTGTAACAGTAGTGTACATTTAAAAAAAAACAACACTTTTTTGACTGTGTTAAATAATAGCAGTCAGTTTCCTTCACACGTGTGCGTTTCAGTGCCTGCCTGCCAGGGCACAGTGTCACCCCAGTGCAACTCATATCTGGTGTAACAGTAGTGTAGATTTAAAAAAAAAAAAACTTTTTTGACTGTGTTAAATAATAGCAGTCAGTTTCCTTCACACGTGTGCGTTTCAGTGCCTGCCTGCCAGGGCACAGTGTCACCCCAGTGCAACTCATATCTGGTGTAACAGTAGTGTAGATTTAAAAAAAAACCACTTTTTTGACTGTGTTAAATAATAGCAGTCAGTTTCCTTCACACGTGTGCGTTTCAGTGCCTGCCTGCCTGCCTGCCAGGGCACAGTGTCACCCCAGTGCAACTCATATCTGGTGTAACAGTAGTGTAGATTTAAAAAAAAAAACACTTTTTTGACTGTGTTAAATAATAGCAGTCAGTTTCCTTCACACGTGTGCGTTTCAGTGCCTGCCTGCCAGGGCACAGTGTCACCCCAGTGCAAGGTGTAACAGTAGTGTACATTTAAAAAACAACAACACTTTTTTGACTATGAAATAATAGCAGTCAGTGTCATTCACACGTGTGCGTTTCAGTGCCTGCCAGGGCACAGTGTCACCCCAGTGCAACTCATATCTGGTGTAACAGTAGTGTACATTGAAAAAAAAAACGACACTTTTTTGACTGTGAAATAATAGCAGTCAGTTTCCTTCACATGTGTGCATTTCAATGCCTGCCAGGGCACAGTGTCACCCCAGTGCAACTCATATCTGGTGTAACAGTAGTGTACATTTAAAAAAAACAACACTTTTTTGACTGTGAAATAATAGCAGTCAGTTTCCTTCACGCGTGTGCGTTTCAGTGCCTGCCAGGGCACAGTGTCACCCCAGTGCAACTCATATCTGGTGTAACAGTAGTGTACAATTAAAAAAACAACACTTTTTTGACTGTGAAATAATAGCAGTGAGTTTCCTTCACGCGTGTGCGTTTCAGTGCCTGCCAGGGCACAGTGTCACCCCAGTGCAACTCATATCTGGTGTAACAGTAGTGTACATTTAAAAAAAAAAAACACTTTTTTGACTGAGAAATAATAGCAGTCAGTTTCCTTCACACGTGTGCGTTTCAGTGCCTGCCTGCCAGGGCACAGTGTCACCCCAGTGCAACTCATATCTGGTGTAACAGTAGTGTACATTTAAAAAACAACAACACTTTTTTGACTGTGAAATAATAGCAGTCAGTGTCATTCACACGTGTGCGTTTCAGTGCCTGCCAGGGCACAGTGTCACCCCAGTGCAACTCATATCTGGTGTAACAGTAGTGTACATTGAAAAAAAAAACGACACTTTTTTGACTGTGAAATAATAGCAGTCAGTTTCCTTCACATGTGTGCGTTTCAATGCCTGCCAGGGCACAGTGTCACCCCAGTGCAACTCATATCTGGTGTAACAGTAGTGTACATTTAAAAAAAACAACACTTTTTTGACTGTGAAATAATAGCAGTCAGTTTCCTTCACGCGTGTGCGTTTCAGTGCCTGCCAGGGCACAGTGTCACCCCAGTGCAACTCATATCTGGTGTAACAGTAGTGTACAATTAAAAAAACAACACTTTTTTGACTGTTAAATAATAGCAGTGAGTTTCCTTCACGCGTGTGCTTTTCAGTGCCTGCCAGGGCACAGTGTCACCCCAGTGCAACTCATATCTGGTGTAACAGTAGTGTACATTTAAAAAAAAAAAACACTTTTTTGACTGAGAAATAATAGCAGTCAGTTTCCTTCACGCGTGTGCGTTTCAGGGCCTGCCAGGGCACAGTGTCACACCAGTGCAACTCATATCTGCTCATATCTGGTGTAACAGTAGTGTACATTTAAAAAAAAAAAAATACAATTTTGACTGTAATAGATTGAATAGCAGTTAGTTGTCTGCAAGCGTGTGTGTCAAGCCTACAGCGTCTACTCTGCCAACTTCTGCCAGTGCACAGTGCCACTCATATCTGTTGTCACAGTAGCTTGCACGCATAGTACCACTAATCGAAAAAAAAATGACAGGCAGAGGCAGGCCACCCCGCAGGGGCCGTCGCGGTCGTGGTGCTGTGATTCCCTTGGCCCTAGAATAATGCCCAGTGTTCAGAGGCCACGTACCCTGAACTCGAACAGTTCTGAGGACATAGTTGACTGGCTAACACAGGACACCCAATCTTCTACAGCGTCCGCTCGGAACCTTGACGCACCATCCTCCTCCAGCTTAGCTTCGGGCACCTCTCAAGTTACCACTCGCCCGCCTGCCGCCACCACCAACACTAGCACCACAGCCGCTTCACTTGATCTGTCAGAGGAGTTATTTACACATCAGTTGGAAGAAATGAGTGATAGTGGATGCGCAACCATTATTGACAGAGGATGTAGATAACAGGGATATGTCTCAGTCAGGCAGCATTACACACATGGACGTACGGTGTGATGATGATGATGTTGTACCCGCTGCTGCTTTCTTTGCTGAGTTGTCAGATACAAGTGAAGTGGTTGATGATGACGATGCGTCCATGGATGTCACAAGGGTGCCCGCTAGAAGAGAAGAAGAACAGGGGGAAAGTTCAGATGGGGAGACAGAGAGGAGGAGGAAACGAGTTGGAAGCAGGGGGAGGTCATCGCAAGGAGCTAGTGGCACAGTCAGACAGCATGCATCGGTACCCGCTGCTGCTTCCTTTGCTGAGTTGTCAGATACAAGTGAAGCGGTTGATGATGACGATGCGTCCGTGGATGTCACGTGGGTGCCCGCTAGAAGAAGAACAGGGGGAAAGTTCAGATGGGGAGACAGAGAGGAGGAGGAAACGAGTTGGAAGCAGGGGGAGGTCATCGCAAGGAGCTAGTGGCACAGTCAGACAGCATGCATCGGCACCCGGGGTCAGCCAGACAGCACGCCAATCAACGCATGCTGTTGCCACCACCAGAATGCCGTCATTGCAGAGCTCAGCAGTGTGGCATTTTTTTTGTGTGTCTGCCTCTGACAACAGCGATGCCATTTGCAACCTGTGCCAAAAGAAACTGAGTCGTGGGAAGTCCAACACCCACCTAGGTACAACTGCTTTGCGAAGGCACATGATCGCACATCACAAACGCCTATGGGATCAACACATGAGTACAAGCAGCACACAAACTCAAAGCTGCCATCCTCCTCCTGGTCCAGCATCTTCAGCCACGTCAACCACTGCTGTCCTCCTTGCCCCCTCTCAACCATCCGCCACTCCGTCTCTCGCCTTGAGCAGTTCCTGCTCATCTGCCCACAGTCAGGTGTCTGTCAAGGACATGTTTGAGCGTAAGAAGCCAATGTCACAAAGTCACCCCCTTGCCTGGCATCTGACAGCTGGCTTGTCTGAACTCTTAGCCCGCCAGCTTTTACCATACAAGCTGGTGGAGTCTGAGGCGTTTCAAAAATTTGTAGCTATTGGGACACCGCAGTGGAAGATACCCGGTCGAAATTTCTTTGCACAAAAGGCAATCCCCAACTTGTACTCGATTGTGCAAAAGGAAGTAATGGCATGTCTGGCACACAGTGTTGGGGCAAGGGTCCATCTGACCACTGATACCTGGTCTGCAAAGCATGGTCAGGGCAGGTATATCACCTACACTGCGCATTGGGTAAACCTGCTGACGGCTGCCAAGCATGGAATGCGTGGCTCTGCAGAGGAGGAGTTGGTGACACCGCCACGACTTGCAGGCAGGCCTGCTGCCACCTCCTCTACTCCTCCTACTCCATCCTCTTCCTCGGCTGAGTCCTCTTCTGCTGCTGCATCTTGCTCCACATCAACGGCACCCCTCCAGCTCCCCAGGTACTATTCCACATCCCGGATACGGCAGTGTCACGCCGTCTTGGGGTTGACTTGCCTGAAAGCAGAGAGTCACACCGGACCAGCACTCCTGTCTGCCCTGAACGCACAGGTGGATCAGTGGCTGACTCCGCACCAACTGGAGATCGGCAAAGTGGTTAGTGACAACGGAAGAAATTTGGTGATGGCATTGAAATTGGGCAAGTTGACACATGTGCCGTGCATGGCACATGTGTGTAATCTGATCGTACAACGATTTGTGCATAAGTACCCAGGCTTACAGGACGTCCTGAAGCAGGCCAGGAAGGTGTGTGGCCATTTCAGGCATTCCTACACGGCCATGGCGCACTTTTCAGATATCCAGCGGCGAAACAACATGCCAGTGAGGCGCTTGATTTGCGACAGCCCGACACGTTGGAATTCAACACTCCTAATGTTCAACCGCCTGATCCAACAAGAAAAAGCCGTTAACGACTATTTGTATGACCGGGGTGCTAGGACAGCCTCTACGGAGCTGGGATTTTTTTTGCCACGTTACTGGACGCTCATGCGCAATGCCTGTAGGCTCATGCGTCCTTTTGAGGAGGTGACAAACCTAGTCAGTCGCACCGAAGGCACCATCAGCGACATCATACCATTTGTTTTCTTCCTGGAGCGTGCCCTGCGAAGAGTGCTGGATCAGGCCGTAGATGAGCGTGAAGAGGAAGAGGAGTTGTGGTCACCATCACCACCAGAAACAGCCTTATCAGCATCGCTTGCTGGACCTGCGGCAACGCTGGAAGAGGATTGTGAGGAAGAGGAGTCAGAGGAGGAATGTGGCTTTGAGGAGGAGGAGGAAGACCAACCACAACAGGCATCCCAGGGTGCTCATTGTCACCTATCTGGTACCCGTGGTGTTGTACGTGGCTGGGGGGAAGAAGATACCTTCAGTGAGATCACTGAGGACGAGGAACGGGACATGAGTAGCTCGGCATACAACCTTGTGCAAATGGGGCCTTTCATGCTGTTGTGCCTGTTGAGGGACCCTCGTATAAAAAGGCTGAAGGAGAACGACCTGTACTGGGTCTCCATGCTACTAGACCACCGATATAAGCATAAAGTGCCTGAAATGTTACCGAATTCCCGCAAGTCGGAAAGGATGCAGCAGTTCCAAAATAAATTTAAAAGTATGCTTTACACAGCGTATAAGGGTGATGTCACAGCACAACGGGAATCTAACAGGAGAAGAGGTGAAAGTAATCCTCCTCCTCCCACGACCACGCCGGCAAGGACAGGACGTTGTATATATTAAGAAGAAGAAGAAGAAGAAGAAGAAAAAGAAGAAGAAGAAGAAAAACTTGATGGTATCAACTTTTATAGAACCTGCAGAGCGTGATCTACTTTTTGCATATAGTTCCTTAAAGGGACATGAAAGTCACAATTACAATTTTTATGATTCAGGTAGCGCATGTCATTTTAAGGCACTTTTAAATTCATTTCTGTTATCAAATGTACTTTGCTTGGTTTCCTCTGTTGAAAAGCATATGTACATATCCTCAGCAGCAGAAATGCACTGCTGGGAGCTTGCTGGTTATTGGTGGTTCTGCACATTTGTCTCTTGTCACTCGCTCACCAAATGTGTTCAGCTATTTCTCAGTAGTGCATTACTGCTCTGGAGCTTACTTTAACTATGTGTTTAATCCCTTTGCAAGGATTAAATACTTTGTTATATGCAAACAATAGTGCAATAATAAAATGAACTAACATTTATTTTTGCACTTTTATGTCTCTTTACATCTTTTTAACTTTTGTTTAATATATTGCTATAAGGCCTATTTCCCAGCTCAAACACTCGTTACACAGAAAGATTTTATATTGTCTGCACTTTTCAATACCACTCAGAAGATGTTTTCCTTTCATTATTTCTTTCTTGGAGATCCCTTTTAAGTATTTTGCATCCTCAAAGTTTTAGTGTAATTTTATTGTTTTGTCATATATGCCCTTAAAGGGACAGTCAACCCAAAATGGCTTCTCACTTATACATATAGAGTTTCAAACAATTATTATTTTTCAATGTAGCACAATTTTCAACAATATTTCGTTAGCATGTAAAAAGACTAACTATTTTCGTCTCTGCTGTTCCAAAATGTCCGCCTGCCCCCTCCCCTATTTTGTCACCAGTCGATTCTACACGCTCCCGGAGTTTGCGCATGCGCAAGCGCCGATTTTCATCAAGGGGGTATTTTTGAATCCAGAACTGAAAGTAACCGCTCTGTACACAGCAGTTTCATATGTGAGACGTATGATTGTGCTTTCCTTGATCAGGTCTCGGTCATACTCATTCCCAGCCAGAGCTGTTCCCAGATTGGACTACAAACACCAATTATATGGTATGTGAATTGTCCAAAATACTAAATTGGGATTTTATTTTTTTATTAATAATCTTTATTAGCAGTATTTATTTCATGCAACTGTCATGGACTTATACGTTGCATTGTTATATATCCCAAAGTTTTAAAAAAGAAACTTTAAAAGTCTTGGAATCTGTGGCCTTATTAAAAGTATAACATAAATCATCACTTTTATTGCATTGTCTACTTTTGTAAGAAGCACTTAGACTTACACTGTTATAAGCTTATCATATGAGGCGATAACTATGCAACTTATAAGTCCATGAAATAAATACTGCTAATAAAGATTATTAATAAAAAAAAAAAATCCCAATTTAGTATTTTGGACAATTCACATACCATATAATTGGTGTTTATAGTCCAATCTGGGAACAGCTCTGGCTGGGAATGAGTATGACCGAGTCCTGATCAAGGAAAGCACAATCGTACGTCTCACATATGAAACCGCTGTGTATTGAGCGGTTACCCTCAGTTTCGGATTCAAAAGTACCCCCTTGACGAAAATCGGTGCATTGCGCATGCGCAAACTCCGGGAGTGTGTAGAATCGAAAAGCGAGGGCAGGCGGACATTTTGGAACAGCAGAGACGAAAATAGTAAGTCTTTTTACATCATGCTAACGAAATATTGTTGAAAATTGGGCTACATTGAAAAATAATAATCGAAACTCTATGTATGAGTGAGAAGACATTTTGGGTTGACTGTCCCTTTAATGTCTACTTTTTATATTGCCATAGTTATACACTTCTAAATTCTAGTCATTTACATTTTGGCTATTTTTATTTATTTATGTATTTTTTAAGTAGTTGTATTACACCAAGGAGGGGATGGTAGATGGTAGTGTCTAATGTGAGATATGCCAAAAGAAAAAATAATTTGTTAAAGGCAGATTTGAGATCACACAACTGCTACCAGTAGTAGGTGTATTAATAATTTTGTACATAAAGTTTGGGATCCTTGTAGATATAAAAAAAAAGTAATATAGTTTCTGCTATAGTTATGAGCATTTGCATAAAGGTTTGATGGCTGAGTGATATGCAATCAGGGGGATATTTATCAAAGCCTTATCTTTGTGGCATTCGCCGGCACCAATGCGCTCGCCTAACATCGCCTAACATCGCGGGCCGCGTATCTCAATACGCTGTCCTTAGTTATGAAAAAAGCCGGCAAAAAGACACGCACCAAGTACAGGGCGATGAGCATCGGATTTTGTTAACTAGAAGTCATCGATCTTGCGTCTATTCGGCTTTTTCCAAACTTTATTTATACCCTGTCACTAAACGCCGCCACTATACTAAAATGTTTAACCCCTATCCCGCATCTCCTCGACAACGCCGTAACATAAATAAAGTTATTAACCCCTATCCCACCGCTCCCCGTCCCCGCCGCAACCTAAATAAAAGTATTAACTCCTAAACCTCTGGCCTCCCACATCACTACCACTAACTAAACCTATTAACCCCTAAACCGTCAGCCCCCCACATCGCCATAAACTAAATTAAGCTATTAATCCCCTAAACATAACAACTTAAAATTAAAATAAATTATTTTAAAATATTAATTAACCTACCCTAACTATTATACTACAATTAAATTAAACTACCAATTAAATTAACTAAATTACATATTAAAAACCCCTAACCCTACTCAAATTAATTAAATATACTATTAAACCTTATAACAAATTACTAAATTACAGAAAAAAAACCCACTAAGTTACAAAAAACAGACAAACATTAAATTACGAAAAATAAAAAACCACATTATCAAAAATAAATTACACCTAAAAGCCCCCCCAAATAAAAAAACCCTAGCCTACAATAAATTACCAATGGCCCTTAAAGGGGCCTTTTGTGGGGCATTGCCCCAAAGAAATCAGCTCTTTTACCTGTAAAACAAATACAAACACCCCCCAGCAGTAAAACCCACCACCCAACCAATCAACCCCCCAAATAAAAAAAACTATCTAAAATAACCTAAGCTCCCCATTGCCCTGAAAAGGGCATTTGTATGGGCATTGCCCTTTAAAGGGCATTTAGCTATTGTACATGCCCAGAACCTAATCTAAAAATAAAACACACCCAAAAAAACCTTAAATAAACCTAACACTAACCCCCGACGATGCACTTACAGTTATTGAAGTCCCGCTTGAAGGATCCATCCAGCCGACAAGAAGTCTTCATCCAGGCGGCCTATTTGATCTTTATCCAGCCAGCGAAGTCCTCATCCAGGCAGCAAGAAGTCTTCTTCCAGACGGCATCTTCTATCTTCATCCATCCGGCACGGAGTGGGTCCATCCTGAAGACATCCGGTGCTGAGCATCCTCTTCATACGGTCGAGCCATAAACTGGAACTTCAATGCAAGAGATGTCATCCAAGATGGCGTCCCTTGCATTCCTATTGGCTGAAAGATTTGAGCAGCGCTCATCCTATTGGCTGTTCCAATCAGCCAATAGGATTGAGCTCTCATCCTATTGGCTGATTGGAACAGCCAATAGAATGAGAGCTGCTCAAATCCTATTGGCTGATTGGAACAACCAATAGGATTTGAGCAGCTCTAATCCTATTAGCTGATTGATACCCTCCCCCCCATGCCCACGGGGGGAGGGTATCTGTGATTAATGCTACCTGATAATGTTGAGGCTGTTCGTGCCTTTGAGAAAGCTGAGGTGAAACGCACAGCAGGCATTCACCGGCTGGAAAACCCCTTGGATAATGTCATGTTGTATTGGTTTTCTACTTTTCAATGGTGTACTGTAATCTGGAGTATGACTATGCCTTATACCTTTTTTATACAATAATTGTGGCATTCCACTCAGCAAGAGATTAGGCTAACCCATCCCCAAGTATTACCCACCTTTGTGAGGCACAAAAAATCATAGTCTGTATTTGAGGGATCTTTTTAACTAGCTGAGTGTGCTTCAATGGGCCTCTAAGTCAAATTTGTACTACTCAGTTAATGTGAATATGTCAAGCTGTTCTGGTATTTTTCGTTATAAGTCTTGATTAGTACAGATTCCTAGGGTTTCCTAGCAGCGCATACTGTTTCTATTTTAATAGTTTTTAATGCATGGGTATTTTGATACCGTTTTTAAAGAGTTCCATTAAAAGTTAAGTTTTATTCATATAAAAACATATTTATGCAATATTCATATTTAATAAAGATTGTAACTATGTATTCACTGTAAATATTTCAGATTTGCTAATGTGAATATGCTATGTTGTTTGCGATCATGTTTGCACAATCTCGGGTGTTAACATTTTTTATACTTTTTTTTCTCCATTGATTTCTATAGGGGAATATATGCACACAAAAACTTGTTAGGATTTTTTTGCTATTCAGGTTACCGCTAGCACAAAATACGTTTTTTGGAACTTATATGAACGCAACCCAACTAGCGCAAAAAGCTTAACTCTAGCAGACTTTTCACGATCAATCTAGCCCAAAAAGTGCACAAAATTAGGATCCACAGTCCTGGGATCTTCTTTAGTAATGCCCTTAAAAGAAAAGAGCAAAAAGGCACATTAGTAAAGTTCTTTGTGGTATCCAATCAGGGTAATGAATGAAATTGTACTCACACATAAAAGAGCTATGATTTAGCTCTTAGTATAGAAAGCCTATGTAATATCTCCTTGTACAACAAACAGAGGACCGGAAGGACTTAAGTAGTAAATTAAAAGTATTTATTAATATAATAAAAATCACTCAGGTCAATGAGACTTTTACTAGGAACAAACCACGCTGAACAGCAAAAACGCCTAACAATAAAGCATTATCCGAAAGCGATTCTGTTTTCAGAAGAGTCCCAACCCTCCTGGTGACACATGAGTCCAACCATCCAATTGTCTATGACGTAAGTTTTACCAGACACATTTGGCTTTTTCAAGGTGAAACCTACATTGGAGACAATCGGATGATTGGTCGGTGCACCATACCTGCTGTTTATATATATATATATATATATATATATATATCATTAAATTATTGCACTCTCTGGATTTGAAATTCACTCCAAAAATGTAATGTGACGTTTTGGCAATTTCACTAGTTCCTCTGAGGAAGGGGTGAAGGCCCCGTAATGTCACATTACATTTTTGGAGTGAATTTCAAATCCAGAGAGTGCAATTATTTCATGCAAAAAAATTATTTTGAACCATTGCACCCTGGTATTATTTGACGAGGTTTGTGAGAGTGCAGTTCCAAATTAATGCCCACTGTTTTCAAATGTGATTTCCAGCAAGCTCAAAATAAGTTACAGCTTTTATAAATTGACTATTAAAACCTAATTTCTTAGACTATTTTATATACATCTGTACAAAAAAAAAATCTGTAACTGTCTCTGCATTTTGTTAATTGATAAAAATAAAAAACTATTAACATTTTTAATTTTAAAAGCATTCTTACTCTACAGCATTTTTCACACCTGCCTAAATCTTTTGCACAGCAGTCTGTATATATATATATATAAGAGAAGGAGAAGTGTGCATCTGGCGCAACTAGAGAGACCCAATCTTTAGAATATAAGAGATAAGAATAGTGGTAATTAAATACTGCCCCAATATCTTATTCCTCAAGTTGAACTAGAATTCGACATTTTAAACATCTACATATTATTCTACATACCAATAGAACATTTACAATACATTATAATTAATTGATATTATTTGCGCCCTATACTCTTCTATCAGTTTCTCTTTTTTACTATATATATATATATATGCAATAAGCAAAGTGTTTGGTTAAGTCTATGAGCATACATGATGCATACTATGCACACATTTTATAATTAGCTGCATATTCACTAAGCCTTTAAATTATAATATGCATAAGAACATAAAAGAGAGACCTCCAGATTAATGGATTTGCCTTGATCTCAAATGTCACCTCTTCATCCAAAGTATTGCAGATAGAGGTCTTGGGGCACAAGTAGATAATACCTTAAATATATGTTATAGATTCAGCCACCTGTTCTTTACACCCAGTCTAACACAGTGCTAGATTTTATTTCCATTAGTACTGATGTTGGTATGTTTGGAGAGGGAAATAAAGGTATAGCACAGTTCTATAAGAGACCATGGACACATGATTACTCAGCTGAGCGATATTCCCTAGAAAAATAAATAAATCTCAAAGGATGGTCAAAACTTATTAAATAGATCCTGTAATTTAATTATTTACAAACTATAACACTGTGCTAGTCGCATCAGTGCAATTAGATAATATGTCCATCAACATCTTAAAACCAATTTATATTGTATGGTTGCACTGGGAGAGCATGTATTATTCATAAGCGCCCTCTACCCATAGAACTGTGGAATTACATAATACCTTCTAACCATGTAGCAGTCCACAGTAAAGACCTTTTATGCTATTTTTATGCTATATAAAGCCCACCTTAAAGCCTCAGCAGCCATCTACAGCTCACTCATATCTATTGCCATATTTCAACATTAACTTAATTCTGTCATAGGTACCGTTCATAGATTTAATGCATTAACCCTCACATACTTCCCTGGCCTCCCTAAATGAAGCAGAAAAGGTAATTAAAATGTTAACAACCATGTGAGCTGGATGGTAATGACTGCTTCGCCCGCACACTAAACTCTCTCAGCTAATTAACATCACTATATTCGTGTGATACATGTGATGGATGCATCCCTGCCTCTCCCTCTTCCTTAACGAGCAGCAGTACTAATTAATTGATGGAAGATCTTTCTTGTAGCTTAGTCCTCATACCTTCCACCAGCAATCAGGATGTATGTCTCTTAACATGGTTCCCCAGCACAAACAATGGGAGGCAGTGGATGCTGGCTGGCAAATACTTGCAGTTCTACTATACAGACAAGTATTATTAGGGCATGCAGTTACCACTATGTACATGCTTATATACCATTGTGTGGTTTACAAATAATAAATACAAATATATATAATAAATGCCATATTGTTGTGCACTGTATCATGCACACTGACAGCATAAATAGTGTCTCAGCTGACATACCTAATTACACAGTGTCATACTTAATGAATTACGCAACAATTTCTCTATGCAAATTCTTTGGCTTTCTCCCTATATCATCCACAAACGTCAAATTCTGTCTCTGACATGCAAAGCTCCCTAATTCCGTTCCTCCTTATATTTCACCTCTGGTCAGCTCCACCTTTCATTTAGGATATCCTCCTCCTGCTCATCACTAGGAGATCTGTTAATAGCTCACTTCCATCCTTGGAATTCCATAATGAGAAATGGCAGACTTTCCTCGTCATTTAACTTTCCAAACTCTACATCAAAGAGAAATAAATCATTGTCTAAAAATGTTGTCAGACCATTTTGGGTCAGATTACGAGTGGCAGTTTAATAATTGCGGCTTTTTGCGCTCATCGGTTTTACGCTCGTGTTATAAGTTGAAAGTAAATGTGATCTACACTAGAATGATTACCACGTCATCAGAGCTTTGGTTAACTGTTTCCCGAAACACAAAAGTGTCACAAAACACATCAAAAATACAAAAGTACAGCTACACTCATAATAACTCATAATAATAAAAAATATTGCACACGAAAGTTATGAAGGCTCAAAGATATGTCTAAAAATATAAATGTATATATATAGATATATATGTGTGTATATATATATATATATATGTGTGTGTGTTTATATGTGTGTACATATGTATTTATGTATTTTCATGTGTATTTAAACACATAAATTCATATGTACACACACACAAATATACATATACATATATATATATATATATATATATATGATCCACAGAGAGAACCAAAATAAGCGCTTCAAAGCCAAGATTGATGAATAAAAAACTGTGTGTTTTATTAGGACATTTAAAAACAAAGAATGTCCACAAAGGACAAAAAGTAATCCAGGTTAGTGTAGCAGGCACACAGAGCAGACATGTTTCGTGCTCAGGTAGCACTTGATCACTGCTTACCTGTGCACCTGCAAAGGCCTGCCTTTTAATTACACAAATTTAAAGTGATACATTACACATTTCATTTAGACAACCTGAATAAGTGAATATCAAGAGTAAATCTGCATAGTTAATCTATGTATTATATATGGGAATATAGCAAACTTTGCAAAGAATTTATATTATGCTAGAATGCAAAGAAAACTGAATGGAAAATGTTTTTATATTAAATAGCAAATTTGTATATCTTAGTTTAAAGCTAGTCAAAGATGGAAAATTATATATAAAAAGAAACTGACATGAAGAGTAAATCTGCATAGTTAATCTATGTTTTATATATAGGAATATAGCAAATTTTGCAAATAATTGATATTATGTTGAAATACTTAGAAGACTAATGGAAAATGATTTTATATTGAAAAACAGATTTATGTATCTTAGTTTAATACTAGTCATTAAAGTAAAAAATTAAGTACAGTTATGGGCTGACTTTTGTAGGACTATCAAATTTTGCACTATCCTATAATTATAGTTTATTATACAAATAAATCTAAATCTCTTCTTTTGTTAATCCCTAAAGGATAACTAGTTTGTAAAGTCAGTATCCAAAAAACTTCTCTTTTGTCTAGCATCATTTCCCTATTTCCTCCTCTACTCCAAATAGGAACAAAATCTATGCCCTGCACCATTAGGGCATTAACATCCGCATTATGCTTTTCTTTGAAATGTCTCGCTACTGGAGTATCTGAACTCTCATCTTCTATGCTACGTAGGTGTTCTAAAAACCTTTCCTTGAGCGGCCTGGTGGTCTTACCTGTGTACTGCATGAAACAGATTTTACAGGTTAACAGATATATCACATGAGTAGTTGAACAGTTTATTGAATAGTTAATTTTGTGTTGTTTATGGGTTACTGACGATGTTATTACTTCTCCTTCTTTTACAAAATTACAGGTCCTACATATTGGCCTCCTACATTTGTGGAAGCCCCTTTTTCTTTGAAGCCAATTTTTGTTTGAAATAGGTTTAAGCTCAGAAGGAGATAAAAAGTTAGATAAAGTTTTACCTCTTTTTGATATAAAATTGCACCCTTCCTGCATGATTTCTTTAAGTATGGGATCAGAATATAATATAGGTATAGAACCTTGCACAATTTTACAAATTTTGTTGTATTCCAAACTATAGTTTGTAATGAATTTGAGTTTATTCTGATATTTGTCAGTATTTACATGTTGTTTCTTCCTATTCAAAAGATTTTTCCTTGGTATTTTATCCACTGTATTTTTAGCTTTTATTAATGTCTCATTTTTATAGCCTCTATCTTTAAGTCTCTCTAAGGCTATCTTTGCATGTTTTTGGTATTCATCCTCTGTCGTACAGTTTCTTTTAAGTCTAATTAGTTCTCCTTTAGGTATTGCATTAATAACATGTTTGGGGTGACATGAGTCATATTTTAAAGTGGTATTGCCTGCTGTTGGTTTCCTAAATAGTGTAGTGTTTATATTATTAGATTTATCATCGATAAAGATTGTCAAATCAAGGAAATTGACATTAGTTGTACTATAATGGCTTGTAAATTCAATGCCACATTCATTAGAGTTTAAGTATTGACAAAATTCCTCTATTTCAGAATCATTTCCATCATATATAAATAGCAGGTCATCTATGTATCGAAAAAATGATACGATACGTGATTTGTGAGGGTTTCTATCTCCAAAGACATGGGACAGCTCCCACCAACCCATGAAGAGGTTGGCATAGGAGGGGGCAAATTTAGCCCCCATAGCTGTCCCACGTCTCTGGAGATAGAAACTATTACCAAATTTAAAAAAATTATGTGTTAGCAAATACTCTATTGCATTAATCAGAAAGACCTTAGAAGGTGCTTCATAATTACTGTAATTGTCTAGAAAAAATTCTATTGCTTTTAAGCCCTTCTCATGTACTATTGAGGTGTACAAGGATGAGACATCTGATGTGATTAATCTGTAGGTTGGTTTCCATTGTATATTTTCTAGTTTTCTTAATAGTGCTGTTGTGTCTTGAATGTAGGATGGGAGATTACATACTAGTGGTTGCAAAAAAGAATCCACTAATTCTGAGAGTGATTCATTGAGTGAGTTGATGCCAGCTATTATGGGCCTTCCAGGAGGTAATACAGGATCTTTATGTATCTTTGGAAAATAATGAAAGATGGGTGTTACTGGAAATTCAGGGACAAGTGCTTCTTGTATTGACTGATTTATTATATTGTTGTTTCTGGCATAACACACTAAACTAGTCAGTTGTTCTTTAAATTTTTTAGTTGGATTCTCCTTTAATTTTACATATACATTTGTGTCAGTTAACTGTCTAGTAGCTTCAGCTAAATAGTCTTTTCTATTTAGCACGACCACATTGCCGCCCTTGTCTGACTGTCTAATGATTAATTCCTCATCTTTAGTTAAAGACTTCAATGCTTCCTTCTCTGCATATGTAAGGTTTGATTTTGGTCTGTATTTAGATTTAGTTGTATCTCTATTGTTTTCATCTAGAACTCTGAGTTTATTTTCAATGGTCTTTTGAAAAATGTCTAGGACTTTAGGTCTCATTTGTGTTGGATAAAAGGAACTTTTGTTCTTAATATGTTTAAGTGAAATCCCTTTTGTGTCTGGCAGCCCTATTTTAGTTATGTGATTTTCTTGTTCAAGTGTTTGAAGGTCATATACACTGCACCAATCTGTGAAATGCATCTTATCTATTTCAGTGTAATCAGTGCTAACTGTATCTTCACTCATATCAGTAGTTGGCGACATATCTTTATCCTGAGCAGAATAAAAATGCCTACGCAAAGTAATTTTGCGCACAAATCTATTAATATCTAAAATGGTGTCAAACATGTTGAAATGATTTGTGGGAACAAAGTTAAGTCCTTTTGATAGAACAGAGGTCTCTAAACTAGTCAGATTTTTAGAAGATAGATTGATAACATCTGAGTTCATGCATATTTCTTGTAACAAAAGAAGAGATTTAGATTTATTTGTATAATAAACTATAATTATAGGATAGTGCAAAATTTGATAGTCCTACAAAAGTCAGCCCATAACTGTACTTAATTTTTTACTTTAATGACTAGTATTAAACTAAGATACATAAATCTGCCAGACACAAAAGGGATTTCACTTAAACATATTAAGAACAAAAGTTCCTTTTATCCAACACAAATGAGACCTAAAGTCCTAGACATTTTTCAAAAGACCATTGAAAATAAACTCAGAGTTCTAGATGAAAACAATAGAGATACAACTAAATCTAAATACAGACCAAAATCAAACCTTACATATGCAGAGAAGGAAGCATTGAAGTCTTTAACTAAAGATGAGGAATTAATCATTAGACAGTCAGACAAGGGCGGCAATGTGGTCGTGCTAAATAGAAAAGACTATTTAGCTGAAGCTACTAGACAGTTAACTGACACAAATGTATATGTAAAATTAAAGGAGAATCCAACTAAAAAATTTAAAGAACAACTGACTAGTTTAGTGTGTTATGCCAGAAACAACAATATAATAAATCAGTCAATACAAGAAGCACTTGTCCCTGAATTTCCAGTAACACCCATCTTTCATTATTTTCCAAAGATACATAAAGATCCTGTATTACCTCCTGGAAGGCCCATAATAGCTGGCATCAACTCACTCAATGAATCACTCTCAGAATTAGTGGATTCTTTTTTGCAACCACTAGTATGTAATCTCCCATCCTACATTCAAGACACAACAGCACTATTAAGAAAACTAGAAAATATACAATGGAAACCAACCTACAGATTAATCACATCAGATGTCTCATCCTTGTACACCTCAATAGTACATGAGAAGGGCTTAAAAGCAATAGAATTTTTTCTAGACAATTACAGTAATTATGAAGCACCTTCTAAGGTCTTTCTGATTAATGCAATAGAGTATTTGCTAACACATAATTTTTTTAAATTTGGTAATAGTTTCTATCTCCAGAGACGTGGGACAGCTATGGGGGCTAAATTTGCCCCCTCCTATGCCAACCTCTTCATGGGTTGGTGGGAGCTGTCCCATGTCTTTGGAGATAGAAACCCTCACAAATCACGTATCGTATCATTTTTTCGATACATAGATGACCTGCTATTTATATATGATGGAAATGATTCTGAAATAGAGGAATTTTGTCAATACTTAAACTCTAATGAATGTGGCATTGAATTTACAAGCCATTATAGTACAACTAATGTCAATTTCCTTGATTTGACAATCTTTATCGATGATAAATCTAATAATATAAACACTACACTATTTAGGAAACCAACAGCAGGCAATACCACTTTAAAATATGACTCATGTCACCCCAAACATGTTATTAATGCAATACCTAAAGGAGAACTAATTAGACTTAAAAGAAACTGTACGACAGAGGATGAATACCAAAAACATGCAAAGATAGCCTTAGAGAGACTTAAAGATAGAGGCTATAAAAATGAGACATTAATAAAAGCTAAAAATACAGTGGATAAAATACCAAGGAAAAATCTTTTGAATAGGAAGAAACAACATGTAAATACTGACAAATATCAGAATAAACTCAAATTCATTACAAACTATAGTTTGGAATACAACAAAATTTGTAAAATTGTGCAAGGTTCTATACCTATATTATATTCTGATCCCATACTTAAAGAAATCATGCAGGAAGGGTGCAATTTTATATCAAAAAGAGGTAAAACTTTATCTAACTTTTTATCTCCTTCTGAGCTTAAACCTATTTCAAACAAAAATTGGCTTCAAAGAAAAAGGGGCTTCCACAAATGTAGGAGGCCAATATGTAGGACCTGTAATTTTGTAAAAGAAGGAGAAGTAATAACATCGTCAGTAACCCATAAACAACACAAAATTAACTATTCAATAAACTGTTCAACTACTCATGTGATATATCTGTTAACCTGTAAAATCTGTTTCATGCAGTACACAGGTAAGACCACCAGGCCGCTCAAGGAAAGGTTTTTAGAACACCTACGTAGCATAGAAGATGAGAGTTCAGATACTCCAGTAGCGAGACATTTCAAAGAAAAGCATAATGCGGATGTTAATGCCCTAATGGTGCAGGGCATAGATTTTGTTCCTATTTGGAGTAGAGGAGGAAATAGGGAAATGATGCTAGACAAAAGAGAAGTTTTTTGGATACTGACTTTACAAACTAGTTATCCTTTAGGGATTAACAAAAGAAGAGATTTAGATTTATTTGTATAATAAACTATAATTATAGGATAGTGCAAAATTTGATAGTCCTACAAAAGTCAGCCCATAACTGTACTTAATTTTTTACTTTAATGACTAGTATTAAACTAAGATACATAAATCTGTTTTTCAATATAAAATCATTTTCCATTAGTCTTCTAAGTATTTCAACATAATATCAATTATTTGCAAAATTTGCTATATTCCTATATATAAAACATAGATTAACTATGCAGATTTACTCTTCATGTCAGTTTCTTTTTATATATAATTTTCCATCTTTGACTAGCTTTAAACTAAGATATACAAATTTGCTATTTAATATAAAAACATTTTCCATTCAGTTTTCTTTGCATTCTAGCATAATATAAATTCTTTGCAAAGTTTGCTATATTCCCATATATAATACATAGATTAACTATGCAGATTTACTCTTGATATTCACTTATTCAGGTTGTCTAAATGAAATGTGTAATGTATCACTTTAAATTTGTGTAATTAAAAGGCAGGCCTTTGCAGGTGCACAGGTAAGCAGTGATCAAGTGCTACCTGAGCACGAAACATGTCTGCTCTGTGTGCCTGCTACACTAACCTGGATTACTTTTTGTCCTTTGTGGACATTCTTTGTTTTTAAATGTCCTAATAAAACACACAGTTTTTTATTCATCAATCTTGGCTTTGAAGCGCTTATTTTGGTTCTCTCTGTGGATCATGGATTTTGCTCTTTGGCGTGTGAAAAACAGACACGCTGAACCAACAGCTGCCATAGCCAGTAAGTAAGGGATTTAAATATCCCGCCCTCCCCTTTACAAACAGAGCCGTCTTTACTTCCAGAGAACAGAGGATTATCTGTGCGCTCCGTTGTGCAGGTTATTGTTGGACTTTTATATATATATATATATATATATATATATATATATACATACATACATATAAGTGCATTGGAGTGTTTTGCAGTTAATACATGAAAACATGTAAAAACATAATATTATAAAATAGTTTTCAAATAATGAGGGCAACCCGACGTGCACAGAATTTCTAGTGCAGTTAACGCTTGAGTGGGAGCATTAAATAGCGCTCCACTCGTAATCTGACCCTTTATTTTTAACAAATTATTTTCTTTTACATTGTGTTTAAAGCCAGCAAAGGCGTTAAATACATAGACAAATTTGTGCTCCTGTGCCACTACAGATTAGCATAAAGCTGGTGAGCATGTGAAAATAATATATACTGTATATATATAAATATATATTTATATATATATATACTCCGTAAATATATATATATATGTGGCATATATTCCAATCACTGACTGTATGCTCATCTGGAGCAGAGTAGGGGTGTTCCAAGAGGTTCCATTTACCTAGCTGCAGATTTAATTTATAGGCCCTCATATGTGCCTGCAACTATAAGTTAAAAAAGCAACAGTCTTAAAGGGACAGTAAAGTCAAAATTAAACTTTAATGATTCAGAAATAGCATGCAGTTTTAAAAACTTTCCAATTTAATAAAATTGCCAAATGTCCTTCTTTTTCTTGGTATCCTTTGTTGAAAAGTAATCTCAGGAATAGCAATGCAATACTGAGATCTAGCTAAACACGTCTGGTGAGCTAATGACAGGAGAAATAAATTAAATGTGCAGCGACCAGTCACCAGTTAGCTACCAGTAGTGCACTGTTGCTCCTGAGCCTGCCTAGGTATGCTCTTTAACCCCTTGAGTGCTAATGACGGCTCTGAGCGGTCACAGAGTTTCCCACTCTGGTGCTAATGACGGCTCAGAGCCGTCACTAGCACTCTCCCAAATTGATGGAGATCTGGGGGCTCCTACCCCGGCGATCGGTGCTGCATAATGAAAGGCATCGCCGGGGCTTCCGTTTTGCGTGGTGACGTCACGCGCAATAAACGTGATGACGTCACCGTGCAACTTTTTTTAACATTAACAATGTTAAATATAGGAGCAGGGGGCATGCTGCTTAGAAGCCTGTATCTCAGGCATCTAAGCAGCTACAGACCCCCAAGACCCACCGTTGGAAAGGTAATCGCCTAACCTTTCCAATGGTATAAGTCTTGGGGATCTGAAATAAATTTAAAAAAAGTAAAAAAAAAATATTTTTAAAAATATTAAATAAAAATCCCTTTAAGAAAACCTTAGCACCCAGGTGGGAAAGTGCTTAGCACTCAAAGGGTTAACAAAGGATGCTAAGAAACAAAGCAAAATTGATAAGAGAAGTAAATTGAAAAGTTGTTTGAAATTGCATGCTCTATCTCAGTGTTTCTCAACCGTGGTCCTCAAGTACCCCCAACAGGCCAGGTTTTCATTATAGTTGAGCTAGAGCACAGGTGAAATAATCAGCTGATGGGTGAAAGCAGGTTAGTAACTATGATCAGATGATTATTTCACCTGTGGTTTAGTTAAGTTATAATGAAAATCTGGCCTGTTAGGGGGTGTTTTACTTGCCCTTTAAGACCTTGCAGGTGGGGGGAGTTAAAATTCATCCAAGATGATTGACAAGCCCTGCTCTCGCTCAATTAGTTGCGTAACAGAGCAGGGGGCGGAATTGCATTATACAATAATAAATGCTTGCTCCAAATGCAGTCAGACAGATTTCTTGTCTGCTCACAGTATTATAAATTTTGTATAATAGTAGACATAGATGGCGCTGATCTAGCAGGGGTTAAAGTTCCATCCCCAGAGAAGTTACCTTATTGTTGATATTGTGATCCTGTTTTAACAGTTTCGCTTGTAGGTTTGTATTATATAAATGTGGGCCTATGTGGGAGTTAAACCCATAGTAAAAAAGAATTTTGAACAGAAATAGAGCATTTTAAAGATATGCTCGATTACCCCTTTATCTAAATTGTCTAAACCATTGCTTCAAAATACCAGAACCAACTAAAAAGCCTGATTTTGTAGGACTATCTAGGTAAACCAGTGTAGATAGCACCTAATTATATCACATGTGCTGAACATCTGGCCTGTGTCTGAGTCCAGAGGGCTGGAATTGGGAACTCCTACACAGGGTTAAAACTAAAGGGGGGAGGGGGGTAGAGGAGAGAAAGAGAGAGAGAAAAAGGTTTGTGGGGGGTTGAGCTAGAAAAAGGGGTAGGGAGAGTGGGAGAGGGAGGGTGAGATAGAGTGAGGGGGAGATAATGAGATAATGAGATATGTATAATGAAATATGCAAATAAACCAAACAGTAACCACTTTAAATATAACGTATATTGAAATAGTTTTATTATATATACAGTATATATATATATATATATAAATAAAATGAATTCTGCTTATTTTATAGGAATATCTTAGCATATACAACTACTATATATTTACAGGAGTGGTATCATTATCTAATTACCTTACATATATTTGGTAACTATAAACTGACTATATATATATATATATATGTAAAACACAAGGGTATGCACATGAGAGCCCTAGAGCTTGTGACAAGGTACACAAAATGTAATTAAAAAGACAGCAAAACAACTCTATAGATAATACACAATCTAATATACTGTATGTTCAATGAATAGCTACTGTAGTGTTAATACTGCACTAAGGTATATTCGTCAGCCGTGCTATTCGGTATTCATTTCAGTTTAAATGAACCAAATACTGAAAGTTCTTGGAACATTTACATTTGTTTTTGTTAAACTAATATAAATGTTCCTTTGCTAGGCGTGAAACTGTTTATCTGTAGCGTTACATATTTATATCTAGCACACTGGAGAGCCGCGCTAATCCCAACTAGATATGTGCATGATCGAAAAATTTGTTTCGGTTCGGATTGATTCTGATTTTTTCGAATTTCGGTTCGGATCGATTGGAATTAGGCAAAATTTGAATGAATTTGTTTCGGATTTATTCGGATTAGAATAAATTCGGCTGAATTCGGTTCGATTCGGTTTGGTTCGGTTCCGAAATTCGGAATTTCGGTATGTGTTAGGTGGGATATGCTGTGTATTAGACTAGTATTATGTATGTATACCCATAGCAGAGTGATATAACCTAAAACCTAATATACTGTACAATACTAGTGTAATACACAGCCATCCGAATCTACTGAATAAAGTCAGCAGTTAAAGGAACATTAAACCCCAATTTTTTTTTTCATGATTCAGATAGAGAATACTTTTTTTTTTTTTTTTTTTTGTATAATTTTTTATTGGATGAAAAATGAGACATTACATGGAAATGCATTAAAAAAAGAAACAAACAAAAAAAAAAT
The DNA here is from genome assembly GCF_027579735.1 of Bombina bombina. Classification (NCBI taxonomy): domain Eukaryota; kingdom Metazoa; phylum Chordata; class Amphibia; order Anura; family Bombinatoridae; genus Bombina; species Bombina bombina. The sequence continues at coordinate 1,049,431,995 of NC_069501.1, read as the reverse complement.
TACATTGATTACAGATCAACATGTTCTTCTGCGCTTTGCTTAGATTAACATCCAAAATTTTTTCTTTAAAATGCTTTTAAGAAAACTTATTATAACTAACAAGGAACATAAAACCAATCAATTCAAAACTAAACATTAGTTGGTCATCATCAGTAAGCAGGGGCTGTAGTTGATCCTGTCCGTTTCAGCTAAAGATTAAATTGACATATTTATGTAACGTCCTTTAAACTGTCTTAGAGACTTCACTCACCCTTTTTATAGTATGTCTGATGTCGTATGCAAAGTTTTAGTGTATGTGCATTCGTGTTTCCCAGTAAAACTTTATGTTATTAAACATTTCCATGTCCTTTCTTATAAAATAGCCATATTCTTCCAGTTGGATTGTATGGTTCATTAACGTTTCCCAGGCCTTATATGTGGGTACCACCCGTGATTTCCAGTTAGAAGCTATCAGGGATTTGGCTGTGTTTAGAGCTAACTGTATTAGTTTCCTCCTAATTTTGCAACTACATTTTGGGAGTAGGTTTAGTAGGGCTGTCGTGGGTTGGATTTGATAGTCGGCGCTTTGATTGCTGATTAATTTGATAAAATTTCCTATTAGTAACCAGAATGGTTGTAGTTTATCACAGGACCACCAGATATGTATCATGGTTCCCCTGTTACCGCACCCTCTCCAGCACATATCAGAGGCTGTCGGATAGATTGTCTTTATTCTTGCTGGGGTGAGGTACCATCGCGTCAGGACCTTGAAGTTTAATTCCAAAGTCTTAGCTGAAGTCGAAGACTTTCTAGTATTCTGTGTGATATATTTCCAATCCTGTTCACTTAGTTCCTCTCCTAATTCCCTGTGCCATCTACTTCTATAGTTAGGGGCCATGCTCAACTCGTTGAGCGACAGTGCCCTCTTTGCCCATGCCAAAGTATGGCATAATGGTTGACTTCCTAGACACTGTTGTTCAAACATGGTGGGCTGCCTAATTAGTTTTTCCCTATCTGGGGACATGGCCAACAAGTGCTGAAGTTGGAAATACTTCAGCCATTTCGTGAAAGCGCCCCCCAATACCCCGTCAAGGTCTGATCTTCGCCTTAGTTTACCATTAGTTAGGAATCTGGTTATAGGTATCGTATAACCCATCTCCCAATCGAGTTGCCTAGATAGTTTTTGCTCCAAGCCCCCGTGTAATTCTGCATTAGGGGAAACTGGGGACATTGGGGATCTCAGGGATGATATTTGGCTATTGCATGCTATAGTGCTGTCCCAAATATCAAAAGTATGGTGGTATATTGGATATGACCTGATCCAAGGGGGTCGGCTCTTTCTTTCCACCCAGCACAGCACCCCAGGGGAGGGAGTCCTCAAGATATGGGAATCCAGAGTCACCCAAGCTTTATTTTCAGCGTTACGATGCCAATCTAGTATTCTTTGCAAGCATTTTGCTTTATAGTACATCTCAATGTTGGGGAGTCCCAGTCCCCCCTCCCGTGTGGCCCCATACATAGTGGGTTTAATGATCCTAGGTTTAATTCTGCCCCAAATGTAATTATTTAATAATTTCTGTAGCTTATTGCGGAATAAGATAGGTAGTGCAATTGGCACCGTTTGGAGCATATAAAGAATTTTGGGTAGTACAGTCATTTTCACTGCCTGTATACGTCCCCACCACGAGATCAGTTTATCATTCCACCTATTTAGGTCTTTAGTTAGCTCATTGTATAGGTTTTGGTAATTTTTTGCAAACAAGGTACCAAGCCTGGGTGACAGGTAGATCCCCAGATACTTGATGGCCTTGTTTTGTGGTATGAATGGGCACTTTTTTAGTAATTCCGAATATTCTTTTCTTGGCATAGAGATATTTAAAATTTCAGATTTTTGATCATTTAGAAGGAAATTAGAGAACATCCCAAACTCTTCGAACTCCCTCAACACTGCTGGGATAGACTCTGTGGGATTAGACAGTGTGAGCAACACATCATCTGCGTATAGAGATAATTTATAATTATTTTGTCCAATTTTGATGCCTGAGATTTGTTCGTTTTGTCTGATTTTATGGGCCAGGATCTCCATGCTCAACACAAACAGAAGGGGAGACAGGGGACAACCCTGCCGTGTTCCGTTCTGGATGAAAAATTTATCTGATAAAATATTGTTTGCTTTTACTTGGGCTGAGGGGTTTTGGTACAGGCTAAAAATTCTTTTTATAATAGTTTCCCCGAATCCCATTTTGCCTAGAGTTGCTTGCAAAAAGCTCCAATCTAAGCGATCAAATGCTTTTTCAGCATCAGCGGAGACAACCACCATTCCTAATTTATTTAATTTAGCGTAGTCAATTAATTGTAGTGTTCTAATGGTGTTGTCTCTCGCTTCTCTTCCTGGGACAAAACCTGCTTGGTCAAGGTGAATAATCTGGGGTAACAGTTTATTAATACGGCCCGCTAAAATTTTTGCGTAAAGTTTGAGATCCGTATTGAGTAGTGATATGGGTCTGTAATTATTTGGTAGATTAGTTGGTTTATTTGGCTTGGGGAGCACTGAAATATATGCTTCCAAACATTCTGCTGGGAAGCTGCCTACCTCATCAATATGTTGAAAAGCTTTTAATAGGTGAGGTGCTATTAATGTTTTGTAAGTCTTATAGTAATCATTTGAGAATCCATCTGGGCCTGGGCTCTTATTGTTGGGTAGTGTCTCTATAGCTTTTAAGACTTCTTGCAATGTGAATGGGGAGTCTAGGGTGTCAGCTTCTTGTGTGGAGATTTTTGGAACATCTACTGAGTCTAAATATTGGCTAAGGGAGCACAAATTCTCTGGTTTTCCTTGTTTTGCTATGTTATATAGCTTAGCGTAGTAATCCCCAAATACATTTGCTATTTTTTTAGGTTCGGTCACTATTTGTCCTTTATCATTATCTATTTTAAAAATGTGGGCCTGATATCTTTTTTTCGCTAAAATTTTCGCTAACCATGCCCCTGCTTTATTGTTATTATGAAAATACAATTTTTTTAGGTAAAATGCCTTGTTATTAGCATCCCTTTGTAGGTGTTGCCGAAATGCTGACATAGCTCCACTGACCAGATGTGTAAGTTCATTATCTGCTGGATCAAGTTTGTGTCTCTGTTCCACTAGCTTTAAAGCAGAAAGTAATTTTTTATACTCTGTGTCATATTGTTTACGTAGGTTTGCTCTTTGTTTAATTAACTCTCCCCTAATAGTAGCTTTATGAGCTAACCAATTGGTAATTTTATTTGTGTCCGAGGAGGTATTGTGCTGGAAAAATTCTGTGATGTGTTCCCCTATATGGCGTTTGATAAGTGGGTTGTGCAATAAAGCGGAATCCAGTCGCCACAGAGGTTGGTGTGAGGGCATTGAGGGCCATCCAAGTTCTAACGTAATGGATGCATGATCCGACCATGATATCGGCAATATCTCTGTATCTATGGCATTGGCTATGTGATTATGATCCAACAGCCAATAGTCTATTCTGGAATAGGAGTGACCTGGATGTGAATAAAAGGTATAGCTCCGCGTTCTGGGATGGTGTAACCTCCAAACATCTATTAATAAAAGAGTATCTAATTTTTGGTTAATGTGTGCCCTATTTCTCTGAGTTATTTGACTCTTTCCTGTGGAGCAATCCATAAAGGGGTTCAATGTGATATTGAAATCACCACCCACTATTACTACCCCCCTCTGCATTTCTCCTAATTTAGCTAAAGCTTTATTATAAAAACTAGTTTGGTTTATGTTGGGCGCATATATGTTCATTAAGGTTAGCTGAGTGTTGTATAGTGTGCCTACCAATATCAGGATTCTACCATCTTCATTTGAAAATTGATCCAAAATTTGAAATGGGACATCTTTATTTATTAAAATGCCAACCCCATTCTTTTTGTTGGGATTTGAGTTAAATATTTGTTGGGTATAGATTTTGGAATAGAGTTTTGGTTCTTTATGTTTGGGGAAATGAGTTTCTTGTAAAAACACTATTGATCCTTGTGATTTTTTAAACCACGCCATTGCAATTGACCTTTTGGTAGGGGAGTTCAAACCTTTACAGTTTTGTGAAATCAACTTTATATCATAAGACATTAACTATTAATTCAATCTGCTTTAGTTCTCTGCGAAACATTAATTCTATCCAGCAGGCAGTACAATAATACTTTTCAAATGACAATGACCAACAATATAAAAAATTCAAACATGTCATGGTAACCATATATGACAACATTAACATTTGAACAATGACTCTAAATATGAATACCATCTTCTCACTTGAGAGATAAAAAAACATAAATGTAAAAGGGGTTAGGGGGATCCAAAGACCTCCGTGGGTCTAGACACAGTTAGGGAAACAAAGCATGAGAAAACATTTATCACATATGCATATCGTTCTATTTATTTATTTATTTATTTATTTTTTATTTATTTTTATTTTTTTTAATTTTATTTAGTAATACATTTTTAACTTTTCAGTGCACTTCTTAGGCAAACAGTCAGCAGGCTCTGTTAAATTTTAATAGTACGCTAAAGCTATTAAATCTATCGACTTTACTGTAATATAGATGCTCTATGATAGCCTTCATTTATTACTCAGTCTTTAGTGTTTCAGTTCATTTTCTGTCTTTCAGATGGATCTGAGCAATGTAAGAAAGTAATAACAAACGATATTACCTGATCAGATGAGAGACATCTTCACTAATCCGAAGACATTCCAAAATTTCACTTCTGGTTTTGATTTTCTCTATAATATTAATATTCTGTATACCAAACGATAGTCAGCCATCATCAGATTCATGAACTATTGAAGAGCCACCTGTAGCAGGGGCCCTTGGGCGTTTTCGCTGAACTGTCTGCCAACGTGGTCTTTGCTGTAATGGGTTGGCATTTGCAGGTGTGTTTGATTCATGTATGGACGGCAGGGATGGCTGTGTGATTCCCAGTTGAGTACAAAAGTCCTCCAGATCTTCTATTGATTTGTAGACGTGAATGCGGTTGTTTTTCAGCACTTTAATGCTAAAGGGGAACCCCCATCTATAGGGAATTCCGTTGTCTTGGAGGTGTTGTGTCAAAAACCTTGTTTCTTTTCTATTTTGCAACGTAAGCGGACTAAGATCAGAGTAGAGTTGTAACTGAGATCCCTGAAAAGAAATTGGTTGTTGTTGTCTCGAAGCCTTCATTATCCTTTCTTTATCCAGATATTTGTGGAATTTTATTATTACATCCCTTGGGGGGTCTTTTTCTTTGGGTTGTGGCCTCAGAGCCCTATGAGCCCTATCGAGTGGAATCTCAGTGTAGTTAGATTCATTTAATATATTCTTAAATAGATCCTGGAGGGAGGAGTGCAGATTTTCAGGAGTTATTCTTTCTGGTAGTCCTCTTACCCTTATATTCTGCCTCCTCCCTCTGTTGTCCAAGTCTTCCAATTTTTCCTGTAGAAAAGCAATTTGGGATTCTTGAGTCAGGAGTTTTCTGTTCATGAGATCCATATAATTTGTTTGAGATTCTGACTGTTCCTCTAAATATTCCATTCTATTTCCCAACTCATTGACCTCTTTCCTCACCTCTGCTAGCCCATCTTTAATCATGCGGCCTACCTGCTGTATGAATGAAGTGAAATCTCCCTTTGTAGGAAGATCTTTTAAATCAGCTCTAGTGAGTGGGGTATCTGCTGTTGCATCCTGATAGTTATCTGTTTCTTCTGGTGCCAGTGGCACCTCTCCTTCCTCCATTGTTGGTGCCTGTGACGTTTTAAAAAACATATTCATCTTATTTGGATTACTTTTCACATTCTTATCACCTTTGCCTGATTTCCTTGCAGCCATTTTAAAGGTCACAGTGGGCTACTACCAGGGCTATATTCCTTCTTAGAGCTTAAGAGCTTGTGGTTGTATATGCAGGGATGCTATATTCAGTTAGCAAACGACTTTCCTCTTGCTCTGAACTCTTTTAGTGACATTGATAAATGCTTTTAAATGTAATTATTTCCCTGTAGGAAGTGGTATACAGTAAGAGTGAGGGCAGGGTATTATGAGTGTTTACACAACTGGTGTTTGTTTGTCCAGCAGCAAATAAACAGAAAGGAGAAGGGACACCTCTTATCTGCTTTCACAGCTCTAACTCTGAGCCAAAGGACAGGGATCTGAGGTGATCGTCATTCAGATTTCCACTACAGGAGAGTGAATTGCAAACGTGTGTGGTTAAACTGTTTTGCTTTACACCACATGGTCGATGTGCACAGGCTAACTAATATGGCCCCTGTAGAGATTCCCCAGCGGTGACTTTCACTATGTGTCCAGCGGTAAAAAGGAGAATCCCCTTCTCAGTATATACGCTGCTCAGGGCTAAGTGATCCAAATTATGTGCGATAGTAATATGCAGCCAACCCGCCCTCTGCACATTTGCAATGTTAAAACATGGCGCTCACCTTCAATACGCGCCGTTGTGATTTATGGCCGCCTTGATCAGCTCCTGCAGCTATCTGCCGTAATACCGCGCTCATTCAGTGACCGGGTAGTTGCTTATCCCCTGGAGTGGAATCAAGTCAGACTTGCGGTGAGCGGTTATCGCTCCATTATCGGCTTGTCCTGCCTGTGGGTGTATGTCCGTTCTGTGCCTGATATTAATGGCGCTTCTTCATGTGCAGTGTGGTTGCGCTAACCAGTCCTCCTGTTACCAACCATTTCTTTGCCTGAAGGAGTGTTATATCTCCAGTGCATCTTTTGTGACAAAAGCTGAAATAAGTAGGATATTATGCCCTAACTGTGTCTAAGGATTTCAGAGCTTCATAACTGTGCGGCCATTTCAGTCCATGGTCGGCTCCGCCCCCAGAGAATATTTTTTTAAACAACTTTCTAATTTACTTCTATTATCTAATTTGCTTCATTCTCTTAATATTTTTTCCTGAAAAGCATATCTAGATAGGCTCAGTAGCTTCTGATTGTTGGCTGTACATAGATGCCTCATGTGATTGGCTCACCCGTGTGCATTGTTATTTCTTTAACTAAGGCTATCTAAATAATGAAGCAAATTAAATAATAGAAGACAATTGGAATGATGTTTAAAATTGTATTCTCTGCCTGAATTATGAAAGAAAATTTTGGGGTTCAATGTCCCTTTAAGAGCTTTATGGGCTAACACCGGAATATAAAGCTCTTAACTACAGTGCTACAAAGTACACTAACACCCATAAACTACCTATGAACCACTAAACCAAGGCACCCCACATCGCAAACACTATCATAAAATGATTTAACCCCTAATCTGCCAACCGGACACCGCCGCCACCTACATTATACAGTGGGGCAAAAAAGTATTTAGTCACCAATTGTGCATGTTCTCCCACTTAAGAAGATGAGAGAGGCCTGTAATTGTCATCATAGGTATACCTCAACTATGAGAGACAAAATGTGGAAACAAATCCAGACAATCACATTGTCTGATTTGGAAAGAATTTATTTGCATATTATGGTGGAAAATAAGTATTTGGTCACCTACAAACAAGCAAGATTTCTAGCTCTCACAGACCTGTATCTACTTCTTTAAGAGGCTCCTCTGTCCTCCACTCATTACCTGTATTAATGGCACCTGTTTGAACTTGTTATCAGTATAAAAGACACCTGTCCACAACCTCAAACAGTCACACTCCAAACTCCACTATGGTGAAGACCAAAGAGTTGTCGAAGGACACCAGAAACAAAATTGTAGACCTGCACCAGGAGGGGAAGACTGAATCTGCAATAGGCAAGCAGCTTGGTGTGAAGAAATCAACTGTGGGAGCAATAATTAGAAAATGGAAGACATACAAGACCACTGATAATCTCCCTCGATCTGGGGCTCCACGCAAAAACTCACCCTGTGGGGTCAAAATGATCACAAGAACGGTGAACAAACATCCCAGAACCACATGGGGGGGCCTAGTGAATGACCTGCAGAGAGCTGGGACCAACGTAATAAAGGCTACCATCAGTAACACACTACGCCGCCAGAGACTCAGATCCTGCAGTGCCAGACGTGTCCCCCTGCTTAAGCCAGTACATGTCCGGGCCCGTCTGAAGTATGCTAGAGAGCATTTGGATGATCCAGAAGTGGATTGGGAGAATGTCATATGGTCAGATGAAACCAAAGTAGAACTGTTTGGTAGAAACACAACTCATCGTGTTTGGAGGAGAGAGAATGCTGAGTTGCAACCAAAGAACACCATACCTACTGTGAAGCATGGGGGTGGCAACATCATGCTTTGGGGCTGTTTCTCTGCAAAGGGAACAGGACGACTGATCCGTGTACATGAAAGAATGAATGGGGCCATGTATCGTGAGATTTTGAGTGCAAACCTCCTTCCATCAGCAAGGCCATTGAAGATGAAACGTGGCTGGGTCTTTCAGCATGACAATGATCCCAAACACACTGCCCGGGCAATGAAGGAGTGGCTTCGTAAGAAGCATTTCAAGGTCCTGGAGTGGCCTAGCCAGTCTCCAGATCTCAACCCCATAGAAAACCTTTGGAGGGAGTTGAAAGTCTGTTTTGCCCAGTGACAGCCCCAAAACATCACTGCTCTAGAGGAGATCTGCATGCAGGAATGGGCCAACATACCAGCAACAGTGTGTGACAACCGTGTGAAGACTTACAGAAAACGTCTGACCTCTGTCATTGCCAACAAAGGATATGTAACAAAGTATTGAAATGAACTTTTGATATTGACCAAATACTTATTTTCCACCATAATTTGCAAATAAATTCTTTCCAAATCATACAATGTGATTGTCTGGATTTGTTTCCACATTTTGTCTCTCATAGTTGAGGTATACACATGATGAAAATTACAGGCCTCTCTCATCTTCTTAAGTGGGAGAACTTGCACAATTAGTGGCTGGCTAAATACTTTTTTGCCCCACTGTAGCTATGAACCCCTAATCTGCTGTCCCTAACATCGCCGACACCTACATTATAGTTATTAACCCCTAATCTGCCCCCCCAACGTCGCCGCAACCTAACTACAAGTATTAACCCCTAATCTGCCGACCGGACATCGCCGCCACTATAATAAATGTATTAACCCCTAAACCGCCGCACTCCCGCCTCGCAAACACTATAATACATTTTATTAACCCCTAATCTGCCCCCCAGAACGTTGCCGCAACCTAACTACAAGTATTAACCCCTAATCTGCCGACCGGACCTCGCCGCCACTATAATAAATGTATTAACCCCTAAACCGCCGCACTCCCGCCTCGCAAACACTATCATAAATGTTATTAACCCCTAATCTGCCACCCCCAACGTCGCTGCAACCTAACTACAAGTAATAACCCCTAATCTGCCAACCGGACCTCGCCGCCACTATAATAAATGCATAAACCCCTAAACCGCCGCACTCCCGCCTCGCAAACACTATAATAAATTTTATTAACCCCTAATCTGCCCCCCCCCAACGTCGCCGCAACCTAACTACAAGTATTAACCCCTAATCTGCTGACCGGACATAGCCGCCATGATAATAAATGTATTAACCCCTAAACCGCCGCACTCCCGCCTCGCAAACACTATAATACATTGCCCTTAATCTGCCCTCCCTAACATCGCCGCCACCTACCTACAATAATTAACCCCTTATCTCCCGCCCCCAACGTCGCTGCTACTATAATAAAGTTATTAACCCCTAAACCTAAATCTAACCCTAACCCTAACCCCTAACATAAATATAATTTAAATAAAACGCAAATAAATTTACTATAATTAAATAAATTAATCCTATTTAAAACTAAATACTTACCTAGAAAATAAACCCTAATATAGCTACAATATAACTAATAGTTACATTGTAGCTATTTTAGGATTTATATTTATTTTACAGGCAACTTTGTATTTATTTTAACTAGGTACAATAGTTATTAAATAGTTATTAACTATTTAATAACTACCTAGCTAAAATAAATACAAATTTACCTGTAAAATAAATCCTAACCTAAGTTACAAATACACCTAACACTACACTATCATTAAATTAATTAAATAAATTAATCCTATTTAAAACTAAATACTTACCTGTAAAACAAACCCTAATATAGCTACAATATAACTAATAGTTACATTGTAGTTATTTTAGGATTTATATTTATTTTACAGGCAACTTTGTATTTATTTTAACTAGGTACAATAGCTATTAAATAGTTATTAACTATTTAATAGCTACCTAGTTAAAATAATGTTCCGATCAGCCAATAGAATGCGAGGTCAATCTGATTGGCTGATTGGATTAGCCAATCCGATTGAACTTCAATCTGATTGGCTGATTGAATCAGCCAATCAGATTTTTCCTACCTTAATTCCGATTGGCTGATAGAATCCTATCAACCAATCGGAATTCAAGGGATGACATCTTGGATGACGTCACTTAAAGGTACCATCATTTAGTCGTTGGATCAAGAAAGAAGAGGATGCTCCGCGTCGGATGTCTTCAGGATGCTGCCGCTCCGGATGGATGAAGATAGAAGATGCTGCCTGGATGAACACTTCTGATGAATGGAAGACCTCTTCTTGCCCTGCTTGGATGAAGACTTCTGCCAGTCTGGATGTCCTCTTCTGCCCCATCGGATGATGACTTTGGCCCGGCTGGGTGAACACGACTCAAGGTAGGGAGATCTTCAGGGGGAAGTGTTAGGTTTATTTAAGGGGGGTTTGGGTTAGAGTAGGGGTATGTGGGTGGTGGGTTGTAATGTTGGGGGGTGGTATTGTGTTTTTTTTTTTACAGGCAAAAGAGCTGATTACTTTGGGGCATGCCCCGCAAAAAGCCCTTTTAAGGGCTAGTAAGGTAATAGAGCTGTTAACTTTTGTAATTTAGATTAGGGTAGGGAACATTTTTTTATTTTGGGGGGCTTTGTTATTTTATTAGGGGGCTTAGAGTAGGTGTAATTAGCTTAAAATTCTTGTAATCTTTTTTTATTTAATTGTATTTAATTGTAGGTACTTGTAGTTAATTTATTTAATTTATTTAATGATAGTGTAGTGTTAGGTTTAATTGTAACTTAGGTTAGGATTTATTTTACAGGTAATTTTGTAATTATTTAAATTAGGTAGCTATTAAATAGTTATTAACTATTTAATAGCTAATGTACCTAGTTAAAATAAATACAAAGTTGCCTGTAAAATAAATATAAATCCTAAAATAGCTACAATGTAACTAATAGTTATATTGTAGCTATATTAGGGTTTATTTTACAGGTAAGTATTTAGTTTTAAATAGGATTAATTTATTTAATTAATTTAATGATAGTGTAGTGTTAGGTGTAATTGTAACTTAGGTTAGGATTTATTTTACAGGTAAATTTGTATTTATTTTAACTAGGAAGTTATAAAATAGTTAATAACTATTTAATAACTATTGTACCTAGTTAAAATAAATACAAAGTTGCCTGTAAAATAAATATAAATCCTAAAATAGCTACAATGTAACTATTAGTTATATTGTAGCTATATTAGGGTTTATTTTACAGGTAAGTATTTAGTTTTAAATAGGATTAATTTATTTAATTATAGTAAATTTATTTAGTTTTATTTAAATTATATTTTAGTTTGGGGGGGTGTTAGGGTTAGGGTTAGACTTAGGTTTAGGGGTTAATAACTTTATTATAGTAGCGGCGACATTGGGGGCGGGAGATTAGGGGTTAATAATTGTAGGTAGGTGGTGGCGATGTTAGGGAGGGCAGATTAGGGATTAATACAATTTATTATAGTGTTTGTGAGGTGGGAGTGCGGCGGTTTAGGGGTTAATACATTTTTTAATCGTGGCGGCGATGTCCGGTTGGCAGATTAGAGGTTAATACTTGTAGTTAGGTTGCGGCGACGTTGGGGGGGGGCAGATTAGGGGTTAATGAAATTTATTATAGTGTTTGCGAGGCGGGAGTGCGGCGGTTTAGGGGTTAATACATTTATTATAGCGGCGAGGTCCGGTCGGCAGATTAGGGGTTAATACTTGTAGTTAGGTTGCAGCAACGTTGGGGGGGGGGCAGATTAGGGGTTAATAAAATGTATTATAGTGTTTGCGAGGCGGGAGTGCGGCGGTTTAGGGGTTAATACATTTATTATAGTGGCGGCGAGGTCCGGTCGGCAGATTAGGGGTTAATACTTGTAGTTAGGTTGCGGCAACGTTGGGAGGGGCAGATTAGGGGTTAATAAAATTTATTATAGTGTTTGTGAGGCGGGAGTGCGGCGGTTTAGGGGTTAATACATTTATTATAGTGGCGGCGAGGTCCGGTTGGCAGATTAGGGGTTAATACTTGTAGTTAGGTTGCGGCAACGTTGGGGGGGGCAGATTAGGGGTTAATAAAATTTATTATAGTGTTTGCGAGGCGGGAGTGCAGCGGTTTAGGGGTTAATACATTTATTATAGTGGCGGCGATGTCCGGTCGGCAGATTAGGGGTTAATACTTGTAGTTAGGTTGCGGCGACGTTGGGGGGGGCAGATTAGGGGTTAATAAATATAATATAGGTGTCGGCGATGTTAGGGACAGCAGATTAGGGGTTCATAGCTATAATGTAGGTGGCGGCGGTGTCCGGTCGGCAGATTAGGGGTTAATGCTTTGTAGTTAGGTTGCGGCGATGTTGGGGGGGCAGATTAGGGGTTAATAAAATTTATTATAGTGTTTGCGAGGTGGGAGTGCGGCGGTTTAGGGGTTAATACATTTATTATAGTGGCGGCGAGGTCCGGTCGGGAGATTAGGGGTTAATACTTGTAGTTAGGTTGCAGCGACGTTGGGGGGGCAGATTAGGGGTTAATAAATATTATGTAGGTGTCGGCGATGTTGGGGGCAGCAGATTAGGGGTTCATACGGATAATGTAGGTGGTGGCGGTGTCCAGAGCGGCAGATAATGGGTTAATAGTATAATGCAGGTGTCAGCGATAGCGGGGGCGGCAGATTAGGGGTTAATAAGTGTTAAATTAGGGGTGTTTAGACTCGGGGTTCATGTTAGGGTGTTAGGTGTAGACTTAGTGTTTCCCCATAGGAAACAATGGGGCTGCGTTAAGAGCTGAACGCTGCTTTTTTGCAGGTGTTAGGTTTTTTTGCAGCCGAAACTGCCCCATTGTTTCCTATGGGGGAATGCCGAATTTACCGAGCTAATTCGGATTTATTCGGTAGATTCGGCAGCTAATTCGGATTCATTCGGTAGATTCGGAAGTATTTTAATTCGGAAATTCGAATCGATCCGAATCTCCGAATTTACTGAATTTTCCGAATTTCCGAATCAATCTGAAACGAATCGCACATGTCTAATCCCAACCCTTCTTTACAGAGCCCCCAGGTAGTGATGTCCCGAACTGTTCGCCCGCGAACGGTTCACAGCAAACATAGGTTGTTCGCGTTCGCGTTTGTGGGCGAACACATGGCGATGTTCGATCCGCCCCTATGTGTCATCATTGTGGAAACTTTGACCCTTTATGTCACAGCCGCCTGACACATTAGAGCCAATCAACATCAGACACTCCCTCACAGACACTCCCAGCTACTCGGAATCCGCCATTTTAGACTCATAACGACCTTGCTTTTTTAATGAGAGGACGTGTTGTGTTTTTGCTCCTGACATTAATAGGAAAAACATAGCTAGGCTAGTGTATTTACAGTCCAGAAGGACTCCACTCATCTCTGCTGCAAGCACAGCACCCCAAAAAGCCCTTTTTAGGGCTATATTTCGTGCCGTTTTTTTTTTTTTTTTTCTTTTTTTATTAGCATTTGCCTGGCTTTCAGCTGTGTGTTTAAGGCTCACAGCATATGCTGTGACTACTGCCACCACTGATATCTCCCTAACAACATTAGTTTAAATTTAACTAACCCAAAAATATAATTATTTTTCTAGTGTAATTTTTTTTCATTTTCTATCAGGCCAGTGTCACACAGCATATACTCTGGTTCATTGCTCTGTGCCAGCCAGCAGCCACCAGTTTTAATATCCGTTTATAACATTATTTTTAATTTTAAAAAAAACACAAAAAAATATTTTTCTAGTGTAATCTAATTACATTTACTATCATGCCTGTGTCTGTCAGGCTCACTCAGCATTAATATACCTCTTTTTTTTCAGTCTTTTGGTTAATTGGTCTGTGCCAGGCAGCCACCCAGCACTCATATCTATTTTTCTTTCACCTTAATTTTAATATAAAAAAAAAAAGTTTAAATTTGTTTGCTAGTGTAATCTAATATAATTTTCTATCCGGCCTGTGTGTTTTGCTGACATAGAGAGCCTACTGTGTTTACTTGCTGCCCTCCCTAGTCTATGAGCCACGACTCATATGTGTTTAACCTTTTTTTAATTTCCCCCCCCCCAAAAAATAATTTCAATCATTTTTCTAGTGTAATCTAATAGTATTTTCTATCAGGCGTGTGTGTATCCGACATACAGAGCCTACTGTTTTTAATAGCTGCCCTTCCAAGGCTATCAGCCACGACTCATATGTATGTGCTTAACCTTTTTCTTAAAATTTCCAAAAAAAAGTCTTTAAATCATTATGCTAGTGTAATCTAATTGTATTTTCTATCAGGCCTGTGTCTAACTGTCTATCTGACTTACACAGCACACTGTTGTTATAATTGCTGCCCTACGTAGCAGCCAGCCAGTGCGACCACTCATAGAGTCATATGTGCATTGCACTTCTTAACATAATTTTAATATTAAAATCTAAAATTTTAAAATATTTTGCTAGTGTAATGTAACTTAATTTTCTATCAGTCCTGTGTTTTTGTCACTTACACAGCATACTGTGTTAAATTGCTGCCCTACCTACCATCCACGACTCATATCTGCCAGCCTGTCTGCCAGGCCCAAGTAGCCAATTAGTGGCACCAATCACAATTCTTGTAACAGTAATAAAAAAAAAAAAAAACATAATTTTTTGGACTGCAAATATTCAGTCTCCTAGTGCCATTGAATTTCATTCACCTCCTGCCTGCCACTGCCAGCCTTTTGTGCCAGGCCGTCTAGCCAACTATTTACACCAATCATAATTGTTGTCACAGTCAGACAGTATAGTTATTAATTTAAATAAAAAAAATTTTTAGTGTTGATCTTAATCCTCAATTTGCTCGTGCCTTTGAATTGCACTTTTCTACAGCCTTCCAAGCCTGTGTGCCAGGCCTACTTAAAAAATATTTACACCAATCATATTTGTTGTGACAGTATTCTAATAATTAAAAATTAAAATTTTTGGTAATAGTTGCTGTGATTTGAATCCTCAGTTTGCTGGTGCCATTGAATAGCACTTTCCTCCTGCCTTGCAGCCTGCTGTGAGCCAGGCCCACCTAGCCAATTGTTGTCAGCAATCATATTTCTGTTAACAGTATTGCAAAAATTGTCAATCATCACTGTTTAGACTGTCAGTAATCAGTCTCCTAGTGTCCTTGAATTGCATCTCCCTCCTGCCTGCCATCCTTTTGTGCCAGGCCGTCTTGCCAACTATTTACACCAATCCTAATTTTTTGTCACAGTATAGTTACTAATTAAAATTAAAAAAATCTTTATTGTTGATGATCTTAACCCTCAGTTTGCTCGTGCCTTTGAATTGCACTTTTCTACAGCCTTCCAAGCCTGTGTGCCAGGCCTACTTAAAAAATATTTACACCAATCATATTTGTTGTGACAGTATTCTAATAATTAAAAATTAAAATTTTTGGTAATAGTTGCTGTGATTTGAATCCTCAGTTTGCTGGTGCCATTGAATAGCACTTTCCTCCTGCCTTGCAGCCTGCTGTGAGCCAGGCCCACCTAGCCAATTGTTGTCAGCAATCATATTTCTGTTAACAGTATTTCAAAAATTGTCAATCATCACTGTTTAGACTGTCAGTAATCAGTCTCCTAGTTTCCTTGAATTGCATCTCCCTCCTGCCTGCCATCCTTTTGTGCCAGGCCGTCTTGCCAACTATTTACACCAATCCAAAATTTTTGTCGCAGTATAGTTACTAATTAAAATTAAAAAAATCTTTATTGTTGATGATCTTAACCCTCAGTTTGCTCGTGCCTTTGAATTGCACTTTTCTACAGCCTTCCAAGCCTGTGTGCCAGGCCTACTTAAAAAATATTTACACCAATCATATTTGTTGTGACAGTATTCTAATAATTAAAAATTAAAAATTTTGGTAATAGTTGCTGTGATTTGAATCCTCAGTTTGCTGGTGCCATTGAATAGCACTTTCCTCCTGCCTTGCAGCCTGCTGTGAGCCAGGCCCACCTAGCCAATTGTTGTCAGCAATCATATTTCTGTTAACAGTATTGCAAAAATTGTCAATCATCACTGTTTAGACTGTCAGTAATCAGTCTCCGCTTTTTTTTGGCTTTGGGTGCGGCTATTCATGCAGGCCATATAGAGCTGAAAACATTTGGTGTCGTATCAGCTATTAAACTAATAAGAACAGTACTACCAAAATACAGCCAATGAAGGGCCTTAGGAAGACTGGGCCAAGGTTGGATTGTAGTATTTGGTTAGGCTAATCATGATGGCCATGTAGACCACCACCACCGAGAGTCCTGGAAGTAACAGGGATGATGAGATGAAAGAGCTAAGAATATTAGAACTTGAAACAACAGAGTTAGCCATGGGTGTTAGTGCAAAACCGCTTGGCTTTTTTTTGGCTTTGGGTGCGGCTATTCATGCAGGCCATATAGAGCTGACAACATTCGGTGTCGTATCAGCTATTAAACTAATAAGAACAGTACTACCAAAATACAGCCAATGAAGGGCCTTAGGAAGACTGAGCCAAGGTTGGATTGTAGTATTTGGTTAGGCTAATCATGATGGCCATGTAGACCACCATGTAGTAATAAGAACGGTACTACCAAAATACAGCCAATGAAGGGCCTTAGGAAGACTGAGCCAAGGTTGGATTGCAGTATTTGGTTAGGCTAATCATGATGGCCATGTAGACCACCACCACCGAGAGTCCTGGAAGTAACAGGGATGATGAGATGAAAGTGCTAAGAATAGTACTACTTGAAACAACAGAGTTAGCCATGGGTGTTAATCCAAGACCGCTTGGATTTATTTTTGTATTGGGTGCAGCTAATCATGCAGGCCATATAGAGCTGACAACATTCGGTGTTGTATCAGCTATAAAAATAATAAGAACTGTACTATCAAAATACAGACAATGAAGGGCCTATGAAGACTGAGCAAAGGTTGGATTGTAGTATTTTGTTCGGCTAATCATGATGGCCATGTAGACCGCCCGTAACAGGGATGAAAGTGCTAAGAATAGTACTAATTGAAACAACAGAGTTAGCCATGGGTGTTAGTCTAAGACCACTCGGCTTTTTTTGGGGTTTGGGTGCAGCTAATCATGAAGGCCAGATAGACCTGCCACCATTTGGTGTTGTAACAGGTATGAAAATGCAAAGAACAGTACTACTTAACACAACCTACTTACCATGGGTCCCAGAGCATATGTTTGGTTGTTATATTTTGTAAGGGTAATCATGCAGGCCATATAGACCTCCACCGATAGGGTGAGTATGAGTAACAGCTATTAAAATGCGAAGGACATTACTAATTAACACAACATAGTTACCATGGGTCGCAGACCAAGAACAGATGTCTTATTATTATATTTTGTATGGGTAATCATCCAGGCCGTATAGACCTCACCAAATAGGGGGAGTTACAGAGATTAAAGTGCTAAGAATGGTAGTACTTAAAACACAACCTCGTTAAAATAGGTAGCAGACCACATGTCTTATTATTATAATTTTTCAGGGTAATCTGGCAGGCCATATAGAACTCCCCCGATAGGGGGGGGGGGAACAGGGATTAAAGTGCTAAGAAAAGTACTAATTGACACAAGCTAGTTGGGTCCAAGAACGCATGTTTGATTATTAGAATTTATTAGGGCAATTATATATCTAACAAATCTATCTATTTCTCTTCTATCGATTCTATCTAACTATCAATCTATGTATATCTATCTATCCTATCTATCACTATCAATCTATCTTCTGTCCGGGATGTTTTGAGACAGCCACTTTGGGAATGTTAGTTTATTTAGACCCATTATGGCTTAAAAGCAGACTCTGCATCAACTATGTAATTTTCCATGGGAGTTTTGCCAGGGATCCCCCTCCAGCATGCAACAGTCCAGGTGTTAGTACCCTTGAAACAACTTTTCCATCACTATTGTGGCCAGAAAGAGTCCTTGTAGGTTTTAAAGTTCGCCTGCCTATTGAATTCAATGGCGGTTCGTGCGTTCGCGAACAATACCGGAAGTTCGAGTCCGCGGTTCGCAAACCGAAAATTTTAGGTTCGCGACATCACTACCCCCAGGGCGCGCTTAGCTCAACAGAGCCTAGGGCCTGTGCTAAAGGACCTTTGCCTTAGTGCAGGCCCTGGGATCCACTGCGCTAAGCCTCCTATTAGCACAATCCGGGGCTCTGTGAAGAAGGGTCAGAATTTACATGGCTCTCCAGCACGCTAGTGGTAAGTATTTTTAACTCCTAATGTAATTTAAAGGAAACAAATAACTAGAGATGAATTTGGTCAGTATTTTTTTGTTTTTGTGGCACATTTGTTTGGATATTCGTTTTGTCAAACCAGCATGTCTATATTATATTGGTATGGGTATGACTTTTATAATATAGTGATTAACTACAACATACCTATAATATATGTGTATATATATATATATATATATATATATATATATATATATATATATACTAGGCGATAAGCCTGCCCAGAGGGCAGTCTATATTAAAAAAAATACAAGACCCAAAGCTTAACACCCCCTAATCTAATACTAAACTACCAAAAGCCCTTAAAAGGGCTTTTGTAGGGCATTGCCCTAAGTTAAACAGCTCTTTTTCCTAAAAAAATGACCAATTACACCAATTACGTAACTTAGTATTTTTGTATTTTATGCAATTGGGGTTAATTTAGGCGGTGTTAGGTGGCTTAGTAATTAAATTATTTATTTGCATTGTGGGCGGTTGGTGGTTTAGGAGTTAATAGGTTAATTAGGTTTATCGCGATGTGGAGATTGGCGGTTTAGGAGTTAATTAGGTTTATTTCGATGTGGGGGGTTCGAGGTTTAGGGGTTAATAGGTTAATTAGGTTTATTGCGATGTGGGGGTTGGCGGTTTAGGGGTTAATATTTTAATTATGTTATTTGCGTTGTTTAATTTATGGATTAGGGGTTAATTACTTTATTATTTTGCAATGTGGGGGTTGGCGTTTTAGGTCTGTGTTAATATTTCTTGCAGGCGCTTAGGTGTTTTTTTTGTTAATACTTTGTGCAGGCGGTTAAGTTTTTTTTGTTATACTTCGTGCGGGTGGTTAGGTATTTTATTATTTTGCGCTGGAGGTTACGTTTTTTTGTTATTTCATGCGGGCAATTGCTAGTTTGTTTGTTAATATTTTGTGCGTGCGGCTGCGTGTTTCTTTTTAATGCTTCGTTTGTCTACGCTGAATCCAGGTGGATTCTTTTGGCTGCGCACGCAGCCAGCATTCCACTTTGGATGCGTGCGCAACTGCCGACGGCGACTGACGTGTTAGAAACGTGATTATAGTATATATATATATATATATATATACTTACTTTATTATCAGGAATGTTCACCTTACCATTCTCTTTTGCAAAGCCTCAAATCTAACACCAGTCTCCCAGATCTGCAAGCACTAGCCCTCCATTCCTTCCACCACCACCCACCCTGGTGTTAACCCTAAAGTGATTGTCAATCCTAGCATTTGTGAAACGCTAGGATTGACCATTAGAACAAATAAAGGGGACTTTCAGTCATGAAGTATAAAATACTTCATGCTGAAAGCTCCTTTATTTGTTTTAAGCATTCACCGAACTGAGCTGCTCAAACAGCCCATGACAGAATGCTGTTTTGCTAAGAGGTGCTGTTTTCACCTCTTAGCCAATAGCCATGCAGGAAATCCAGCTTGGCGTCTGCTGGAATGCACGGCTATTTGCTAAGAGGTGGACACGTCACCTCTTAGCAAAACAGCTTTCTGACCCTTTATTTGTTCCAATGGTCAATCCTAGCACTTCATAAACACAAGGATTGACAATCACTTTAATATATAAACACCTCCTGACAGCAATTAGGTACAGCTGTCACTAATGATCCAGGATAGTGATACTATTTTATATTCACAGCCTGTGTACTGACACTTTACCACTTTCTGTTACACTTTTCGAATCCTTATTTGCTCGCTCACCACACACTTTTTTCTTATTGTTTCCCTATGTCATCACTTTCAGTTTACCCTGCCTTGTATCAGACTTATTTCCCTTCTCCCTTACCTTCTGCATCCATTTTCTCTCCCTTGGATTGTAAGCTTGAGAATCTCTCCACCTGTAGGCCACTTTGTATTTAAGTGAACTACTACTGATTGTGCTCAAGGGCAAGGCCTTTCTCTCCTGTATAACTTAATTATTGCACCTACAAGTGTAATGCACCCCTACTGTATTTGTTTGTGTATGTAATGCATCCCTGTAATGTTTTATTCTTTGTATAGCACTGCGTAATCTGCTGGCGCTTTATAAATAACTGAAAATAATAGTATTGACTACAGAATTTTAAAAAAACAGCAACATAGATTAAGTAATTATAATAATCTAAAGTTGCCATTAGATAATTTTACCTTATATTAGGGCACCAATTGCTTTATTAGAGAGAGAACACAGAGAGCGGAGGAGTGAGGTTAACATTTAATAGGAGGAGATGCCATTATGTTGGTCACTGGTTAAAATGAGATGATGAGTTATGGCTGCTCCTGTTTCTGTACGGTGGGGAATATGGCTGTTCCATGAGGGATGTGGATAGTGTGAAGGGATATTTATGGCTGGCCTAAAAAAATAGGCAAAACCACAGCTACGTACCCCTTCTCCCATCCTTGGTCCCTCCCGCTACCACCCCGGGCCCTCCTCATGTTCTGGGCTTAACCAGAAGGGCAGAACTCCAGGACCCAGTCTCTCTTGATGCCCGAGTGGTGGACCTCCAGGGTCTTGTTGCGCCACTGCTTCCCCTTACTATCTAGTGTTTATTATTTGTACTAAAGACAGTGCTTATTGTATCAGTAGCACTTCATGGGCATTTTTGAATAAGATGGAGGAGGTGTGGTGCCATATTGTGAAATGAGATAAATCAACCCATTTTTCACAGATATAATATAAATAGGTCCCAGGCTCGCCTAAATTAATTTGACTTCCTGATTTGAGTTTAAGATAAAGGCAGGGGGTTAGAAAATGCAGTACAAAAGTAAGACAAGCCAGTGTTTGATCTTCATTTTAAGCCTTAAAGGGACAGTAAACACCTAGTAATTACAAGACTATATGATAACATATCAGTCAAGTTTAAACATTTTTAAAACAAATTAACATCCTTTTTACTGCAACTATTTTTTAATAGCCAAATTCAACCCACCATTTGCCTTATTTGGAAGAGCAAATATGTGCTTTAGTTTGCAGACAACAAGATTAGCCACAGTCTTAAAATTATTACAAAGTGAATTGTTTTGCGGTTGTTATCTTGTAAAGCTAATTAGGGACATGTATGAAGCAGGGTGCATATATATAAAGTATATATATATATATATATATATATATATACAACCAAAAAGTGGTAGAGCAGGGTTGCTGAGTGCTGAAGCAGGTAGTGTAGAGGAAAAGTTCTCTGGAGTGATAAATTACATTTCACTATTCGGCAGTTTAATTGAAGAATATTGGTGTGGTAGTGACATATGCCAAGAGAACTCTACCTAACCTAATGCATACTGCCTATTCTAAAGTTTGGTTGAGGAGGGGTAATGTTCTGGAGCTCTTTTTCAGGATTTGGGCTAAGCCCCTTAATTCCAGTGAAGGATCATCTTAATGCTGCAGAATACAGAGACATTTTAGACAACTGGGTGCTTCCAGCTTTCTGGAAACTGTTTTGGGAAGGCCTTTCCTGTCCCAGCATGACTGTGCCCCTGTGCACAAAGGGAGGTCCATGAAGACATGGTTTAAAAACTGCCAGACCTCATAAATGCTCTTTTGACTAAATGGCCACAAATTATCACAAAAAGCAAAGAAGGGGAGCAGCGCTAAGAGAAGCAATAGGGTATCTACTATGATATATAAATTCATAGAGGGTGATAGATATAATATCTAGTGAGTTCAAATGCGGGTATTTGTAATATCAAATATTGATATAAAATTAAACAATTATAGTATGCAAAGAAATATAAATGATATATAAAACAATTAAGTATGGGTAAGAGAATGAGTTTATTCTTAAAAATACTGTATTACAATAAAATATTACAATAAAATAATGATATGGATCCAGATCCTCTACACATTAAAAAATGACACTATTGCAATAGTCTATGATGGACCAAGTGGTATAAAATATACAATATATCTAAAAAATATATATACAATATCTAAAAAATATAAAATATATATAAAAGCAATGGAGAGATGAAATGTGAGTGTGTCATTACACTGATTTTTGTTCTTATTTGTCAAACAATATTGGGCCATGTGGCGCTTCTGTCCTTTAATGTTGTCTACAGAAATTTGACTCAGGATCTGGGCCTTGATCCTTACACAGACAGCTGCCTTGACCCAAATCATCCATTACATCTGTGATACCATCACTTATCATATCATTTGGAACTTTTCTACCATTTATTTTTTATTTTCTATCACTTTGACTAAATCCATATACTATTACCATATATATTGTAAACTTATTGCAATATATAGCAATTTTCTGTTTGTATATTGATTCTAACCTGTTCTCTGTCAATTTCTATTAGAAACATTGTATTACACTGGTTTATATATCACCTATATACATTTAAATGTGAATAATATATCCACTGATACATTATTATAGGACATTTTCCATATTAATGTATCATTGGTTTATATATCACCCATCCATCTGTGATTAATATTTCTCTGATGACACATTATTATAGGATATTATCTATAAAATTGTGATACTTTATATTCACTATTGTGGTATATACCATCCATTTGAGATTGAGATTATTCCTACGAGATATCAGTACATAATTTAAAGGTATCTCACCTACTACTATATTTGCTGTATAACATAGTCTGGTTTACCAAAGGCGCCCCCTATCTCTCTCTCTTAGATGAAATGTATGCCAGCAAAATAGGGGGGGGGGGGGGAGTGTCGAAGTGCTATTTGTCCATTTTAGTTTTCAAAAAATATAAGGAACAGGGTCAGTGATAAAAATAAATTGATTTTCCAATGGTTGTGCACATACATAGAAAGGTGTCCTTTAAGTGATTGGAGTGTTATTCCAAATGTGATAAAGTGGTGGTGATATAAAGTACCTTAACACCGCTGGGTGAATAGTGCTGAAGTATCCTGTCAGCTTGTCAGCCAATAGAGCTGCGTGATCACACAGGCATCCGTTCCTGGATCTTGTGATGAGTCTCTAAATAACAGAGTGCAGTCACTCAATAGCTTTGTGGTGGGCCTGTATTTCTTCTTCTTTACTTGGTTCCTTGAGATGTAGCTGTTACAGGTGTCTGTTCAGTCAGCTCAGTGAGCTGTTGGAGATTCAAAAAAGTGTGAGCCAATCAGGGTGCATCTACCGGTTTCAGCTGCAAAGAGCCTTAATCATAGTAGGTACCCTATTGCTTCTCTTAGCGCTGCTCCCCTTCTTTGCTTTATGTTTCTCCATTAAACCTTAGCGATGGGTGTGATCTGGTGTATGATTAGTTCACAGGGCTTATAGAGAGGATGCTGAGCTATGGGTCTGATCTCTGGTCTGATGAGGGCACGGGGCTTATATAGAGGATGCTGAGTGATGGGTCTGGTCTGATGTCTGATGAGGGCACGGGGGTTATGGAGAGGATGTTGAGCGATGAGTGTGATCTGGTGTCTGATGAGGGCACGGGGCTTATAGAGAGGATACTGAGCTATGGGTCTGGTATGATGTCTGATAAGGGCATGGGGCTTATAGAGAGGATGCTGAGCTATGGGTGTGATCTGGTGTCTGATGAGGGCATGGGGCTTATGGAGAGGATGCTGGGCGATGGGTCTGATGATGATCTGTGGTCTGATGAGGGCACTGGGCTTATAGAGAGGATGCTGAGTGATGGGTGTGATCTAGTGTCTGATGAGGGCACAGGGCTTATGGAGAGGATGCTGGGCGATGGGTCTGAACTGTGGTCTGATGAGGGCACGGGGCTTATAGAGAGGTTACTTACAAGAGGCACAAATAAAATCTGCATATAAAGGTATCTTTACATCCAAACTGTGTTATGATATAACATACAGCTATGAAACAAACTCTACGCGTTTCGTCTGAGGACGCCCAGACTTTCTCAAGAGATGAAAAATTAGAAGTGTTGCAAGCATGGTGCCTATCGGCTTTATAAAAGGGACCATTAATTGCATGATTAGTTACCAGCCAGTCAGAGTGTGGTGATACTGATTGGCAGGTGAGCTTGTTAAAGCTTTGCATTATTGTATGTTTGAAAAACATATAGGATTTGTTCAGTGTTACCACCTTGAATGCTATAGTAAACATTAAAATATGAACATAGATAAGAAAATAGACAATAAACTTTATGTTAAAAAACCTTGTTTGTTAAAAACTAGAAAGAATCTTAAAAACAATTTGTAGTTGTATACACTAAAATTAAAAATCTGATATTGTGTTTTTTGAAAAAAAAAAAAAAAAAAAAATGTTTTTTTAAAAGTAAAGCTACATGAAAGCTTGCAGGTCTAATTCTAGGTTTAGACCTGATAGTTGCATGGTGTTAAGTTGGTAAATCCACCATGATTCTCTGCGTCTGAGTGTTAGAAGCCTGTTTGGAAATATATTGGGGGGTATCCAGTCTATGACTTGGATTTTAAGGGATGCAGGATTTGAATTATGATGTAATTTGAAATGTTCTGGCACACTGTGTGTCATGAGGCCATTTTTTATATTATTGACATGTTCTCCCAGCCTTGTACGTATATTTCTTTTGGTTCTTCCTATGTAAATCAAATTGCAGCTGCATTTTAGCAAGTAAACTACATAGGTGGTACTGCAGTTGCTCTTATATTTCTGTTTGAATGTAATGTCACCCCCTGAGTTGGTAAAGGTAATCTCTCTATTTACATATTGGCACATGCCACATCTTGATACCCCACATTTGTAGGTGCCGGGTTTTTGTTGTAACCAGTGTGTTTTATCCTTAATTATACCAGGTTTATTGAAGTTACGCAATCTTGTGGGTGCTAAAATGTTTTTAAAATCCATATTTTTTCTGAAAGTTACCAATGGGTGATCTGGTAAAACATCGCCCAATATAGGATCTGCCTTTAAAACACCCCAGTGTTTCTTTAGGATGTTTTGTATTTCTCTGGAGCCCTGACTGTATGTTGTGATGAATCTGACATTGTTTAATGTATTTGATTGGCTCCTTCGTTTTAACTTATCAGTGGGGAGTAAAAGAGTTTTCCTGTCCATTAGAGAAACTTTAGTTTTGGCCTGTTCTAATAGCTCAATGGAATAGCCTTTTTCAGTGAATCTGGAGTCTAGTAGAGCGCACTCTTGATTGTAATCGCTTGTTTTGGTGCAGTTTCTCTTCACCCTTTGGTATTGCCCCAGAGGAATGTTAGTCTTCCATCTGGGTAAATGGCCACTGCTAGCGTTGAGAAACCCATTCTTGTCAGTTGGTTTTCTAAAATTCTTCACTGCTACCTTATTATGTTCATCAATATATAAAATCAAATCCAGAAACTCTATTTGTGTAGTAACTATTTTTGACGTAAATTTTAGGTTATAATTATTGGTGTTGATGTGTTCTATGAACTCCTTACATAGTGTTTCACTTCCTCTCCAGATGATAATTACATCATCTATATACCGGAAATAACGTATTAGGTGACTGTAATAAGGGTTATTTGTCCAAATGTGATTGTTCTCAAAATGATGCATGTAGAGATTGGCATACGATGGGGCAAATGTGGTCCCCATCGCAGTGCCCTGTATCTGTCTGTAAAACTGTTTATCAAATGTGAAATAATTATGTGAAAGTATAAATTCAATGCCTGTTAAAATAAACTGAAGGTGTTGGTGGGGTGAGAAGTCTTCAATGAGTATTTCTTTAATGGCCTTAATTCCTTGGTCGTGCGGTATACAAGTGTATAGCGACGATACGTCGCAAGATACCCACAGGAAGTCATTAGACCAATCTAACCCTTCAAATGTGTTGATAGTGTGGATTGTGTCCCTGAGGTACGCCTTAGTGGATTGTACTACAGGCTGTAAGTAATGATCTATGTATACAGATAAGTTGTTAGTTAGTGATCCAATCCCAGAAATTCTGGGTCTACCTGGTGGAGATATTAGGGTTTTATGCACCTTGGGAAGGTGATAAAACGTGGGTATGGTGGGGTGGTTTTCTGTTAAGAAATTGAATTCATCATTATTAAGTATGTTGTTATTTTTTGCTTCTTTCAAAATAATATTGAGTTCCTTTTTAAATTTAAGGGTGGGATCAAAGTTTAATTTTTTATATGTACTTTGATCATTTAATATATTGGAAGCCTCTTTAAGATAGTCTTCTCTGTTCTGTATAACCACCCCACCACCCTTGTCCGCTGCCCTGATAATAATATTATGATTATTTACTAGATTTTTGAGTGTTTTTCTTTCACTTATTGTTAAATTATCATTATATTTATGTATCCAATTGTCTCCTTTCTTTTCCCAAAGTTTAGTGAGATCATCACATATTAGTTTATTGAAAGTATTTACAAATTGGCCTTGGGAGGTGTATGGGTAAAAACTAGATTTACGTTTAAATTCACTGTGTTTGATACTTTCCTCAAGGTCATGTGTGCTGAGGTCAAGCAAATCTGATTGATTTTGGGTCAATGTATTAGTTAGAGTCACCCCCGTGTCTAATTCGTTGAGTGTCGCCAAAGCAGATTGGTCAGAATGGTCCAACATTACCCATCACCTTGGACCATTCTGACCAATCTGCTTTGGCGACACTCAACGAATTAGACACGGGGGTGACTCTAACTAATACATTGACCCAAAATCAATCAGATTTGCTTGACCTCAGCACACATGACCTTGAGGAAAGTATCAAACACAGTGAATTTAAACGTAAATCTAGTTTTTACCCATACACCTCCCAAGGCCAATTTGTAAATACTTTCAATAAACTAATATGTGATGATCTCACTAAACTTTGGGAAAAGAAAGGAGACAATTGGATACATAAATATAATGATAATTTAACAATAAGTGAAAGAAAAACACTCAAAAATCTAGTAAATAATCATAATATTATTATCAGGGCAGCGGACAAGGGTGGTGGGGTGGTTATACAGAACAGAGAAGACTATCTTAAAGAGGCTTCCAATATATTAAATGATCAAAGTACATATAAAAAATTAAACTTTGATCCCACCCTTAAATTTAAAAAGGAACTCAATATTATTTTGAAAGAAGCAAAAAATAACAACATACTTAATAATGATGAATTCAATTTCTTAACAGAAAACCACCCCACCATACCCACGTTTTATCACCTTCCCAAGGTGCATAAAACCCTAATATCTCCACCAGGTAGACCCATAATTTCTGGGATTGGATCACTAACTAACAACTTATCTGTATACATAGATCATTACTTACAGCCTGTAGTACAATCCACTAAGGCGTACCTCAGGGACACAATCCACACTATCAACACATTTGAAGGGTTAGATTGGTCTAATGACTTCCTGTGGGTATCTTGCGACGTATCGTCGCTATACACTTGTATACCGCACGACCAAGGAATTAAGGCCATTAAAGAAATACTCATTGAAGACTTCTCACCCCACCAACACCTTCAGTTTATTTTAACAGGCATTGAATTTATACTTTCACATAATTATTTCACATTTGATAAACAGTTTTACAGACAGATACAGGGCACTGCGATGGGGACCACATTTGCCCCATCGTATGCCAATCTCTACATGCATCATTTTGAGAACAATCACATTTGGACAAATAACCCTTATTACAGTCACCTAATACGTTATTTCCGGTATATAGATGATGTAATTATCATCTGGAGAGGAAGTGAAACACTATGTAAGGAGTTCATAGAACACATCAACACCAATAATTATAACCTAAAATTTACGTCAAAAATAGTTACTACACAAATAGAGTTTCTGGATTTGATTTTATATATTGATGAACATAATAAGGTAGCAGTGAAGAATTTTAGAAAACCAACTGACAAGAATGGGTTTCTCAACGCTAGCAGTGGCCATTTACCCAGATGGAAGACTAACATTCCTCTGGGGCAATACCAAAGGGTGAAGAGAAACTGCACCAAAACAAGCGATTACAATCAAGAGTGCGCTCTACTAGACTCCAGATTCACTGAAAAAGGCTATTCCATTGAGCTATTAGAACAGGCCAAAACTAAAGTTTCTCTAATGGACAGGAAAACTCTTTTACTCCCCACTGATAAGTTAAAACGAAGGAGCCAATCAAATACATTAAACAATGTCAGATTCATCACAACATACAGTCAGGGCTCCAGAGAAATACAAAACATCCTAAAGAAACACTGGGGTGTTTTAAAGGCAGATCCTATATTGGGCGATGTTTTACCAGATCACCCATTGGTAACTTTCAGAAAAAATATGGATTTTAAAAACATTTTAGCACCCACAAGATTGCGTAACTTCAATAAACCTGGTATAATTAAGGATAAAACACACTGGTTACAACAAAAACCCGGCACCTACAAATGTGGGGTATCAAGATGTGGCATGTGCCAATATGTAAATAGAGAGATTACCTTTACCAACTCAGGGGGTGACATTACATTCAAACAGAAATATAAGAGCAACTGCAGTACCACCTATGTAGTTTACTTGCTAAAATGCAGCTGCAATTTGATTTACATAGGAAGAACCAAAAGAAATATACGTACAAGGCTGGGAGAACATGTCAATAATATAAAAAATGGCCTCATGACACACAGTGTGCCAGAACATTTCAAATTACATCATAATTCAAATCCTGCATCCCTTAAAATCCAAGTCATAGACTGGATACCCCCCAATATATTTCCAAACAGGCTTCTAACACTCAGACGCAGAGAATCATGGTGGATTTACCAACTTAACACCATGCAACCATCAGGTCTAAACCTAGAATTAGACCTGCAAGCTTTCATGTAGCTTTACTTTTAAAAAAACATTTTTTTTTTTTTTTTTTTTCAAAAAACACAATATCAGATTTTTAATTTTAGTGTATACAACTACAAATTGTTTTTAAGATTCTTTCTAGTTTTTAACAAACAAGGTTTTTTAACATAAAGTTTATTGTCTATTTTCTTATCTATGTTCATATTTTAATGTTTACTATAGCATTCAAGGTGGTAACACTGAACAAATCCTATATGTTTTTCAAACATACAATAATGCAAAGCTTTAACAAGCTCACCTGCCAATCAGTATCACCACACTCTGACTGGCTGGTAACTAATCATGCAATTAATGGTCCCTTTTATAAAGCCGATAGGCACCATGCTTGCAACACTTCTAATTTTTCATCTCTTGAGAAAGTCTGGGCGTCCTCAGACGAAACGCGTAGAGTTTGTTTCATAGCTGTATGTTATATCATAACACAGTTTGGATGTAAAGATACCTTTATATGCAGATTTTATTTGTGCCTCTTGTAAGTAGCCATTTGTATGTGTGCACTTACACTGAATTAAAGAATACTACACTTGAATTGGGCTGCGCCTGTCTTTGCTTTCTTTTCACAGACTACTACCTGCTGGAGGTGTTTGGAGAATACACCCCCCTTTGTCTCAGGCAGCGCTCATCACCACAGTGACACAGGAAGCAGACTATCACTGACACCTGCAACACGCTATTACAGTGGATCTACTTCCTGCTCAACAGAGCAACCGGCTTTTCTACAGCTCACAGACTTAACCCAGGAACGTAAGCGCCCCTCTGTTTTTCAGTTTTTCTTATAGAGAGGTTGCTGAGCTATGGGTCTGATATGTGGTCTGATGAGGGCACGGGGCTTATAGAGAGGATGCTGAGCTATGAGTCTAATCTGTGGTCTGATGAGGGCACGAGGCTTATGGAGAGGAAGCTGAGCGATGGTTGTAATCTGTGGTCTGATGAGGGCATGGGGCTTATAGAGAGGATGCTGAGCGATGGGTCTGATCTGGTGTCTGATGAGGGCACAGGTCTTATAGAGAGGATGCTGAACTACGGTCTAATCTGTGGTCTGATGAGGGCACGGGGCTTATAGAGAGGATGCAGAGTGATGGGTGTGATCTGGTGTCTGATTAGGGCACGGGGCTTATAAAGAGGATGCTGAGCGATGGGTCTGATCTGGTGTCTGATGAGGGCATGGGGCTTATAGAGAGGATGCTGGATGATGGGTCTGATCTGTGGTCTGATGAGGGCACAGGGCTTATAGAGAGGATCCTGAGCTATGGGTCTAATTTAAGGTCTGATGAGGGCACAGGGCTTATATAGAGGATGCTATATAGAGGATGCTGAGCTATGGATCTAATCTGTGGTCTGATATGATAAGGCACATGGCTAATAGAGATGATGCAGGGCCATGGATCTGGTCAGGTCTGATGAGGGCACTGGGCTTATAGAGAGTATGCTGGGGCATGAGTCTGGTCTGATGTCTTATGATGGCATGGGGCTTATAGAGAGTATGCTGGGGCATGAGTCTGGTCTGATGTCTGATGGCATGGGGCTTATAAAGAGGATGCTGGACCATGGGTCTGATCTGAGGTCTGATGAGGGAACGGGGCTTATGGAGAGAATTTTGGACCATGCATCTGACCTGAGGTCTGATGAGGGCACCAGGCTTAAAGAGAGAATGCTGGGCCATGGGTCTAATCTATCTGATTTGAGGTCTGATGAGAGCACAGGACTTATGGAGAGGATGCTGGGTCACAGGTCTGATTTGAGGTCTGATGAGGGCACAAGGCTTATAGAGAGGATGCTGGGTCATGGATTTGATTTGAGGTCTGATGAGGGCACAGGGCTTATAGAGAGGATGCTGGGTCATGGATTTGATTTGAGGTCTGATGAGGGCACAGAGCTTATAGAGAGGATGCTGGGTAATGGATTTGATGTGTGATCTGATGAGGACACAGGGCTTATGGAGAGAATGCTGGGTCACAGGTCTGATTTGAGGTCTGATGAGGGAACAGGGCTTATGGAAAGAATGCTGGGTCATGGGTTTGATGAGGACACGTAGCTTATGGAGTCTAGTGGATGCTGAGCTATGGGTCTGATCTGAGGTCTGATGAGGGCACAGGGCTTATGGAGAGAATGCTTGGTCATGGGTTTGATGAAGACACGCAGCTTATGGAGTCTAGTGGATGCTGAGCTGTTGGTATAGAGAGTATGCTGGGTCATGAGTCTGGTCTGATGTCTTATGATGGCATGGGGCTTATAGAGAGTATGCTGGGGCATGAGTCTGGTCTGATGTCTGATGGCATGGGTCTTATAAAGAGGATGCTGGACCATGCATCTGACCTGAGGTCTGATGAGGGCACCAGGCTTAAAGAGAGAATGCTGGGCCATGGGTCTAATCTAAAGTCTGATGAGGGAACTGGGCTTATAGAGAGGATGCTGGGTCATGGATTTGATTTGAGGTCTGATAAGGGCACAGGGCTAATAGAGAGGATACTGAGCTATGGGTCTAATCTGTGGTCTTATGAGGGCAAGGACTTATAGAGAGGATGCTGAGCTATGGGTCTAATCTGTGGTCTGATCTAAGGTATGATAAGGCACATGGCTAATAGAGATGATGCAGGGCCATAAATCTGGTCATGTCTGATGAGGGCACTGGGCTTATAGAGAGTATGCTGGGGCATGAGTCTGGTCTGATGTCTTATGATGGCATGGGGCTTATAGAGAGTATGCTGGGGCATGAGTCTGGTCTGATGTCTGATAGCATGGGGCTTATAAAGAGGATGCTGGACCATGGATCTGATCTGAAGCCAGATAAGGGCACCGGGCTTATGAAGAGGATGCTGTTCCATGCATCTGACCTGAGGTCTAATGAGGGCATCAGACTTAAAGAGAGAATGCTGGGCCATGGGTCTAATCTAAAGTCTGATGAGGGAACTGGGTTTATAGAGAGGATGCTGGGTCATGGGTCTGATTTAACGTCTGACGAGGGCACATGGCTAATAGAGAGGATACTGAGCTATGGGTCTAATCTGTGGTCTGATGAGGGCATGGGGCTTGTAGATAGGATGCTGAGCGATGGGTCTGATCTGTGGTCTGATTAGGTCATGGGGCTTATAGAGAGGATGCTGGGCCATGGGTCTGATCTGAGGTCTGATGAGGGCATGGGGCTTATAGAGAGGATGCTGAGCGATGGGTCTGATCTGTGGTCTGATTAGGTCATGGGGCTTATAGAGAGGATGCTGGGCCATGGGTCTGATCTGAGGTCTGATGAGGGCATGGGGCTTATAGAGAGGATCCTGGGCCATGGGTCTGATCTGAGGTATGATAAGGCACATAACTAAGTCTGGTTTGATGTCTTATGATGGCATGGGGCTTATAGAGAGTATGCTGGGGCATGAGTCTGATTTGAGGTCTGATGAGGGAACGGGGCTTATAGAGATGATGCTGGGTCACAGGTCTGATTTGAGGTCTGATGAGAGCACAGGGCTTATGGAGAGGATGCTGGGTCACAGGTCTGATTTGAGGTCTGATGAGATCACAGGGCTTATGGAGAGGATGCTGGGTCACAGGTCTGATTTGAGGTCTGATGAGGGCACAAGGCTTATAGAGAGGATGCTGGGTCATGGATTTGATTTGAGGTCTGATGAGGGCACAGGGCTTATAGAGAGGATGCTGGGTCATGGATTTGATTTGAGGTCTGATGAGGGCACAGGGCTTATAGAGAGGATCCTGAGCTATGGGTCTAATTTAAGGTCTGATGAGGGCACAGGGCTTATATAGAGGATGCTATATAGAGGATGCTGAGCTATGGGTCTAATCTGTGGTCTGATATGATAAGGCACATGGCTAATAGAGATGATGCAGGGCCATGGATCTGGTCAGGTCTGATGAGGGCACTGGGCTTATAGAGAGTATGCTGGGGCATGAGTCTGGTCTGATGTCTTATGATGGCATGGGGCTTATAGAGAGTATGCTGGGGCATGAGTCTGGTCTGATGTCTGATGGCATGGGGCTTATAAAGAGGATGCTGGACCATGGGTCTGATCTGAGGTCTGATGAGGGAACGGGGCTTATGGAGAGAATTTTGGACCATGCATCTGACCTGAGGTCTGATGAGGGCACCAGGCTTAAAGAGAGAATGCTGGGCCATGGGTCTAATCTATCTGATTTGAGGTCTGATGAGAGCACAGGACTTATGGAGAGGATGCTGGGTCACAGGTCTGATTTGAGGTCTGATGAGGGCACAAGGCTTATAGAGAGGATGCTGGGTCATGGATTTGATTTGAGGTCTGATGAGGGCACAGGGCTTATAGAGAGGATGCTGGGTCATGGATTTGATTTGAGGTCTGATGAGGGCACAGAGCTTATAGAGAGGATGCTGGGTAATGGATTTGATGTGTGATCTGATGAGGACACAGGGCTTATGGAGAGAATGCTGGGTCACAGGTCTGATTTGAGGTCTGATGAGGGCACAGGGCTTATGGAAAGAATGCTGGGTCGTGGGTTTGATGAGGACACGTAGCTTATGGAGTCTAGTGGATGCTGAGCTATGGGTCTGATCTGAGGTCTGATGAGGGCACAGGGCTTATGGAGAGAATGCTTGGTCATGGGTTTGATGAAGACAAGTAGCTTATGGAGTCTAGTGGATGCTGAGCTGTTGGTATAGAGTATGCTGGGTCATGAGTCTGGTCTGATGTCTTATGATGGCATGGGGCTTATAGAGAGTATGCTGGGGCATGGGTCTGATTTAACGTCTGACGAGGGCACATGGCTAATAGAGAGGATACTGAGCTATGGGTCTAATCTGTGGTCTGATGAGGGCATGGGGCTTATAGAGAGGATGCTGAGCGATGGGTCTGATCTGTGGTCTGATGAGGGCACAGGGCTTATAGAGAGGATGCTGAGCGATGGGTCTAGCCTGTGGTCTGATGAGGGCATGGGGCTTATAGAGAGGATGCTGAGCGATGGGTCTGATCTGTGGTCTGATTAGGTCATTGGGCTTATAGAGAGGATGCTGGGCCATCGGTCTGATCTGAGGTCTGATGAGGGCATGGGGCTTATAGAGAGGATCCTGGGCCATGGGTCTGATCTGAGGTATGATAAGGCACATAGCTAAGTCTGGTTTGATGTCTTATGATGGCATGGGGCTTATAGAGAGTATGCTGGGGCATGAGTCTGATTTGAGGTCTGATAAGGGAACGGGGCTTATAGAGATGATGCTGGGTCACAGGTCTGATTTGAGGTCTGATGAGAGCACAGGGCTTATGGAGAGGATGCTGGGTCACAGCTCTGATTTGAGGTCTGATGAGAGCACAGGGCTTATGGAGAGGATGCTGGGTCACAGGTCTGATTTGAGGTCTGATGAGGGCACAAGGCTTATATAGAGGATGCTGGGTCATGGATTTGATTTGAGGTCTGATGAGGGCACAGGGCTTATAGAGAGGATGCTGGGTCATGGATTTGATTTGAGGTCTGATGAGGGCACAGAGCTTATAGAGAGGATGCTGGGTCATGGATTTGATTTGAGGTCTGATGAGGGCACAGGGCTTATAGAGAGGATGCTGGGTCATGGATTTGATTTGAGGTCTGATGAGGGCACAGAGCTTATAGAGAGGATGCTGGGTAATGGATTTGATGTGTGGTCTGATGAGGACACAGGGCTTATGGAAAGAATGCTGGGTCATGGGTTTGATGAGGACACAAAGCTTATGGAGTCTAGTGGATGCTGAGCTATGGATCTGATCTGAGGTCTGATGAGGGCACAGGGCTTATGGAGAGAATGCTTGGTCATGGGTTTGATGAGGACACGTATCTTATGGAGTCTAGTGGATGCTGAGCTATTGGTTTGATCTGAGATCTGATGAGGGCACAGGGCTTACACAGACAATGTTGCACCATGAATCTGGTCAGTTCTGATTAGGGTTAATAGAGAGAATGCTGGGCCATGGGTCTGATCTAAGATCTGATCTGATGAGGTAACTTGGTTTGTAGAGAGGTTGCTGGGTCATGGGTCTGATTTGTGGTCTAATGAGGGCACATGGCTTATGGAGAGGATGCTGGGTCATGGGTCTGATAAGGACACATAGCTTATGGAGAGGATGCTGAGCTATGGATCTGATCTAAGGTCTGATGAGGGAACAGGGATTTTAGAGAGGATGCTGAGTTATGGGTGAGATCTGAGTTTTAATGAGGGCACAAGCCTCATGGAGATGATGCTGAGCTATGGGTCTGATCTGAGGTCGGACATGGACATTTTGCTGACAGGGACTGCATGTAACAAACAATAATACATGGTACAGATGCTACATCAGCAAAATCTATCTTTTAACCAAATTGCCGCCACCAGAGAACTGTGTTGAAGGTATTTTTCAGAGCAGTGGATTACAGTAAACACCTTATAATCACAAGATTTTTTTCTGCAGTCTTGCAACAAATTAACATACAAGGTGAGTGTTAAATTTGTCTTAATGCTTTATTGCATTGTTTGCTGCAATTCTTTTTCAATAGCCAAAAACAACACACCACTTGTTAGATTTGTGGAATTGGCAGTGTTTACTTGTGTACTCATGAAAGTATACTGCAGTTTAATTTTACTATACACATTTTATATTAAAATCTAAAATTGTTTACAGTCCCATTTATTTATTTTTGAGTCATAGAAGCAGCTCATTTTGTCTCATACATATATGTATTATTATAAAGTGGCTTTCACTAATGGCTAAGCTATTACAAGTTCTGTCTGCAGGAATGAGGTTGGAAAGTCAGTTGTGCCATAATGAATAATTTAAGGAATTATGAAGTTACTTTGGCAGAGGTCCTTAATGAAGTTGTGTACAGTGATAGTTTCTGCCAGGTTCAAATCCAGCCAAAATTAAACGTTCATGATTCAAATAGAGAATGCAATTTTAAACAATTGTCCATTTTACTTCTATTGTCTAATTTGCTTCATTCTCTTGGTATAATTTGTTGAAAAGCCTAACTAGATGCACTCAAGAGCAGCAATGCATTGCTGGTAGCAAGCTGCTGACTGGAGCCCTTGTCATTGGCTCACCTGATGTGTTCAGCTAGCTCCCACTCGTGCATTGCTGTTCCTACAAAAGAAAGGATACCAACAGAATGAAGCAAATTTGATAATAAAAGTAAATGGAAAAGTTATTTAAAACTGTATAGAGCATCTGAATTGTGAAAGAAAAATCATGGGTTTTAGGTCCCTTTAAGCAGTTTAAATGTGATTAAAACTGGGTAAAGGAACCCCTTGACATGTATTTTTAAAATGTCCTGTTTTTCCCTCCTGCACTCTACTACTTTATTTTTATTTTTTTAAAACTGGTGCTGTATCTGTATTCATCACTGATATGGTATGATATTTTTTTCTGAGCTATAGCCTCAGTGTCTGGCTTTGTATATGAGAATTAATTTACATTACTTAATTTGCTGGTGAAAAAAAGATGCCTAGAGCCAAGCATTCCTCTTAGTTTATTTTCCACATGAGATTACTGAAAATGGCTTCCTTGCTTCCCACAGCTCTGATTTCGAATGACCTCCAATTCAGACACCTTGCCAGAGACATGCACCTTGATCTGCTCTGCATATGATGTCTGTGTGAAAATAGCTCTCAGACTAGCTGAAGGATTTATGCTTTTTCCTCTGGATACGACTGAAAACATTTGACAGCAAATTAAAGAGTGAGTACCTGAGCCAGATTAGATGTTAGTTATACATTATTTATCCCTCATGATTGGTGTTCTATATTTTATTGTTGACTTTATCCTGTTGTATAAATGGTTTTAATGAGGCTCAATTATTTTTATTTATGTAGTTATATACTGCTTTATCCTAACAAGCTTGTAAGCCTTATAACTACATATGTGAACACAATAATATAAAATAAGTATAGGGTTGTGTTTAGGAGAATTAACTCTGAACTGGCAGATACGTAACAACCGAGGTAAAAGGTGAAAGAAGCAACATCTAAAGTACCCAGAGCTAAGGGCATAAATGTGCCCGATCGGTAATGCAGGTCGGTTTCATCTTGATCAAGTTGTTGAGTGGCAGAAAAAGTACTAATAGATATTTTATATTAGTCTGCTTTAGGTTATAAAGCACCTGGGCATTAAAGAGAAATTACTTACTTTGAGATAAAATATAAATTTTTAAAGGGCCAGTCTACTCAAAATTAAACTTTCCTGATTCCGATAGGACACGCAATTTTAAACAACTTTTCAATTTACTTTTATCATAAAATTTGCTTGGTTCTTCTGGCATTCTTTGTTGAAAGCTAAATCTAGGTAGGCTTATATGCTAATTTCTAAGATCTTGAAGGCCACTTGCAATTTGACAGGTTTTTTTTTAAAGCTAGACAGCTCTTGTTCATGTGTGCCATATGGATAACATTGTGCTCACTCCTGTGGAGTTATTTATGAGTCAGCACTGATTGGCTAAACTGAAAGTCTGTCAAAAAAAACTGAGATATGGAGGCAGTCTACAGAGGTTTAGATGCAAGGTAATCACAGAGGTAAAAAGTATATTAATATAACCATGTTGGTTATGCAAAACTGGGTAATGAGTAATAAAGGGATTATCTATATTTTTAACAATAACAATTCTGGAGTATACTGTCCCTTTAATTATCCTTAGAAAAACATAAATTTTCATGATTTATTTTGCCCCAATTTCATGACTATAACACTCAAAATTGTGGGTTTTCCAAATCTGAAAAGTGCTCAGTGCAAACTTTACAAGCCTAATCTAACTAGATATCTCCCCTTAACTGGTCTAAGTTAGGCAAGTGTTTGAGAGAGTTTTGCTACTGAAACACAATTGCAGCAAACAAGGTGTTAATATATTCAAAGGTTTTACCCTCATCTTATATGCTAAGCTACACATCAATACGGATATGTTATTTCCCTTTTTTAATGAATTAGTTGTAGTAAGTGATGCTAGTATAGTCGTTTATTAATGCTTGCATCCGTTTATTTGGTGGATTGTCATATAGAGGTAGCCCTCAGTTTACGCCGGGGTTAGGTTCCAGAAGGAATGGTTGTAAATCGAAACCGTTGTAAATTGAAACCCAGTTTATAATGTAAGTCAATGGGAAGTGAGGGAGATAGGTTCCAGGCCCCTCTCAAAATTGATATAAGTAACACCTAATACATTATTTTTAAAGCTTTGAAATGAAGACTTTAAATGCTAAACAGCATTATAAACCTAATAAAATAATCACACAACACAGAATATATAATTAAACTAAGTTAAATGAACAAAAAAATTTGCTAAACAGCATTATAAACCTAATAAAATAATCACACAACACAGACTTCACTTGTATTTTTCTGCAAACAGTTCTTTCTATGCATTCCAATCTGGACTGATTTATAGACAGGAAGATCTTTTTCCTTTGAAATCTGCTTGATAGCTCAGGTCTGGTTAAACTGATTATATTCAGCCTGCTTGGCTTTGCTGCAACACAAGCGGACAGCTCCACCTACTGGCTATTTTAATAA
This sequence comes from Bombina bombina, assembly GCF_027579735.1. Lineage (NCBI taxonomy): Eukaryota > Metazoa > Chordata > Amphibia > Anura > Bombinatoridae > Bombina > Bombina bombina. The sequence goes on along the minus strand of NC_069501.1, from coordinate 1,049,393,289 downwards.
ATTCACTGCTTCTCAATGCTTTTCAATAGCAGTCACATGACTGGAAAAAAGGTTGTTATTCTGAAACGGTGTAAATTGAACCGTTGTAAAACGAGGGCCACCTGTATTGATATCAAATTTAGAAATCTTACAATTTGTTAATATGTAATTACATTAAAGGGATATTCCAACCAAAATTGGAATCCACATGGGTGCATTTCAGTTTTAAATAGAAGCATTTTTGTAATACACATGTATTAGCAAAACATGATTCTAATAAAAGATATGGCTGTTTCAAAAGTTGATTTAAAGTGACAGTCTAGTCAAAAATGAAACTTTCATGATACAGATAGGGCATGTAATTTTAAACAACTTTCCAATTTACTTTTATCCTCAAATGTGCTTTGCTCTCTTGGTAGTCTTTGTTGAAAGCTAAACCTAGGTAGGTTCATGTGCTAATGTTGAACTGCCTCTTATCTTAATGGATAGTTTTTCACAGTTAGACACTGTTAGTTCATGTGTATCATATTGATTACATTGTGCTCACTCCCGTGGTGTTATTTAAGAGTCATCACTGATTGTCTAAAATGCATGTCTGTCAAAAGCACTGAAATCAGGGGGCTGTCTGCAGAGGCTTAGAAATAAGGTGATCACAGAGGTAAAAAGTGTATTAATGTAACAGCATTAGTTATGCAAAACTGGGGAAAGGGTAATAAAGAAATGATCTATCTTTTTAAACTATACAAATTCTGGAGTAGACTGTCCCTTTAAGTGTATCGTAGACCAGCATTTTAAACACAGCACTTACTCAGAAGTCTAAGCTGCTTGTACCATCTGGTAATGACTCAATTTGTTAATTGCTGACACGATACAAGCCCCACTGGCACTCTAAGCAGCTGCAGTATGTAAAATGCTGGTGCACTGAGAATATCTAGCTATGCTTCACATGCACGTGCAGAGAAAAATGTTAACACTTAAACAGTGATAACTTTTACTAGAAGCATTTTTGCCAATACATTTATATTGAACAAGTGAGGGGAGGTATAGGAGCGCCACCAAAATAGGGGCTTAAGTGTCCTATAGAGAGGATACTCAGGCGAATATAGCCAGTACTAGGGTAGGTTAAATATGGCTGATTGGAAATAAGTGCAAATCTTCAGTAAGACAAAGTGGAGATGAATCATTTGGCGCTGACTACTACCTATTTTTCTTCTGAATACATCTATATTGCAAATATGTTTCTATTTAAAAATGTATTTCATCTATGTGCATTTAAATTTTGGTCAGAATGTCCCTTTAAGTGGTTGAGACAGGAGCAGAAAAAATAATATTGTTTTGATCAGTGATGAAATATAATGTACCGATTATAAAGTTCAGTACATCCTAATTTATTAATGACGAGTATATAAGTCTAACAAATTAATAGAGGCATCAGTATTAGATTCCTGGTTAGAGTATTGTTTTATTCACATGTGAACTGTAATGTGATGACATTAAAATGCAGTGTGTTATTAATTGTTAATGAGTAATTAACTTTAATTGGTTGAGGCAAGTCATGTGCAGTTCAATCTTTTTTTTACATTTTATTCAATGGTCAATTGGAAAGTAAGTCTGATATGTTGTTATTTATTAGTGAATAATTTATCATATATATTGAAATCTCAGATAAAAAAAATGTAAATAAAAACTGAACCACCCTCATAATATAATACAAATTGTAACTATACAATTATTTATTTTCTCTGAACATTTTTAAACAAAATACTTTGGTTCAGTATGATTTATCACAGATGCACACCTAGCGGTTCCTGAACAAGATTGTTGATTGGTGTATGGGTATGTATTAAGCAACTTCTGGTTGGCTCTCCAGTCGTCAGCCCATCTCAAAAACTCCAAAACATTTTTCCCTTTGTACAGGTTAAACACACTGGGGTTGATCATAATATTATATTTGCTTTCGCTAGATAAAGATTTCTGAACTTTTTCAGGCGACGTCAGTCCCTTTTAATGATGTGTAGTGTTGCTAATAGATAGAATGTGTGTGTTTTGCTCCACAGCCATAGACAGGACTGTCACTGGACTGGCCAATAAAAGGCCAGATTACAAGTGGAGTATTTAATGCTCCCACTCGATCTCTAACAATGCTAGAAGTAAGGTTTTTGCGCACACGCTAACCCGACGTGTAAAAAGGCAAACTTTGAATATAGAGCGCACATTAACATATTCCCCCATAGAAGTCAATGGATCAAATAAGTGGAAAAAAACGAAATCCCACTAGCATGCAAACACGATCACATATTCTCAAGTGCGCTTCCCGACATGAAAATATGAATATTTCACATTCCAATGTTCTTCACATAGCAGAATATATTCTATTTATGCTAAATACATATTTCTATATATATATATATATTTTTTTTTTTGGTACAATATATATCTATACCTATATATATATATATATATATATATATATATATATATATACAGAACAGGCTATTTATATATATATACTGTATATACAAAATAGCAAGGAAGTCACGCTGAAACTGCTGGAGTCAAACAAGTCTCTTGTGTATTTAGGAAAGTCCTTCATTACAAATATAACAAGGCACAGTCATGAAACGCCTGACGCGTTTCGCGCATGCATACATGCGCTTCTTCTGAGACTAATGAGAATCAGGGTGTGCAAGCTTATATGAGTAATAGGAACCAATCATAAGCAATATAACATTGTAACAGGGCAACAAATGTCAATTGATACTAACCCTAAATCCGGCAAACATTGAGGAGAAAACATATGTCAAAATATAATATAAATACTTATAGTAACAAAATCTCATAGGTGTAGATTCCAGGTGGAGAGGATCTCAACAGAAACACCATTGACAATATGAAACGACAATATTAAACAGTGTTGATAAACGATACAGAATAAAGAATGATAATAAATAAAAAATAAAAAAGTACGAATGAAAATAAAAGTAAAATATCAAAGAAATACATAAAAGCATATCAGGCATAACTAAATAATAAAAGTGGAATTAAAAAAATAATAATAATAAGTCAATAACTAAAAAAATATTATTTTATACTGTTGCTCTGAATCAACATATTCAGTGGTAGGCATCGAAACAAGCAGATCTCCCAAAGCATTAGGTACAATACTCCAAAAATGGAGGAGATAGAAAAATGAGATAAATACATGCTAAAGGGGACAAGCTGGGTAAGATAAATGCCACTAAACATGTTAAATTTAATAGGTGGGGATGATTAACCCCTTAAGGACCAGCGACGTACCCTGTATGTCGCTGGCCTTTTTTTGGGACTTGATTGTTTTATAACGCGGTCTTGCAACCAGCGTTGCGACTGCTCTATTCCACAAAGCCTTCTGGAGGGAGGGCATTAATAGCGTGTTCTTGCTAGACTTGTGCTATTATGTTCTGAAAAAAACCTTAACGACCAGTGACATACAGGGTACATTGTGGTCATTAAGGGGTTAAAAGCCCCAAAAAAAGTACCGCCACAGAGGCAGAAGCGGAGGTGCAGGGGGTAGAGTAAGGATTATCCTTATCCACATACTTTGACTTTGTGTTCCCTATTACGTATATTGGGATTTAATCCTGTGTTAGGATCTCTTCTACACTGTTTTTTGAAGAGACGATTGAACGATTGAACTTACCGAGCACTCCTGTATTTGTTTGAAATATTATCTACTGTATATATGTATGTATACCGGTACTAACTGATTACTGATTGATAAATTGTGCTCAGTAACTTTGAGAAAAGCAAAGGGTCGAAGTTATTTACAATACGTATTGTGCAGTCCCCTCTTGTGAAAACTAGAGTATTTACATGATGATTACAAATATTACCTGTTATGAGATGGCACAGGTGGTGGTACCCCCCCCCAAAAAGTCCTGGGAATATCTATTTATAAATACATAGAACATATTCTGCTATGTGCAGAACATTGTGCAGTATAACACTTTATTAAAAATTAATATTGCATAAATATGCAAAGGGCTCCAATGCACTTATATAAATATATCTATATGTGTGTAAACATGTATTTATGTGTTTATATGTATATATATATATATATATATATATATATATGTATGTCTTTAAATACATATATACACATACAAATACATAAATACATCTGTACACACATATAAACACACACACACATATATATATATATATATATATATACATATAAACACATAAATACATCTGTACACACATATAAACACACACACACACACACACATATATATATATATATACATATAAACACATAAATACATCTGTACACACATATAAACACACACACACATATATATATATATATATATATATATATATATATATACATACATAAATATTTAGACATGTATAGGTATACACCCTATGCCTGTCTTTTTTTCCCTAACACCTGAGATTTCATATCTTTGAGCCCTTATAACTTTTTTGTGCAAATTTAAAAAAAATAATTTTTATTAGATGGTGTTATCATAAGTGTAACTGTGCTTTGTAATGTATTTCTGATGTGTTTTGTGACACTTTTTTGTTTTGCGAAACTGTTAACCGGAGCTCTGAGGACGCGTAATCATTCTAGCGTAAATCGCGACTGAGCTCATGAGTTCACATTTACTTTCAACTTGAAATACGAGCGATTAACTAAGACATGCGCAACACCCACGATAAATCCCTTTTTCGCTTGCGCATAACTGTTAGCGCGCCAATCTAGCCCAAAGAATGAATATGGCTGATTGTGATTGCATCAGCATCAAAAAGTCTTATTGGCAGACATTAACATATAGATAATTGAAACAATATATTGTGATCAACCCCATAGTGAGAACAAAAATCATTTTGTTTAAAAATAAAATTCTGTAAGCCAATAGAATATTGACTTTTTAAGATTGTGCACCTCCTTAACAATATATTGAGACATCTTTATTGCACAGAACAGAACCAAGTAAATCTAAATTTACTTTTATAAAGTTAACTAACATATAAAATTGAAGGTTATGATGAAAAGGTGAAGGTTAAATAAAAAAATAAAATAAAAAAAAAACCCTTAGGGATATGGGATTAAAAACGTAACATTTCTATGTATAATTAAAATGTTAAACTGCATTCAATCATCTCTCTTCCTTTAAATAAGTAAAGACATCCGACCTACTGGTTTTGTGATCATTTGTTCTTCTGCTCTTACAAGTTACCCAAGTTGTTCCATGAATCTACTACCGTTTCAGTCAAGAAGTTCTGACATATCCTTTTACCCAACTGCCTCAAGGCTTTAGGGAATAACCTTTTGTTGTCACCATTATTTGTATTAAGAACCCTTGTATGAGTACATGAAATAATTGTTTTGTCAAGGATCATATTTCTTTAATCACTTTGGCTCTGTTATATCCTTATTTGAAGTATTCCACATATGCTAGGGAGGCATAAAACTGCAGGACATTTTAAATGTTAGCCAATGTAATATGTTGCTTAAAGAGTTGTGCTATTGTTTCTTTCTTTTATATATATATATATATATATATATATATATATATATATATATATATATATATATATATATATATATATATATATATATATATATATACTTTATATATTTATAATATATAGTTAATCAGTCTTATTTTCAATAAAAGGAGGTTATGTGGTGTTTTTCCTCTACAGTTGAACATAGATAGTTGTTCAGCAAAATTTTTATCACAATCTAGAGGAGTAGACCTGAGCTATCAGGAAGACCTGTGCTGTGAAGGAAGGGTTGTTACATGACCGGGTTAAGCACATGGTGAACATATGATTAATGCTATTTTTACTGTACTTGACCAGCCACTCCATGTATCTAACTTTGTTACAAATGTATATATGTTAGAATAAAAAAAAAATAATAGTCCAGTCAAAATTAAACTTTCATGATTCGGATAGAGCAATTTTAAGCAACTTTTTAATTTACTCCTATTATCAATTTTTCTTCATTCTCTTAGTATCTTTATTTGAAAAAAGCAATAATGTAAGCAAAGGAGCTGACCCATTTTTGATTCAGTTCCTTGGTAGCACTTTCTAATTGGAGTCTAAATGTACCCACCAATCAGCAAGCGCTACCCAGGTGATGAACAAAACATTGGGCCGGCTCCTAAGCTTACATTCAAATAAAGATACCAAGAGAACGAAGGAAAATTGATAATAGGCGTAATAAATTAGAAAGTTGCTTAAAATTGCATGCTCTATCTGAATTATGAAAGTTTAAATTTTGACTAGACTATCCCTTTAAATCAATGGGAACAGTTTAGTTTAACTATATACCAGGACCACAAGCTCTTTACGGGCACTGTGGGCATAAAAGGTACAGTCTACTTGATTTTGTTTATCGTTTAAAAAGATAGATAACATCTGTACTACCCATTCCCCAGCTTTGCACAACCAACATTATTATATTAATATACTTTATAACCTCTAAACCTCTGCCTGTTCCTAAGCCCCTACAGGCTGCTTCTTATCTCAGTGCATTTTATAAGCTTTTCATAGCCAGACAGTGCCAGTCCATGTGTGCCATATAGATAACATTGTGCTCACTCGCGTGGAGTTATGCAGGAGTCAGCACTGATTTGCTAAAATGCAGGTTTGTAAAAAGAACTGAAATAAGGGGACAGTCTACAGAAGCTTAGATACAAGGTAATCACAGAGGTAAAAAGTATATTATATAACATTGTTGGCTATGCAAAACTAGGGAATGTGTAATACAGGATTTAATTATATTTTTAAACAATTTTCAAGTAGACTGTCCCTTTAAAGCACCATCTAATACTGGTGAGGGGTAAAATCACACAATGAACACAGCTAAAACAAAGTTCTCACCATATCTCACAATATGCAAATTACCTTTTCTCCTAGAAACAAAGGAGATTTCAAACAATCTGCACTTGATGACTGAGGTAGGTACCTACCAGCCCTCATTTTCCTCTTTTTTTATATCAGCAATTGAGCCCTTATGTGCTTTACTGTACTTATAAACTGCCTTTCTGGCCCTTTCAGCAATAGCAAAACTACAGTGACTGCTTTAGAGAAAAAGAAAACAAATCTTTATTAAGCGAAATACATTTACACTACACAGACTAAAATGATGGTTAGAAAATGCTGTAACTCTGGCATCCAAGCAAATAACAGAGCAGCATTTGTTAAGACTGCGTTCTCTCTCCCACCCCTCACTGGAAAGTGGATTTCTGCTATCAACTCTTGTTTGAGAATACTGCAGTATTCATATTTTAATTTAGGTTATTGTTTCAACAGGAGAAAACAGTTATTTCATATGGCAATTTAATACACCCCTCCATGTAAAATTGAGCAATGAAAACACATTAAAGGAAAGAGAATTTTACAATGCAAAAACAGTTTATTTAAAAAATGTTCTCCCCTTTAATGTATTCCCAATGATCCACTTTACCTGCTCGAGTGTATTAAATTGTTTACAAGTATTTCCTTTACCCTTATATTGGCATTTGAAATACTTGATTTAGCCTGTGGTATCCCCACCTATACTGAAAGTTTCTGGCCTTAGGTCCAAGCTATAGATAAACTGTGTAAACACAACCAGCAGAAGAAATTACACTCCCAGATGGGTATAGAGATAAGGTAATAAAATGTTAATTTTCGATTGATCTCTCCAAGTATTGGTCTTTGGTTTAGAGACAGATATAAGATAAAAAAGTATGTATATGTACACAATGTGATAACATAACGAGATCTGATTATACCTACAAATTCAACCCATTTTATTAGGTTGCGGCTTCAAAACACAAAATCAGCTTTTTAACATACACAAATAAACATTAAAAAACAAATTATTATACATTTTATATGCTGCAGTTGGTAAAAAAATTAATTGGAAACACATTAAAGGAAAAACAATTTTACAGTATACTGTCCCTTTAATCACATGTAGTCATTTCAGGCACTATAGCATGTGCCTTCCCTAGGGCTTTGCATCCTAATGCCAAGTCGCCGCTATGCAATCTGTCCCTAATTGTCCTCATCAGAGGAGATAAGATAAATACTATTTAGTACAATTTTAAAACGATGTGTCCATGGATTGCAAAACAATGCAAGCTTTTGTTAACAAAATGTTTAAAACGTTTAAATTAGTTCATTTGTGCCCAGCTCTTTTGCAAAAGTGCTTATTTTCTAATATATAATATGCATATCTAAAATTGAATTTGAAGTCCATTAATTGTTTTGTGTATGATAAAGAATTACATTTCTAGATTCAGCTAATTGTCACGTGTACCCTGATGCTGCTGGAAGTCCAAAATGCTAGAAACATTAATCTTTAAAAGTGTGCGGCACTAAGAGACTTTTTCCAAACTAAGGTGCAGAGCTGGTAATGGCTGTGAGAGCATCAGTGCTGCAGTATATCAGCACAGTAAACTCTTTCCCTGCTCCCACTAGCCTTTGCTTTTTATGATTACTGCAGTTATGGTAGTGCTTGTGATGGATACTGAACAGCTCTGGTTCCCAATTCTTCATGTGGATGCTGATCTTGTTTTCTTTCTATTTCATTTTGTGTCGTTTAGGCGCCTCATTCATTACTCTGTCTTCACATTATACATATACTGTACACAGCTCTGTCCAATGTGCACATATATGTATATTATTTGTACACACATACTTATAATGGTATTAGCATGCAACGTGTCTTTAAAGTGAGTGCATGAATAATGCTTTTTAAAGCAGTAAATAAAATCTATAGTGTATATGTTTGTGACCATATAGCCCTTTATACTGTATATTACTGATAATGAATTGTATCCCCAACCTTCTCATACACTTGCAGCGGTTACTGTATCTCTGCAGTGCAATGCAATTATTTTGTTAACTTTAATTTAGAAGCACGATCTCTTAATTCATTTAATTATATACTACACAATTTCATTCATCTACGTGACAAATCTATACAGTTTTTATGGGTATTTGTGCTGTTTCTTTTTTATCACCATGCTCGCTGCCTTTAAGTAATAGCTCTGTGAGCTAAAATATGAATCTAGTCGGAAGAGATGGGGTAAATCCAAGGGCATGCTGTAATATTGCAAGTAAACACTAGATGGCAGTAGGTAGTAAGGACATTGCAGTTAAAAAATCCAAAACAAAGGGAAAAAAAATGAACGTTTCAAGTTACAGGTTGTGTGTGAGTTTTGAAATCTGGGCATCCTTTATTTTGTTACATGTGAAGCTTTATAAATATCTGTCCAAATTATCTTTTTCCATGTGTACATCCAAGATTGTGCAAAGACTACTCTCTAATGCACAATTCTTAAATCTTAGTAACTGCATGAGTCATAAGCTATAGCCAAAATCCTGTTTCAATCTTTCTAAGCACTAAAACAGAGGTCTTCATGGTGATTCATAATAACCTTAGAAGATTTTATGCTGAGCACATCCAAACAAAATTCATAAAAACACGGATGGGATTCACTTAGATAGAACACACAGCTCTAAATAACCCCAAGTATTTATTTATAACGATTGATTAGAATATCCCTTACCTAAAAAAAGGGATATTTAAGTTTTGTTTGTTTTTTAAATATGTCCTTGACCCATCAAAGGGCTTATTAACATAATACAATTATGTTTATGTTTTAAGAAAACATCGGCGACACTGAGCAAATTGAATATTTTTATGATGTATTAAACGCAAAGATAATCATTATAATAATACGCAGATGCATTTTTTTTATTATATCTCAGTTGCTTAAATATTGAATAAGAAAGTGTAAAGTTTTAGTTTATATAAAGTATTAGTGTGTTTTTCTCATGTGCCAACCTTGTTTTCCCTAATAGAAATGAAAGCAATCTCACAGAGTTTAATGTGTCTTATAAGAGACATAATAATGTAGTAATAATAATAATAATAATAATAATAATAATAATAATTTGTAGATTGTAAGCTATTCTGAGCAGGACCATTCTTTCTTGTATTAATGTATTTAGCCTAATCTGCTTTATATATATTTATGTTTTTTAACTATAGATTATTCTTACTGTGTAGCTTGAGAATGTAGTATTTTGTTGCAAATAAAAAAATAATATGTCATGAGTGATTTATTTTTACAGAAATGTTTGTGTTTAAGAAAAAAGTGTTAAACACATATTTAAAGTTTACTAGGAGACTTCTAAAAAGAACTCCCATTTTGAGCCAATAAGGAACAGCCTATGTATGAAGATGCTAATCAATTATTGTGTCCTGTTGGCTCAGCTGTGGCTCAGCATCAGGTAATTACCTATGTGTTTAACCTTCCTTTTATTATTAAATTTAAGTTATCATGCTCTTTTTAATCTATGTGACATACTCCTCTGTGACAATCCGAAATATTCTGAGACTCCTGACCCTAGAAGAGAATCACTGTTCTAGAGAACATCACATTTCCTCAAATCTCTTTGTATAAATTTCTCAGCCATTGTCTGCATTATAGTGCAGGATTCCAGCCTGGCCCTCAGGGATAAAGTGACTTGTCTAAGGTGATCAAATACATGATACACACTGGCTGCCATAACAACCAGTCACATGACAATTCATAACCCAGCTCTCTGTGAAAGTGATGACAGTGTTGTCAACAGTAGTGTGTGTATAATGTGTGTATAATTACTTTGTGTTCTGTGGATTCTATATTCTGTGGATTGTGCCAGGTAAGATATGTTACAAACTTCCCTTGTGGTCAGTGGAGCTTTGTGTAATTGAAGTCATGCTGGTGTATGATATCACATGATAAACTTTAGTAATTGTTAAATAAAACTGAGGATCTAAGTACCCAGTAAGTTAATGTTATAACTTGTGGATAATAGTTTGTTGCTTTACCCACCCAATGCTGCACATATACTGTCACTATTAAAGGGATGTGGCTGGCAAAATTTAACTTTTTATGATTCACACAGTGTATAATTAAAACTAAATCCCATTGGCTTTATTTCTCTTGGTATTGTTTACTAAAACCTAGCACTTTACCATGAGAGCATACAGAGGCAGACTTAGGAGTGTGCACACCATGTATAACAATGTCAGAAACTTTGTTCCAAATCCCATTGCCATATAGTGACCAGGATTTGTGCAAATTTATGACCCTATGTAGAGTACTGTCAATTTACTGGTGTTAAGCACTATATAGCAGCTGTGTTTGCAACAATGCTTAAACAAATGATACCCAACAAAAGAGGTAAATTTGGTAAGGGGTGAGCACACCATATTTATAACATTGTCAGCAATTGCTCCTTTAGGTTTATTTTTGTATATGGGCTGATTTGCAGAAAGCTCGTTTTGTTATCTATTTTTCTATACACACATGCCTTCTCATGTTATCTCTTTGTCTCTTCACAATGACTTGTACCTAGAGAGAGCAACTGAAACGTTATATTCTAGTATTTGTCATTCCTACCCCCACTTCATATTTTCAGTCTAGGTGGTGGATTTAACATGCAAAATCAGCTATTTCAAATAACAACGTAAAAGACCTATTTGTAAACTGCTTAATACACTGCAGCTAGTAAAATGGATCATTTTGAACATATTAAAGGGACAACATTTTTACAGTGCAATGTCCATTTTATTTTTTTGGTATATGTAAATCATGAAAGCAGAATTTTGATTTCCGTGTCCCTTTAAATAACAGGTATGTGTCAGCCTTAGGTTGTTCTTCATGTGTGCAATGCTCTGCAGTCCTTCACAGTGAAGGGGAATGCTAAGTATCTGTCTGTGCAGTAAATACATGTGTTTGTCAGCAGAACGTGTGTAGGAGAGAGGAAGTGCTCACCCTCTTTCCTTGTTCACAGGTGAGGGATCGCTGGGGAATATCTACATTATGTTAATGGCACATTACTTTGCAAGGAAACTGACGCCACCTGTTCCTTCCCCTCATTCTGCATGCAAAAGATGGACATAACTCAGCAGCTAACATTGCAGGCCTGATTTAAACACTGCTCATTATTTCCCCTCCATCTCCCTCCCCAATATACCTGCAGCTGCTAGGTTTTTTCCCCTTGCCTACTAAAGAGGGCTGCAAATGGTGATGGTTTTAGGGGGTACAGAGCAGAGCAAATCTCTTTCAGTCCTTAGTGTAAGATCCCCACACCATGAAGGTGTCAGCTAACATAGATTTGCAATGTAATGCTTTTATTACAAGATAAATATGTTCTAGAACTACTCATGTTAACAGAACACTACACAATGCCTGGAAGTATTCTCTGGCAGCTAATATGCTAACTCTGACTGATTCATATTTTACAAAATATAAATGTTTTCCGTAGTTTCATAGCTAATAAGAGTTGTGAAATAGTGATCATTTGGCTACTAGGATGTCAGGAAAATCAAATCACATACATTTGTTTTTCTGAAAATCACAATGAAGCTGCAGAATCTTGGACTTTATTTACTAAATTGTAAATAATATTATATTTAACAGTGAATTGGCCATATCACATATATTAGGCTCTACAGCAAATCTGTGTTTATGAATCACACAAAAGAAGTCCTTAGACAATAAGTGATTAGCTGGTGCCATCTAGTGTTGGATAACAGAATATGCTCTCCTTTTAATGCAAAGTCCAGCAGGTGTTTGCACAACTAACTTGTACATTAAAGCATGCATTAAATTGTGCTCTGCGTGCAAAATGTCAATTAAAACATTTACATATTTAAAAATGTGTTCTGATTTGTAAATTAATAATGTTTTCATATATATAGTTTATACTTGCTGCAGATAAATGCCTTGTGTGATTGGCTGACCCAAGTGCATTGCCATTTCTTCAACAAAGGATATCTAAAGAATGAAGCAAATTAAATAGAAGTAAATTGGAATGTTGTTTAAAATTGTGTTCTCTATGTGAATCATGAAAGAAAAAAATTGTGTTTCATGTCCCTTTAAAGACAAAAATTATCAAGTATTAATTGTAAATATATGCTCAATTTACTTCAAAGGATAATGGTACAATTATTAAGCAATACAGGGAATCAATAAAACGTTTACATGTCATTTTAATTTAGTAGTAACTAATAACCATTTTATTAGCTTTTGATAGTCATAATGTTTTCATCTAGAAGCTTGTTTGAGCTGAAATCTGTTTATTTCACTCAAGAACAAAGATTGTTCACAATTGCTTTTAAAGGAGGTGCCCAGGGATTTTCCTAAAGGGACATTTTTTTCTTTTATGATTCAGATAGAGCACTGGTTTCCAAACCTTTCCTCAGGCCTCCCTAAACGGCCAGGTTTTCAGGATTATCTTACTAATCAATGTAATCAATTTATTATTTCACCTGTGCTCTAGTTCAGATATCCTAAAAATCTGGCCTGTTAGAGAGGCCTGAGGACAGGTTTGAAAACCAGTGAGATAGAACATACAATTTTATAACAAAATAATATTCCAGTTTATTTCTTTTATCATATGTACTTTGTTCGTTTGGTATCCTTTGTTGAAAATTAGGTAGGTAGACTTAGGAGCCTGCATGTGTTATACATTTGCAAAAACACTAAATGTGCACACTACCTACCAAACTATGCTCTTCAACAAAGAATAGCATTAGAATATAGCAGTTCTTTTTTTTTTAATTGTATGCTCTTCCTGAATCACAAAAAAAAAGGTTGGGTTTTGTGTCACTTTGAGACTCCCATTTCCTGGCCACCAGAATATATGACACACGACTACAGCAAGATATTTAGCCCGTTAAATGTCAGTGCAGTTAATGAAGAGACTATGCTTTGGGGACAAGGGAATCTATCTATTGTAGCTATCCACATCAGTTTATAACTGTAAACGTGCAAATCAAACAGGAGATCTGTCTATGTAAATGTACTTCCTGTGCCAGGTAATGATCTAGTAGCAACTATTTATATGATAAAACAAGTAATAAAGAAAAACATATGGGGCTTATCACAATCTTGCACTTGTTTTCAGCAGATTTCGAGTTCTGAACAACAACCTTTATTGTCATTGTGCGTTTTTCAAGTGCTCACAATCCTAAAATGCTTGAAATCATTACTTCCTAAAACAGTCATTATCTGCATCATTAATCTCACAATTATAATCCAGAAAATACAAAATGCAAACGTTCTAACAAGCAAAATGCTGATTCCAGAGATTTAGTGACTAAATATTGTATTTTGTTTTATAGTGTGTAGTGAAGCTAATATGTGTAATTAATATGTTGTGCTCAAAAAACAATAAAGATGGGGTGGTTTTAAGAGATTTTAAAATGGGCATTATCAGTCTAGTGGGCATGTGTGTAAATTATGGGTTTGGCTATTTTTTATTAGTGTAAAAGTGCTTATTTTTTGACTGAGCAGGTACCACTTGTATCAGTTTGGCGATGTTGCTTCCTAACATTACCCAATATGGTGGGTGTGATGTCAGAGTGTGCGCATGCTCAAAACCGATATTACATTCAAAAACTTTTTGGGGGTTATTTGATAAGTGAAAAATGGCCCCGTAAACATGTCATTAACTAGCGAGAATTTAGATTGTGACCAGGAAAACAGGACTGGCATAGGAGCATTTTTCACCAAAACAATAATAGAAAAGGCGCTGCCAATACACAATGGAAATAGCTGATTGTGATTGGGTTGACAAAAGGGCTCATCTGCAGCTGTAAACATACAGATATTTATCAAATGATATATTTTGCCCATGGTATCCCCGCCTATACTGAACATGTCTGAACTTAAGTTCTGGGTACATAAAAACCATGTAAACAAAAAAGTTTAAATAAAAGAATGCTCCCAGTGGGGGGCTGTGACCGAGAGATACTAACATTTTTAATTTTCTATTGTTCTCCCTTTGAATAAACAGTAATAAAGAAGAGAAGGATGACTGAGTTATTCTTAACCAACAAGATCAACCACCTGTTCTGGGTTGTGGTTTCAGTTAGCAGAAACAGTTATTTCATATATATAAACAAACAAAAAGAAACATTTTTGCATATATTTTAAACTCTGCAGCTGATATAACAAGTATTTGAAAACACATTAAGGAAAAACTATTTTACATTACAATGTCCCTTTAAGACTATAAACAGCAAAAGAAAGTGATTAAAGTGAAGGTCAATTTTGATGAATTAGTGCCTGGTTTTTAATAATCCTATTAAAAACAAGGGCACTTTAATTCATCAACATTGACATTTCAAGCATTTTCTTCAAAAACGTACCTTTTAATCCTGAGAGCCGCTGCATCGCTTCCTCCGCCCTTCGCAAGCCCACTTCGCGGGTCTAAAATGACAAATCTGGCTTCATCCAATCACAGTGTTCCCTCAGGCCATGATCCCCCCGGGGAGAACGCAGTGATTGGCGGAAGCTGGATTCGTCATTTCTGATGTAAGCAGAGGCTTCCGACGGGCGGGGGAATTGATGGAGCAGCTGCAAGTATTAGGTGGTAAGTTTTTGAAGAAAACCCTTGAAATGTTAATTTTGATGAATTAAAGTGCCCTTGTTTTTAATAGGATTATTAATAACCGGGCACTAATTCGTCAAAATTGACTTTCACTTTAAGATGAACAATACCGCAAAAATATAATAAATACCAATGGCAAGCAAAAAGATTAGATCTCACGCTACAAAGAATCAGGAAAAGCCCACATAAAAATTACTAAAACCATATTATATGAACGATAATGTGAATATTTGTTTGCAGAATACCTATAAATGTGATTGGCCAGAGTTTAAAATCTTCATTGAAAAGCTATAGTTCTATTGGCTGTTCAACACATCAGTTCCAGTCTAAGAAGACAGAAGAACCCTGTAAACGATGTCAGACAGCTGCTATTGGCTACAGCTGGTGTATATAGAGAACTTTTATGCTACAAACATCATGTTGGAAAATAAATAAATTAAACATATTTGTTGTTTTATTGACACGTTTATTGCTTTGTAATTTCTTATGTATCACTTGCTTTGTCATTTATATAAACCAGAAACCTCCTAGAGCAAGTTTCACTCAGCAGCATGCAGGAATCTATCAGATGCTGATGAGGTCTAATAAAGCAGAAAGCAGCTGTCTGCATGTGATGTCCTTTGCTGCACTTTCCAATCCCTGCTATGCTTAAAAGCTACACAGAGCAGCATTGCTCTAGCACACTAGTTTCATATCTGTCCTCAGACCTCCCTAACAGGCCAGGTTTGCAGGATTACCTTGGGTGAGAGCAAGAAAACCATGTTTACTAATCAGCTGATTATTTCACCTGTGCTCCAGTTCAGATATCCTCAAAATCTGGCCTTTTAGGGAGGACTGAGAACAGGTTTGAAAACCAGTGCTCTAGCATGAGGAAGTCTGTGTTTAAAGGACCACTAAAGTCAAAATTATATTTTAATGATTCAGATAAAGCATGCAACTTCCAATTTACCTCCAGGCACCAGTATATTGGTAAACACTTATTTGTATAAGGTGCTAATTGTGCTATCAATTTCTGTGTCTGCACTGCCAGGACTTCCCTTCCTTAAATACATACTAAAATGCCATTTAAACATACAACATAAAAATAAAATTACTTTAAAAGT
Source organism: Bombina bombina (assembly GCF_027579735.1). Taxonomy (NCBI): domain Eukaryota; kingdom Metazoa; phylum Chordata; class Amphibia; order Anura; family Bombinatoridae; genus Bombina; species Bombina bombina. Next base: position 1,049,376,757 of record NC_069501.1, on the reverse strand, counting down.
GTGCATACACATGTATTTATGTCTGGTGCAGGGCCGGTGTTCCGTCAAAACATCAAACCCGTCAGAATTTGGAACCACGTAACTTCCGGAGATGTGGTTCCTCTCAATCCGACGGGTTGTGTATGCCCATGAGGGACGGCAGAACCAAAATCCTGCACTCTGCAGAAGTGCTTCTAGAGATTGTAAATTAGAGAACTCAAAATGGTCGCCAAAATGCTCCATATTAAGGATGGAGGAAATGGGTGTCAGCATTAAATATCTACTACTAATTCCAGAGACAGTAATTCCTTTAGATTTTATATAAAATGTTTAGTTATGCTTAATGAAACAACGTGAAGATTTTTCTTATTCACAGATCTAGGAAGGCACTTTGCTGACTTCTCAGGACTAACCATGCTACATATGTTCCCTAATTGGCTTTAACTAATAGCAACTGCAAAACTATGCACTTTATACTAACATTATGTCTGTGTCTAGCCTTGTTATCCAGAGACTAATGTCTGGATTTGCTCCTTCAAATAAGGCAAATGTAGGGTGGAGTTTGGCTATTAAGAAACAATTGCAGTTAAAAGGATGTTAATTTTTTTTTAAATACTTAGACTGGGCTGTTATATCATTCTATAGCAACACAACAGAAATGTCTTATAATTACATATTGTTTACTGTTCCTTTAACTCCCTCATTTCTTCCATTACCTCTCATTTTGTGCTGGGCAGACCAAAGAACATGTAAAAAAGTGATAACCTTATAAAGTTAGGGCTGCTGACCCCTTTGAAGTGAGGGTACTACAGCCATGACTGGAGGTTCTCCTATCACCCCACTTCATGCCAGTCTTAGCTCCCCACTTCATGCCAGTCTTAGCTCCCCACTTCATGCCAGTCTTAGCTCCCCACTTCATGCCAGTCTTAGCTCCCCACTGAACTGCCAGTCTTAGCTCCCCACTTCATGCCAGTCTTAGCTCCCCACTTCATGCCAGTCTTAGCTCCCCACTGAACTGCCAGTCTTAGCTCCCCACTGAACTGCCAGTCTTTTTTTATTCTTTTTATTGCGAGATCAAATTTATACTAAAGTTATGATGTACAAATCACTTAAAACATAACATTAGACGTAAGAAAAAAGAAAAAGCATCATCATACACTTAATTAACAGAGAGAAAGAAATATCAAATGTGGCAAGAAGTTAAAGACATAAAACTTATTAGAGATATCGTCTCATTCAATTATACTCATAATTAACATTTTAATGGTAAGAAAAATAAGAATGAATTATTTCTCTGCTAATTCCAGCTGCAGAAAGGAAAAAATAAGGAAAAAGGGGAGACAGAAAAAAAAGGAAGGGAAAAAAATAAAAATAAATAAAAATATTAAGATATATAAAAGTAAAAATAATAATTTCTCCTCATTCTGCCTCCAATTTCCCTCCAGGTCATTGATCTAACAATGACCATTGTCCTCTGAGTCTATAGCTCATCAGCTATTCTGTTTGTGTAAAAGGATACAGAATTGGTTTTTGGAATCCCGTTTCTTGTACCAGAATAAATTGGTCCCACTCCCATTTCTGAATACAATTTTTAAGGCCATTATCTGAGAGAGATAAGATAACTATCTAGTTGTTCTATTACAAGCTAACTACAGAGTTCCAGTAATAAATTACTTAAGGTAGGTGCCTTCCGAGATTTCCTTAGTCCAAGGATCAATTTCCTACCTGTTAAAGGGGCAGTAAACACATAGTACAGAATTATATAACATTATCTTAGCCAAACTTTATGCAACATAATATTGCCGGTGAAATTTGATTAAAAAAGAGGGTTTTTCAGACTGCCACTCTTGCTCTACTGAGCGGGTCTGGTTTTCCCCAGAGCGCATCTGGGCAGCTGTCTAGTCACAGCCTGGCTCGATCGCGCCATTACACTCAATGCAGCTCGCTCCTGCTCTGTCTGATAGCGGGAGCGAGCTGCATTGAGTGTAATGGCGCGATCGGGCCGGGCTGTGACTAGACAGCTGCCTAGATGCGCTCTGGGGAAAACCAGACCCGCTCAGTAGAGCAAGAGTGGCGGTCTGAAAAACCCTCTTTTTATAATCAAATTTCACCGGCAATAGTATGTTGCATATGGTTTGGCTAAGATAATGTTATATAATTCTGCACTATGTGCAGAATTATATAACATTATTTTCTAGGTTTACTGCCCCTTTAATACTGTTAGATTAAAAAATGTATTGTTTTCTTTAAATTTAGAGCCATGCAAGAGAAAGAAAATATATTGCAGTTCCATATCAATTCTTTCCCGGAGTATAGAGCTTAGCCAGTTTAAAGTTTTGTGCCAAAATCTTTTCATTTTATAACAGTACCAGAAGCAATGTAGTATATTTATCTTCTAGAACCACATTTATTACAATAAATCGTTCTAGTTCTAACAAATGTTGTCATTCTCTCAGGTGTTAAATAAGCCATATGAATAATTTTTATTTGTGCTTCCATATAATAGGCTGCAAGAGGCCTTCTTCACTCGTATGGTACTTTTGGTTATTGTAATATCTAGACTTACAAGTTCTTCCATTTATTGTGACTTTTAATGAGTATTTTCTCGCTTTTTTATACATTATATATTTCTAAAGGAAAGATATTGAGAAGATTCTGTTTCTAAACTCAGAGAAAGTTCTAGTCATAAATTCAGAGTCCCAGTTATTTCCATGCTGTTCTAGTAATCTTATTATATATCTTCTTGCCTGATAATAAGCAAATAAATGATGATTTGGAATCCCAAATTCCTGCTTAAGTTCTTGAAAAGTTGTATATGTATTATCTCTTTTATTAATTAGTTGTGCAAAAGTCCCATTCTGGCCCATTCTTTAAACGGTTTTGTAGTAATCCCAGCTATAAACTTGGGATTTCCCTGTATGGGATAATACTCTGATATGCTGAAATTTGAATTAGATAAATATCAAAGGTTTCGCCATTCTTTTATGGGTTCTCTAAAAACAGGCATTCTTTTACAAATGATAGGCAGATTTCTAAATTGGATATAGGGTAGAGCAGAAAGTGATAAGGGGAAGATAATTTATTGCTCAGTTCTTATATTTTTATGGCAAAAAGAAACAAGCGCAAACCCACATCAAGGTAGACGTTTTAAACTTTATTGCGCACACTGCGGTTAAAAACACTTACAAGATATAAAAGTAAAACAAGCCTGTATCCCAATAGGGGAAGAAGAGAACAGGGTCCCAATCCAATTCAAATGTCTCTGATTTGTTTCCGTATTTGGACGCTGTGATCTCTCTGCTATCAGTCTTTTTTTTTGGAGCAACACTAAGCTCCGCCCCCAACGTGTTTCGTTCGCCCTATGCAAACTTTTTCAAGAGGAAATATTGCACTTCATGCCACTCCTAGCTCCCCACTGAACTGTAGTGTTAGCAACCCACTTTATGCCACTCCTTGCACTCCACTTCTTGCCACTCCTAGCTCCCAACTTCATGCCACTCCTAGCTCCCCACTTCATGCCACTCCTAGCTCCCAACTTCATGCCACTCCTAGCTCCCCACTTGATGCCACTCCTAGCTCCCAACTTCATGCCACTCCTAGCTCCCCACTTCATGCCATTCCTAGCTCCCCACTTCATGCCACTCCTAGCTCCCCACTTCATGCCATTCCTAGCTCCGCACTTCTTGCCACTCCTAGCTCCTCACTTTATGCCACTCCTAGCTCCTCACTTCATGCCACTCCTAGCTCCCCACTTCATGCCATTCCTAGCTCCCCACTTCTTGCCACTCCTAGCTCCGCACTTCTTGCCACTCCTAGCTCCTCACTTTATGCCACTCCTAGCTCCCCACTTCATGCCATTCCTAGCTCCTCACTTCATGCCACTCCTAGCTCCCCACTTCATGCCATTCCTAGCTCCCCACTTCTTGCCACTCCTAGCTCCCCACTTCTTGCCACTCCTAGCTCCTCACTTCATGCCACTCCTAGCTCCCCACTTCATGCCATTCCTAGCTCCTCACTTCATGCCATTCCTAGCTCCTCACTTCATGCCATTCCTAGCTCCCCACTTCTTGCCACTCCTAGCTCCCCACTTCATGCCATTCCTAGCTCCCCACTTCTTGCCACTTCTAGCTCCCCACTTCTTGACACTCCTAGCTCCCCACTTCTTGCCACTCCTAGCTCCCCACTTCATGCCATTCCTAGCTCCCCACTTCTTGCCACTTCTAGCTCCCCACTTCTTGACACTCCTAGCTCCCCACTTCTTGCCACTCCTAGCTCCCCACTTCTTGCCATTCCTAGCTCCCCACTTCTTGCCACTCCTAGCTCCCCACTTCTTGCCACTCCTAGCTCCTCACTTCATGCCATTCCTAGCTCCCCACTTCTTGCCACTCCTAGCTCCTCACTTCATGCCATTCCTAGCTCCTCACTTCTTGCCACTCCTAGCTCCCCACTTCATGCCATTCCTAGCTCCCCACTTCTTGCCACTCCTAGCTCCCCACTTCTTGCCACTCCTAGCTCCCCACTTCATGCCACTCCTTGCTCCCCACTTGATGCCACTCCTAGCTCCCCACTTCATGCCATTCCTAGCTCCTCACTTCTTGCCACTCCTAGCTCCCCACTTCATGCCATTCCTAGCTCCCCACTTCTTGCCACTCCTAGCTCCCCACTTCTTGCCATTCCTAGCTCCCCACTTCATGCCATTCCTAGCTCCCCACTTCTTGCCACTCCTAGCTCCCCACTTCATGCCACTCCTTGCTCCCCACTTCATGCCACTCCTAGCTCCCCACTTCATGCCATTCCTAGCTCCCCACTTGATGCCACTCCTAGCTCCCCACTTTATGCCACTCCTAGCTCCCCATTTCATTCCACTCCTAGCTCCCACGTGAACTGGCAGCCTTAGCACCCCACTTCATGCCACTTCTAGCATTTGATTTCATACCACTACTAGCACCCCACTTCATGGGTCTCCTTCCACCCCATGTCATGCCACGCCTACCACCCCACTTCTTGCCACTCCTAGCTCCCCACTTCTTGCCACTCCTAGCTCCCTACCTCATGCCACGCCTACCACCCCACTGAACTGCAGTATTGGCAACCCACATCCACTACTACCATTTCCTGCTACTTCTAGCAGTCCGCTGAACCGTTACTCCTAACTCCCCACTGAACTACCAGTCTATGAAGCATGAAAAGAACACATTTAAGTAGAGGATTATTCCCAGTTAACATTAGTTTTAATAAAAAATACAAAATATACATCAATTAATCAAATGCACCTCGTATCTCCTATCCATGATAGCATACTGAGGTAGGCTCAATAGCATGCACCTGTACTGAGCTCTATATGGAAGCTGTGTGCACCAGTGATTGACATATTCCTCAAGACCTATGCATACTGCAAAGCCTACCTCAGTATACTTTTATGGTTCAATAAAGCATTCATAGAGAAAGACATTTCATAAAAGTAAATTTGATTATTTTTTTTTTTATTATTATTTAAGTGTACGCTATATCTAAATAATGAAAGTTTAAGTCCCAAGTCCCTATAAACGTTATTTTGAGCATAAATACATTTTATATAAATAATACCATAAATATTTATAAATATAATGTCTCTGTTATATAATACATGCCAGTAAATTAATACATGATAAGCTAACGGTTATAATCGTTTGCCACTTATAATAGGTTGTAATTCTGTTTACTTTTGTAATTATGTAACATTGTTGGCACAGGTGTGGATATTTCTTGATAAATGATACAAGTCTGTCGGTTGCTTTGCGATTATGTACTTGTATCTGTTTATCAGTCTTATACTGACCTCTGCAGGTAAAGTTAAGTATTTCATGTAACCTTTTGTTTAGATTTTCAACGCTAAATACCTAGAATTTGGAGATAAATAACCGTTTCCTATTTTCAGGAATTTAATGCAGTTTATTAAAGACACTTTTTTTGTTAAAGAAGAATTTAGGGACTTTGTTTCTTTTTTTGCTGACAACGTACATTCTATACATCTCAAGCAATTGTAGCTGATGAATAGATTAGCTACCACCAGAAGTTAAATGTAGAGATTCATAGATATTAATTACTTTATTTTCATAACAGATTATTTATTTATGTACTTTCTATGTGATTATATAGAGTACACTTATGTGATTCAGTGAATTATCTTTCAGGTAAATGCAGAAAAAGTCATTTTAAATCAAATTGATCAATCCCATGTACATTTGTTAAAACCCATCAAATAAATTTGAATAAGAGCCAACTGGACATTTAAGCCTGATTATTAAAATAAAATTGCATTTAAATGGATAAATATTGTAAACATTGTAAAAAAAAATGTGTAACAATATCCTTTTTCAGTTCTCAGCCAAGGTTTAAAGACATATACTAGGGTGTCACAAATCAATAATAAAAGAATATCTTAGAGTAGATATAAATGCTCTATTTTGTTGGAGTATTTTATTTTGAAACAACATCAATTATTTGACTATGTGTTTAACCCCTAAGGTTAAAGGGATTAAAGTGATTGTTAAATGCTAGGATTGAACAAACACTCTAAATGTTACGCCGCACGTCGCTAAACTCAGCTGCGGTACATTGCTCTTCTACCAATGAGGTTAAATTTGTACCTCTAAACCAATAGCTGTGTGTGTCAACTGAAAGTGTTCTGTATGTATTTTTGAAGTGCTTTGTGCAACTTTTTATGTTTGGAAAACAGTTAACCAGAGCTCTGAGATTGTGGTAAAGATTCTTGTGTAAATCGTGAAACCGCAATTGCGCTCAACTTGTAATATCAGCACAATGGAAAAGGGGCACCAATTGTAACCTAGCCATAAATATACAAATGGAGATGGAGAGGTTAGGAAGCAACTGTCTTATGGAGACCATACTAAAGAGCCTGAGTAGGGCCTACTAGATCATAACTTTCAACATTTCCTGTATAGTGTTCAGGACCAGGAGGCTAAGGTGGAGTCAGATGAGTTCTAGTTCTAGTTCAAGTGAGATGGGTATGGTGTGAATGGGTTAAAGGGATCTGAAACACACATTTTTTCTTTCATGATTCAGATAGAGCATGTAATTTCGGGCAATGTTCTAATTTACTCCTATTATCGATGATCAATTATCAGATGTGTTTAACTTATTCTACTAAAGCTAGGAGAAATAAAAATGTTTGCATAAATTATTTCAGGGAATAACATTGCATTACATAGGTTTTTATACAAAGAGAGAAAGAGCTCTTTTTAAATGTAAAATGTCACACAAATTGTACAGGAAGTATAAATCCAGCAGGTACACAATCTGCAGTTGATTCCTACACCACAGAT